>NC_029789.2:130466645-130505185 GCF_000816755.2 Arachis ipaensis
ATAATCTAACTGAAAGTTTTAATCTAGTATATAAATTTAACTACAAATTTTTAAATTATAAAGATCTAATTAAAAATTTGATAAAATTATAAATACTAATAAAATAATTAAATATAATAATAATAACAACAATAAAGGGTTTATGGTTTAGAGAATTTGTTGAGTAGTATAATGTTAAAAGAGGCCAAATTAATATGTTTGAAGTGATTAGCATCACCCTTGCCATATGGTACACCTAATATACACCCGTTTGTAAAATTTTGTCCAATTCTACTATATAATTTTTCAAGTGAAGTGGAAGACCAAAAATATTTAATATTGAGTAAATAGCCAAATTAGTCCCCGAAAGATAGCCTATTCTTCAAACGAGTTCCCGTAAGAAAAAGATAATAAAATTTGTCCCCGAAAAATTTAAAATTGGTAACGTTAGTCCTTCCGTCAAATTTCCGTCAATTCCGTCAGTGACGCCGTTACCTGTTGCTTAGGTGGCTGTCAGTGTGGCATATGAGCATGCCAGCTTGGCGCAGAGTGACTGGTGACAAAATATGTTTCCATATGTATGTCAAATTAGTCCTAGGTCTGTAAACCCTAATCCATTCTTCGTTTTAAATTGCCATTGTTGCTGCAGCTTGAGCTTGATTCTGCAGAGGCCGAAAATTCATGACCGGTTGCACGATGGGTAGCGTAGGTGGGGGTCGCAGTGGACAAGCGTCGCAATCACACGGAAGCCATGCCTCAAGCTCTTCGCTGCGGTGGCGGAGGAAGAACTCCGACCAAGTTTGCTTTTGTGGGCTGAAGACAGTGATCAAGAAGTCTGGGACAAGAGAAAATCCTGATAGATTGTTCCATGCTTGTCCAAGATACCGGGTGAGTTATCAATGTAGTCTTCTTGAAGCTTCAAATGATTTGAGTTGGATTTTGACAATTTGGTACCCTGATGTTGTGCAGAAGGGCAGCCACTGCAATTACTTTAGGTGGGCTGAGGACGACGACTATGAAGGATTAGAGAACTTAGGAGAAGTTAAAACTGATGCACAAATGGAGAGTGATGCTGCTTTGTTAAACCATAACATATCTTGGAGAATGATGACCTTAGAAGCTGAAGTAAAAGCACTTAGGATGCAACTGTATTTTGGATTAATAGTTGTGATTGTGGTTTTTATGATTATGTGTATGTTCTTTAGTGAGAAGTGAAGCAGTTACTGTGAAAAGGTGAAAAGGATAATGCTGTGAACCTTGACAGTTTTCTGTTGTTGTGAAAACCTTGTATGTTCATGTTTCTTTACTAGTAAAAAGGTTATTTACATGCAATTTTGTTGTTGATCATAACATAATATAAGCAAATCAGTCAAAGCAGAATTAAAATTAAGTGAAGTAGGAATAGAAAAACATGATAACATCACCAATAGTGAACTAGTTTCCATTGTCTCAGATTCAAATAAGAACATTGTTTTAACATGATAATAATCCAAAAGGTTGTAGCTGACAGTTCAAAGCAGTATACCATAAAGGGCTATATAAAAAACAGGGCTATTGAAGATACCACAACTCCCACATTGTTTATAAAAACTAAAATTTAGCCCCGACAAAATAACAGATACTAAATGCCCTATATCTTATGTCTTCAAGTCTTGAAGTCATTCCATGTCTTTTTTTCTGGAAGGTTTGAAACCCGGAGTTGGAACAAATGTCATGAAGCTGGCAAGTTTCTTGGCTGTTGCGGAGCTGCTACCCTTGATGGTTTCAGCAGATACAGCAACTGCTCCTAGAGAGGCATTTTCCTTTGCCCTGGCCCTGGTTACATGGAGTTTTGGAGGCCTTCCTCTTTTTCTAGTCTGCATCAAACAGTTTTCATCATTGTCTGAAATAAAAAATAGCTACAAGTAACCAATGCTAAAATTAAAACTTTTTACAAGATTACCTGAGTGACATTGGTTGAGGTTTGGGACTGTTGTGTCAGTGGAAGCTGAGCATGCTGAGTAACAGGAATTTCAGTCTGTTCATCTGGAGCAGCTACTGCTACTGCAGGTGGTGTCTGTATGCGCTGAGTGTGATCTTCCCTTTCTGCTTCTGGACCAGGTGCAGGTTGTGGTTGTTGAACAGCTGCAAGCTACAATTGCATCATCCTTGCTTTCTCCTGAGCATTGTCTTGCTTTTTCTTGCTGCAAGTTCTCTTGTTGTGGCCCACCTCTCCACAGTACATGCACCGAATTGGAGCATACTTCCTTTTCATTTTTGTCTTCGTGCCAGTGGGTCCTTCATCCTTGTCCTTCCTTCTATTTGTTGTTGGTCTGCCTGGTTTAGGTTTGATAGGAGGTGGAACAGGTGCAGGAGAACCAGTTTTCTCCCATAGATCTTGTCCCTTGACAGGATTAACATTGAATTGGTATGTTCTTCTGTAAGCATCCATGCTCAACCATTCGTGGCAATACTCCTCAGGCCTCTTATCATTTTTTTTTCTTGGATGGCTGATATTGCGTGCATACAAGGCATGCCTATATTTTTCAGAAAAAAAAAAGTCATTCAGTTAAGTATGAATCATGGTATGCATATGAAAGATGAAATAAGTTATGAATTCAACCTGTCAACTGCCAAAACCTGCAGGAGCAAGTATGCTTCCCCAAATCTACTACCATATTAGTAGGCCATCCTTGAACTTCGTAGACTTCCTCTTTCGCATCACCCGACCAGTAGGGAGTCCAGTTTCTGGATAACTTAATAAGAGATTCTAGCCTACTTTGCTGAACTGGAGCAAGTTTTCCTTGATAACTCAGAAGCTTCAGTTTATTATCAGACATGCTTTTCATAACCATTCTTCGTACCTCCTCTGCCAGACTCAGAATAGGCTTACCTCTGTCATGCTTCGTCTTTGCATTGAAGGATTCACAAGCGTTGTTGCAAATGTTGTCGACCTTTAGCCCTTCACTGAAATGGGCTTTGGTCCAAGCTTCCTTCGGCCACTTGGCTAAGTATTCCCAAGCTTTTTGATTAATCCTTTTGACTCTATTCATATTCCTCTCGAACTCAATCGGGGTCCTCGATCTTGCACACTCTCAGACCAAGTCCTTAAGTTCGACGCTGCCCCACTGTTTGAAGAAGTTCCTCCACAAATGCCACACACAAAATCTGTGTGGAATAGCTGGGACGAGTTCTTTGACTGCTGGTATTAACCCCTGCAAAAAAAAGTCAAGCCCGATAAGATTTACAGTCATAACAGTCCTCAAAGAAGCATCATTAAATAAAAAAAGTCCTTAAAAATCAAATCGTGATTCAAATTAGTCCTCACCTTTTGCATGTCTGATATGAAACACAAGTTCTTTGCCTCATATTCTCCCAGGTCTGATAGGAGCAGCTCCAAGAACCATTTCCAGTTCTCTTTGTTCTCAACATCAACAATTGCGTATGCAATCACAAAAATGTGATTGTTTGCATCCTGTCCGCATGCAGTGAGAAGCTGTCCTCCGTGTAAAGTTTTCAGGAATGCACCATCTAGACCTATCAATGGCCTACAGCCTGCTTTGAAACCCTTCTTACAAGCATCTAGACAGACATAAAATCTCTCGAACTGAGGCGAATTATCAGTTATGGAAATCACACCCACCTGAACTGTCGAACCTGGGTTGGCAGTGAGCAATTCATGTGCATAATCCCATATCAACCCGTATTGAGCAATCTCATCCCCTTCAACTATCTTCCTAGACCTCTCGAACTCAACCGGGGTCCTCGATCTTGCACACTCCCAGACCAAGTCCTTAAGCTCGACGCTGCCCTACTGTTTGGAGAAGTTCCTCCACAAATGCCAGACACAAAATCTGTGTAGAACTGTTGGGACGAGTTCTTTGACAGCTGGTATTAACCCCTGCACAAACAGTCAAACCCGACAAGATTTATAGTCATTACAGTCCTCAAAGAAGCATCATTAAATCAAAAAAGTCCTTAAAAATCAAATCGTGATTCAAATTAGTCATCACCTTTTGCATGTCTGATATGAAACACAAGTTTTTTGCCTCATATTCTCCCAGGTCTGATAGGAGCAGCTCCAAGAACCATTTCCAGTTCTCTTTGTTCTCAACATCAACAATTGCGTACGCAATCACAAAAATGTGATTGTTTGCATCCTGTCCGCATGCAGTGAGAAGCTGTCCTCCGTGTAAAGTTTTCAGGAATGCACCATCTAGACCTATCAATGGCCTACAGCCTGCTTTGAAACCATTCTTACAAGCATCTAGACAGACATAAAATCTCTCGAACTGAGGCGAATTATCAGTTATGGGAATCACACCCACCTGAATTGTCGAACCTGGGTTGGCAGTGAGCAATTCATGTGCATAATCCCATATCAACCCGTATTGAGCAATCTCATCCCCTTCAACTATCTTCCTAGATGCCTTAAGAGCTCGGGTTATGCATGAACTATTCAGCTTGACGTTGCACTTCCTAACAAACCACTCATACAGCTCCCTATGCTTCATCTTAGGGTGCTTCCTAAGTTTTGGGTATAACTTGTTCACAGTCCATTCCAATGTAGCAGCTCTATTTTTTCGCTTTCTTGCGCAAGTGTGATTGTCAACTAGTGTTTTTATCTGCCAGGAACCATCATTGGGGTTATGTCTACAATATACTACCCATGAACAGTCTTCACACTTACAAACTGCCCTGACTCTAACCTTGTCATTCTTACAGAACCTAATATTCCTACCCCATTGTATAGTGTAATCTCTAGTGGCAGCCATAAAATGTTGCTTGGATTTGAAAACCATACTTACCTCAAACTTCAGATCACCAAATTTGGCCTTGTCATTATAATGTGGATACACAGCTAGCCCTTCATCTTCAGAGTCTAACTCATGGGCAGAATCTTCTAACTTCCATTCATCTCCATCTGATGATTCTTCCCAATCAAATTCGTCATCTGATTCTGAAATTACATGAAAATACCATAAGATTTGTGTAGAAAAAATAAATTAGTGGAATCAGATCTGTTAAACAAGTAAATTCAATAACAGACACACAATTAATCACTAAATACCTCCATCAGAGCATTCATCAGATTCGATGTCCTCATAGCTGGAGTCATCAGTGTCAATAGCTTTGTCCCTTCTTCTGTCAGCAGCAGGCCTATGTTTCTCTCTGTGATCTACTTTCTTGGCCCAAGAAGACTCTACTCCATCAACTCCACTATCGCTGTCACTACTGTATATGGAATCTCCTGCAACTTTTGGAGGCTTGTACAAACTGTCTTCAGCACTATCATATGAATTTGAATCATGAGATTGACTATCATCTGCAAGTGGAGTTGCCTTAGCCTGCCTTCCAGATCTTGTACTGGTTGTGGCTTTCACCTTCTTGCTGATCTTGTCGGCTGCTGTAGCCTTGCTACTCCCTTTAGCAGCCTGGGATTTAGTCCAAGGTTTGGGTTGCTGGATGGGCTTTTGCATGGGCTTGGTTTTGGGCTTTGGAGTGGGCCTAGGTGTGGGCGTACATGTGGGTTGGGGGTTAGGCTTAGGTGTGGGCTCAGGAGTGGGCTTAGGTGTGGGCTCAGGAGTGGGCTGAGGTGTGGGCTCAGGTGTGGCTTTAGGTGTGGGCTTATGTGTGGACTGAGGAGTGGGCTTAGGTGTGGGCTGAGGAGTAGCCTTAGGAGTGGGCTGAGTTTTGGCTCTTTTTGGCTTAGGTGATTTTTTTGTTGACTTACAGTAATCTTGGGACATTGCATCATTGTGGTCCTTCTTCGGTTTCTCTGCTTCTTCAGGGATGGTTGGCAAACAAAGTACTTCATCATCATCCTCACTCATGTAGAAAACCATGTGTGGCTTAGACACAACATGCTCAAAATAGATGTTGATGAGGTGATGATTCCTCCTGCAATCCTTAACCAATTCCAACAGATCAGTGTCATTTTCTAGCTTCCTCAACCCATTTTCCAGCAGCGTTCCAGGAACTTTCCACAAGCAGTTGTTCATCTCAGCATATCCCAGCTCCTTGTAGTATCCCTTCACAAAGAAAACGTCTAGAGTATCTGAATCTACACCTATTAATACTTCAGTATTATTTGGTTCATAACACAGATAGCCTGATTCATCTGTTTGGAACTTCCCACCATGGTGAAATACAAAGGTCATTGGGGGACCTTCCATCTGAAACCAAAACAGCAACAACGGATGCAAATTTATTTCATGGAGAGGCAATGCATATTCAACATCAACTCCCAAAATGAATCTAACACACACACATGCACATACACATAGCACAAACAACGTTCTCAAGAATCCAAAAACAGGGTCATATCATGGCTAATCACCAAAGCCCTAAGCCTGAACACATTCTCCTAAACCCTAACATTGCAAACAGTAACAATGGAAGTCCAATGATAATACAACCACATTGATCAGGAGATAAAACCAGAATCACTCTCACAAAATAAGAAAAGATAGCTAACCTACCTCTCACGCAAGGCGATGGAGTGCCCTTTTCGGTTGACCAACGTGGTCGCAAACTGCTCACCAACAACTCCAGCACACTGTCGTCGTCGGTCAAGCCTGGTCGTCGCTGTTCAATGCTTCGTCTTCCTGGAGAAAACAACTAAGATGAAGGGATTGCAGGGGTTCTTTCTTTTCGGAAGAAGGATGTAACTTGAGAGAGAATACGAAACAGGGATGAAAACCAAGCGTTGTAAAGGAGCAACTAAGAAAACGATGCCGTTTCAGCCTTCGCCTACGTGTCACACTAACGGCTAGGTCAGCATATGTTCACGCCGTTACTGAAACATTTGACAGAAGGACTAACGTTACCAATTTTAAATTTTTCGGGGACAAATTTTATTATCTTTTTCTTACGGAGACTCGTTTGAAGAATGGGCTATCTTTCGGGGACCAATTTGACTATTTACTCATTTAATATTATGATAGGAAAGAATATACTAGAGAATTTATATTTAGATAATATTCATGCTCTAACAATTAATCAGATTTAATTTTTGTTTATGCCTCTTGATAATTGTTTATTTATATTAAAAATCTTATCAAACAATATTGACAAATCAACTTATCAATGAAAAAGATTGATTGGAATAAATAAAAAATTGTCGCCGAATAAAATATTACACCCCATAGCTATTAGTTATTATCATTAAAATTACGGGGATGCTACACATCCATGTAACCATGTAACCAAGTTGGCCCAATATAAAAAAAACCTAATACCATTAAATGAAACGTGAAATACACGCGCCCAATACACACGAAATTGCCCAACGCTTCTTCTTCTTCTTCTTCTTCTTCTTCTTCTTCTTCTTCTTCTTCTTCTTCTTCTTCTTCTTCTTCTTCTTCTTCTTCTTCTTCTTCTTCTTCTTCTTCTTCTTCTTCTTCTTCTTCTTCTTCTTCTTCTTCTTCTTCTTCTTCTTCTTTTCACGCTCGTTTACGCACGGAGCGTCTTCTTCTTCTTCGCGTTCCTCCTTCTCCTCCTTTTTCGTGTTCCTTCTTCTTCACGTGTTTTCTCCTTATCGTCATTCTTTTGTTGTTGTTGCTACTGTATTTTTTTGTCTTTTTCTCATTCTCTCTCTGGTGAAGAAGCAGTAGAAGGTGAGAAAGAAGAGTTTTGAATAATATAGAATGAACCGAACACAGTACTCATGGTGAACGAAAATCTTAGTTTTGGTGAACCGAAAACATTACAATTGTATAATACTGAGTGAACGAAACATAATCCATTATATAAAATAAAATTCAAACAGTTTTTTGCAGAATGAACCAAACATAGTACTCATAGTGAATTGAACACAGTACTCATGGTGAACCAAACATAGTACTCATGGTGAACCGAAAACAATACAATTGTATAGTACTGAGTGAATGAAACATAAGCCATTATATAAAATCAAATTCAAATAACTCTGCCAACAATTTACATATTATCAATTCAATTTAATTCAATTCAGTACACCTCCGTTCATTTAATTCAATTCAAATTAGCAATTGCATTCCATTCAATTCGATTCAAAATTGAATAATCCAAACTTTGTCAGTTTGATTCGTTTCAGAAGAGTAATCCAAATCGCTCTCCTGTTTACCAAAAAAATTATGAACCCCTAAACACTGAACCCTAAACTCTAAACCCTAAACACTAAAACTAGAACCCTGAACACTGAATCCTGAACCCATAAACCCTAAATCCCTAAAACCTAAACCCTAAATCCTACACCCAAAAACCTAAACCTGAAACCCTAAACTCTAAATCCGAACCCTAAACACTGAACTCTGAACCCTAAATGCTAAACCCTAAACCCTAAACCCTAAATCCTGAACCCTACTGTAAACCCTAAACCCTTAAATCCCTGAACCCTAAACCCTAAACACTAGACCCCTAAACCCTAAACCCTCAACCATGAACACGGTGAACCGAAATTAATTCACGGGGTGAACCAAAAGTTTGAAACACACTAAACCCCTGTACACTGAACCCTGAACCCATAAACCCTAAACCCTAAAACCCTAAACCCTGAAACCCTATCGTCATTCTTTTGTTGTTGTTGTTGCTGTATTTTTTGTCTTTTCCTCCTTCTCTCTCTAGTGAAGAAGCAGTAGAAGGTGAGAAAGAGTTTTGAATAGTGCAAAATGAACCGAACACAGTACTCATGGTGAACCAAACACAATACTCATGGTGAACCGAAATCTTAATTATGGTGAATCGAAATCTTAATTACGGTGAAACAATTATATAGGGCTTAAGGAAGAAAACAGAACATATAGGTCTAATTTTTGTTAGACTCCTTTTAACGGACCGAACCGAAAACATGAAAGTGATGAACCACCTCTTTAGTACTTACCGAATCGAAAAGTTACTCACATTTACTCAGAGTTACTTACAATTACTGACACTCACAATTACTCACAGTTACATATTATCAATTCAATTGAATTCAATTCAGATGTAGATCACCTCAGTCCATTCAATTCACTTCAAATAAAATTAGAAATTTTATTCCATTAAATTTGATTCAGAATTCAATAATCCAAACCTCATCAAATTGATGCGTTTGAGAAGAATCATCAAAATCACACTCATTCAACTGATTTGAAGTTAATTCATTCATTGTTTCAATTCAAAAGTGCAGATCGAAGAAGAAAACGAAGAAGAAGATGAACAACGAAGATAATTGCGTTGAATCAATCCAGATCCATAATGCAGAGAAGAAAAACACGAAAGAGGAGAACAACAAATTTAATTAGGTTGAAGAAGAAGAAGAAGAAGAAGAAAGAGGTTTACGTTGTATGAAAATCTTTATTATATAGGTTATAAGAGGCGCGTGTAAAACAAACGGGAGTGTGGGGCGTGAAGTAAAAGTTTCTTAGATACAATCCATGTAATTTTTACATGGATGTAGAGCTTTTCTCTTAAAATTAGGGACACTAAATAATAATTTTTTACCAAGAAACAATGACTGCTCTTTAAGTCTGTTAATTTAAATAAATTTTTTTAATGTGAATTCATTGAACAATGTATTTCAAAACATTTTTTTTGGTAAAATATTTTTTTATAAAATGTATTTCTAAACATTAATAGTTACTATTTGGAGTTTTGGACATGAATAAATCCTCTAAAAAGATTCTAATATACATTATTCCAAAAACAAAATTCAAAATAAGTAAAGAAAAAATATCGTAACAACAATCAATAAAATAAAAAAAAAACACACACACAAAAATGGCCTCGAGGTCCATCCGTAGAAAATAATTCACTAACCTTATTTTATAGAGGAAACAAAACTTCTGTAACGAAGCAGAAAAGCTGTCAAAGACTAGGTAAATGTGTCTGCTCTAGAGTATGCCACCTCAGTTCATCATGTGAAAAAAAAAAGTTTCATTAGTATAGCAATGGCCTTTTATGATATTACATTTTTTTACTTCTTTTATTTCACTTAAAAAACACCGATAAAATTAATGTGAATTTGTTGGTAAAAAATTCTTAGATAATTTAATACATTTGATGAAACAGTAAGAAGCTCCCAAACATAATGAATTTTTAAACGTCAAGAAGCTCTGGTTTTCCAAATTTTTTGTTAAAAGATAATAACAAATGCCTCCATTTGTGTATGTTTTTATATCTTCAAAAGAATATAAAGCACAACGAACAAAAAAAATATAAAAAAAATATGCAGCAAAAAATAAAAAATACTCTTTTTTTAATTTTTACTAAATCGAACATAACACTTGATCCCATCTAAATTGAAAAATGAAAAAAATAAAAAATAAAAAGCTTATCCAATTTGCATTTACAGCAAAAATGGAAAAAGGTATGGTTAGCTGAGTCTGCACCAACTCTTGATGACCGAGCCTTCTCATGCCTACCTGGTTTCGACACTTCAGATTGAGAACCAATGATCGGCTCGTGCAACGACTTTCAGCGCCGCCATTATTTCTATAGTTCTCAACTTTGGATCTCTAGCATACACAAGAGTATCATATGGTCACACCAACCATAATTGTAGGTTAAGTATTATAAAGGTTCCTAAAGCTTAAACATTTGCAAGAGCATCTCTGCATATGTGAAATATTTTCAACAAATTTTTATAGTCTAGATTTTAGAAGTTTTCAATTAAGTCCATATACTGTACAAATATTTTTTAACCAAGTTTTTTAGTTTAAAAATTGTGTAATCAAGTCTTTATCATGCATAAAAATCTTTAGAAAAAACGACGAGTCTTCATTACAGGGGTTTGTTATTAAAAAAATGGTTATAGTGAAACAAAACTGTACCTTGACAAGATCAAATGTGTATTTCCTTTCATGTGATTATTCATATCCAATAGAACAAGTGGTTTTCAGAATGCTATAAACAAGAGTTCTGATATCTTAGATTAAGGATAAAATGATTGAAGAGTACACTCACGTCTGCCAGCATTGCTTGATAATATCCGTGATAGCAAGGTCCATATCATCTGGAATGACAAGGCAACAATGCTGGAAACTGACAGTACCCGCAACTTGCATCCGATTCATTCCACTCCAGGGCTGTTTGCAAAGTAGAGAGCTCCCATAATATGACTCCAAACCTATAAACATCGCACCTGGATATCCAATCACCACTTGTTATAATCATAAAATTATGAATACCTTAAAAGGGTGGCAAAACCAATGAGAAGAACCACGAGACAAGGAAGCCAAAGAACAATAGTTATATGTAATCAAAATT
This sequence comes from Arachis ipaensis, assembly GCF_000816755.2. NCBI lineage: Eukaryota > Viridiplantae > Streptophyta > Magnoliopsida > Fabales > Fabaceae > Arachis > Arachis ipaensis. Next base: position 130,477,833 of record NC_029789.2, read on the forward strand.
CTAACTTATTTTTTCCTATGCCAGATGATTCAGGTCAGAGAGGAACACAGACTATGAAAACCTCCTCCACAAGCAAAAGAAAGAAAAATTTAATGATGAAAACCAATGATAACTGAGCTTACTTTTCATTTGAAGGTTTTATTTCTTAACACTTCAGGCACCATCCACTCGGCCTGCAACATGTCATAAAAAAATGAATATATTGCAATGCCAAACAAACGCTTAGCAGCAAAACTAAATAGGTGCAGAATATCGGAACTGATCAAGCATACAAAAGAGAGAAGCTTGAGGTAGAGAGAAAAAATTATAAATAGTATAAAGTTAAAAGAGGATGAATTAGTATGTTTAAAGTGGTTAGCATTACACTTACCATAATTTTGCTGATACACTTAATATACACCTGTTTATAAAATTTTGTCCAACTCTACTATATATTTTTTCGAGTGAAGTGGAAGAGCAAAAATATTTAATATTATGCTAGGAAAGAATATATTAAGAAATTTATATTTAGACAATATTCATGCTCTAACAATTAATCAAAGCCTTGACTGGGAGTTGATTGGTTGGAATTTCTACTATTGATGGGGTGATTGTAAGATTAATTTATAATTAATGGTTGTTCTGTTTGGTTATCCTTTACTAGGTAAGGAAAAGTCAAACAAGTTGGAATGCCAGATCTGTTCACAAGTTGCAACCCACTTAGTTCAAAGGGATTGGCGTCGGTGACAGGATAGCAATCCAACATTTAACCCAATTACAAATTTTCTTTCAATCCCTCCAACTCAAGAGTTCCTTTTAATCAACTCCCCATCAAATAAGGAAACTACTTGCTCATTGTAAATAAAGAATCCGTAGCACATGAAAGGGAATTAAAAGAAGACATGATTATTGGAATTGAAATTGAATTAAAAAGAAATAATCCTTGCATTAAATAATCATAAAAGTATCTGAATGACAAAATTGAACAAAGCAAAGAACATGGAAGAATGAAACCAAGTTAAAAAAACAAACTAGAATGACGAAGTCTTGATGAGGAAATAACTCTTCTCAATGTTCCAATGCTAAGACCAATTGAAAATTAAAATTCTAAAACCTAGAGAGAAAAACCTAAGAGAGTAAAAAATTAGATCTAAAACTGTCTCTGAATGAATGTGTTATTTGTTTCTGCATGTTCTCTGACTCTAGTCTGCTGTTCCGGGCCGAAAACTGGGTCGAAATAGGGTTCAAAATCGCCCCCAACGAATTCTGCAGATTATGCAGATCGCACATGTCACGCGATCGCGTCATCCACGCTACCGCGTCGTCCACGCTACCGCGTCGCTTGGGTTTTCCAATCCGCACGGCCGCGTGAACCATGCGGCCGTGTCACTGTGATTTGCTCTCCTTCGCGCGGTCGCGTGAGCCATGCGACCGCGTCACCTCTAGCTGGTTATCTCCTCAAATTCTTGTGTTTCTTCCATTTTTGCTAGCTTCCTTTCCAATCTCCAACTCATTCATGCCCTATAAAGTCTGAGACACTTAACACACAGATTACGGCATCGAATGGAATAGTAGAGGAGAATTAAAATTGAGTAATTAAAGTCTCTAGGAAGCAGTTTTCAAACAGGTAATAAATTCTGGGAAGAAATCTAATATGCATGCTAATTTAATGAATAAGTGGGTAAGGATCATGATAAAACCACATAATTAAACACAATATAAACCATAAAATAGTGGTTTATCAACCTCCCCACACTTAAACATTAGCATGTCCTCATGCTTAATTGAAGGAGATAAGGAAATGAGCATGAACATGTAGAAACTCATGAAATACAATGCAAACCTATATATATATATATATATATATATATATAAATGCAACTACATGATTCTTGTCCACTTGATTAAAAGTAAATAAGCTCTTCAAAACAATTACAAATCAAATTCCACTAATTCTATCATTATACAATAAAATGGATAAAAGTGCAGGAAGATAGCTCATGAAAGCAGGGAACATGAAAATTCAAGCATTGAACCCTCACTGATAATGTATGTACGCTCTGATCTCTAGTGTATAGGGGGATCACTCTATCCTTCTCTAATCATGCTTTCTAACTTTTGTTCTTCTCCTAACCAATCAACAACAGTTAATATACCAATGCAAACATCATGAGGTCTTTTCAAGGTTGTAATGGGGCTAAGGTATAGGTAGGGGTGTATATTTGGTCAAGTGAGCTAATAAATTGAATTTTTAATTAACCCAAGCTCTAACATAACTTGTATACACTTAATGTAATCTTTAAAGTTCATACCTAACTACCCAATTCGGCTTAAGGTTAGTAATGTGGTAAAATATCGAACAAATGGGAATTAAAGGCTCAAAGTGGTTAACAAAGGTAATTTAAAAGGGTAGGCTTAATTTGGATAAGTGAGTTTAAACAAATAATAGCATCAATCATGTTCAAGCATGTAAATATAATAAATATTGGACATATAAGATAAAACAAAATATAGATCACAATCATAGAGAAGTAAACACACAGAAATAAAATAATCATGGTTAAATAATGTAACCATTCATAAAGGCTCAAATCTTTCATAGGTTGTGTGTTCTTTAACTCAAATATCATGTTCCAAATACAACTCAAGCAATTTTATTATAAGAATTTTTGAAAAATTAGTGAAATTTTGTTCCAAAGATAGATTTTAAAAAGAAACTTATTGTCTTTTCAATCAAGTAGAACATGCATGCAACTATCCTAACCTATGCAATTTATTCTATTCTATAAAGGAAAGAAAATCTAACTAAAATATCCTAATTATTGGTGCTAGCGAAGAGAAATTACCTCCGGAAGTCAGGTACTGACCGACCTCCCCACACTTAAGGCTTTGCACCGTCCTCGGTGCCATCTGTCAGGAACAAGGGTGGGCGGGTAGCAGTATCTCCATCATCGGGACCGTCATGGCTCCCTGTGCTAGTAAAGGAAGTGGAGTCCGGGGTGTCTGAGTCTTTGAAGTGTCCTTTGAGTAGCTCCTTGAGGTGTTTGAATCGGCGCTTGTTACGGCGCTCTCTCATCTTTGCTTACTGTTCTTGCCGATCCAACCGTTCGATTATCTGCTGGAGCAATTTCTCAGTTGTAGATGCTTGTGGTGTTGAAGAAGGATTATCTTTAACTGGAGCAGTAGGACGGCTTGCAGTGGCTGCTGGAAGTCTGAGGTATTTCTCGTTAGAGACATACTGATCATCCCGTGGAAGCATGGCTTTGGTGTCCCCAGCTCTGTAGGAGACTCCGGCTGCTGAGACAAGATCTGAGACCAAGGCGGGGAAAGGTAAGTTGCCCGCAATTTGTACGTGTTCCATAGCATTCCGATATGTCTTGCGAGATTCAGAGGTTGGTCTGTGAGGATGCACCATAGTAGAACAGCCATGTCAGCAGTGAAAGAGGACTCATGAGTGAAATAGGGGGAAGATTCAGAGCTTGCTGAATAGCCTCTTCTGTGATGGAGACTTGCTTCTGTCGGACATAAACAGACTGTAGGGTCGGCATGTAGAAGTTAGAGGAGAACTCAACTACCCAAGAAAGATTGACCTGCCTTGGCTGTTTCCGTAGGAAACCCATTGTCTTCGTTCAATTTGCGGCTCAACAAAGGTAGCAATATTGGACGGGAGGATAAGAAGGTATTCATTGTTATAATTCCTTTCTGCCAGGATAGGGAACATCTGCTCACAGTAGCGATTGGAGAATCGCGCAGTGTCCTTTGCTGGAAAGGCTTTCTCCTTTTCGTCAACCTTTATTATCCTCTTAACTCTTTTTGTTGAGGGCTTGACTGCGGTTGAAGAAGGCTCTGCCACTAATGCTCTTTTAGTTCCTCTTCTTGCTGGTGGTTTGGAAGTTGCTTTCTCCTTTCCTTTCTTGGTGGTCATCCTGAAAGAAGGGAAGAGAAAGTAAATTAAATTCAAAGAGATATACAGCAAGGAAGGAAACGAAAAAGAGGGTGAATGATGCACAGTAAAATGTAGATGACATTAACACATGCTCTCGAGTACATATGAAAAGCCAACAGTGGAAAATAACTGGTGCATACAAAGACGAGTAAATGCAAGGCGTTTATTGGCATGCCGGAAAAGGGCATGAGTAGCATAGACCAAGCAATACTTCGTAACAAACCATCACCTTTGTATTGACAATTAAATTTAATTAATAAAATAATAAGGAAAAGTTGTGAAAAGCAAGCATTGAATAGTATAACAACATAGAGAAGTGCATAATGCCATATGAGCTTTTTCACAAACACATAGCATGCATGGTGAATAGGGTATAGAAAATATGAAGATGAACATGCAAGCAATCTCTTAAATAGAAGAAAAAAATAAATGTCAAACAATTTGCAATAATCCACAAGCATATAATAAGGGATGATGACTCAAAAAGTTTCTAACACCATGTAAAAAGGAAAAGAAAATAATAAGAATGATAGAAAAGAGAAGGAAGAAGAAGGTAAAACCTTGTTAATGGTGGTGAAAGAGATAGAGAGTGAAAGGTGAGATAGAAAGGGGAAGGGGGAAGGAAGAAATAAGGAGGGAAAAGAAAAATTAGGATTGGGAGGAGGGGAAGATAAGGTATGTGGCAATTTTAGGTTGAGCTGGGCGGCGCATGCGACGCGGGCGCGTGGGGCACGCGGTCGCGTGGGCGCGCGTCAGGTAAGGGGACGCGATCGCGTCGGTCACGCGGTCGCGTGACCCATGTTACGCTGCTGGCGCGAGTGCAGCCTCGCTCCAGCACAACTCTCTATTCAATTTAATTTAATTACCAACTTGGGGTGACGCGATCGCGTGGGTCACACGATCGCATGAGTGTGCGTCAGAAAACAGATGACGCGACAGCGTCGGCGACGCGGTCGCGTGACAAGGATTGTGCTTCCAGCACCAATCCAACATCACTCTCGCACAAAATGTTGATGTACACCCTTTTACGTCGACAATTCAGGGCACGCGGCCGCGTGGAGCACGCGGTCGTGTGGGAGGCCATGATTCCCATGCGACGCGAACGCGTCAGCGACGCGGTCGCGTGGGTCGATTTGTGCCATTGGCACGCCTCCAGCCACACTCCAGCCGGACTCTCTGTTCATTTATTATTTTTTTTCTCCACCCCCTTTTGCGACGCGGACGCGTCGCTGATGCGATCGCGTCGCGTGGCGAATTTTTTTTTTTTTTGTGGAATTAAAAAGAAATTATAAAGACATGTAAATGGAAAAAGCATGAAAGTACTAATAAAGAGAAGAGCTATCGAAGAAGAAAAACTAAAAGTGAAGAAAAGAACGATCATACCGCGGTGGGTTGTCTCCCACCAAGCACTTTGCTTTAACGTCCGTAAGTTGGACGTTCCACTAGCTCAATCCGCTGCTATGTGGGGATCTTCCAAGCGGAAGATCTCAAGCTCCTTATTTTTCTGCACCTTCTCACCATGGTATAGCTTCAAGCGTTGTCCATTAACTTTATTAAGTTCAGAGCTTGAAGGATGGCTTAGGTGATAAATTCCGTACGGTTCAGCCTTCTCTACTCTGTATGGACCTTCTCATTTTGATCTCAACTTACCGGGCATGAGCCTTAGTCGAGATTTGTAAAGGAGGACAAAATCTCCAGGTTGGAACTCTTTCTTTTTGATGTGCTGATCATGTACAACTTTCATCTTTTCCTTGTATATTCTGGAGTTCTCATAAGCTTCTAGGCGAAGGTTCTCCAGTTCCTGCAGTTGCAACTTCCTTTCAGCTCCGGCATTCTCAATTCCCATGTTGCACTCCTTAACTGCCCAGAAGGCTCTGTGTTCTATTTCAACTGGGAGATGACAAGCTTTTCCATAAACCAAGTGAAAGGGACTCATCCCAATGGGTGTCTTGTATGCTGTTCTATATGCCCACAGTGCATCTTGTAGCCTGGTGCTCCAGTCTTTTCTATGAGGCTTTACTATCTTTTGCAGGATACGCTTAATTTCTCTGTTTGACACCTCGGCTTGCCCATTAGTTTGGGGATGGTAAGCTGTTGCAACTTTATGGATTATCCCATGCTTCTTCATCAATCCTGTTAGTCTCCTGTTACAAAAATGGGTGCCTTGATCGCTCACGATCACTCGTGGTGATCCAAAGCGACATATAATATGGTTTCTCACAAAGGAAACAACAGTGTTAGCATCATCAGTGTGGGTAGGAATTGCTTCCACCCATTTGGAAACATAATCCACAGCTAACAATATATAAAAATATCCATTAGAATTTGGAAATGGACCCATGAAGTCAATGCCCCAAACATAAAAAATTTCACAAAAAAGCATATATTGTTGAGGCATCTCATCCCTCCTGGATATATTACCAAATTTCTGGCATGGGGGCAAGATTTACAAAACTCAGCAGCGTCTCTAAAAAGAGTAGGCCACCAGAATCCGCAGTCTAAGATTTTTCTAGCTGTTCTTTGAGGGCCAAAATGTCCTCCACTCTCAGATGAGTGACAGGCCTCTAAAATGGACTGGAATTCTGATTGAGGCACACAACGTCTAATTATCTGGTCAGCGCCACATCTCCATAAATATGGGTCATCCCAGATATAATATTTAGACTCGCTTTTCAGTTTGTCTCTTTGATGCTTAGAAAAATGTGGAGGAAATGTACGGCTAACTAAATAATTAGCAACAGGTGCATACCAAGGGACTACCTCAGATACTGCTTGCAGGTTATCAAAAGGAAAATTATCATCTATAGGAGTAGAATCATCCTTAATATGTTCAAGGCGACTCAAGTGGTCTGCTACTAAATTCTGATTACCACTCCTATCCTTTATTTCTAAATCAAATTCTTGTAACAGTAGTATCCAACGTATAAGTCTTGGTTTGGATTCCTTTTTAGCTAATAGATACTTTAAAGCTGCATGGTCCGAATACACTATTACTCTAGTACCAAGTAAATAAGCCCGGAATTTATCCAGAGCAAAAACAATAGCAAGAAGCTCTTTCTCAGTAGTAGTATAATTGATGAAAATACTAGCTTTTTCCATATGCAAACCATCCTTAGAAGAAAATCTAACAAGGTTCATGGGTTGCTAGTCAGTGATGGGTCTTGGTCTGATGATCCGGAAGTTTTGCAAAGGAAGGTTGTTCATTTCTTCAAAAATATTTTTTTGTTCTACTTAGCCTGTTGAGGTTAATTGCATGGGAGAAATTCCTATGCCATCTCTTAGCCAGGATGCTTGTGATAATTTGTCTAAACCAGTAACAATGTTGGAGGTTAAAGAAGATCTGGATAATATGAGCTCGTTCAAAGCTCCTGGGCCGGATGGTTTTCAAGTTTTTTTCTTCAAGGAATATTGGGATGTGGTGGGTCATGAGGTATGGCGTACTGTTCAGAAAGCATTCTTAGGGGAGACGTTAAGCCATTCTTTGTTAGAAACTTTGATTGTTCTTATCCCTAAGTGCGACCCTCCAACTAGATTGAAGGATTTTCGGCCAATAAGCCTTTGTAATGTAATTTATAAGCTAGTGACTAAAGTGCTGGTTAATAGATTACGACCATTTTTGGATGAGATTGTTAGCCCAACTCAGGGAGGGTTTATTCATGGTAGAGGAGCACCTGATAATATTATTGTCGTCCAAGAAGTTCTTCACTTTCTTAAGCGGATAAAGTCTAGAAAAGGAGCTATGGCTTTTAAGATTGATTTAGAAAAGGCTTATGATAGAGTTGATTGGAATTTTCTTGAGCACACTCTTGAATCTTTTGGCTTTCCTTCTCTAATTATTAGGCTTGTAATGAATTGTGTTCAGGCCTCAAATCTTTCCATCCTTTGGAATGGGAATAGATTGGACAGCTTCCAACCTCGCAGAGGGCTCAGGCAAGGAGATCCAATTTCTCCGTATTTATTTGTTTTGTGCATGGAGAGATTGGCGTGCTTCATTTCCAAACAAGTTGACGAGGGTATTTGGGATGGTGTGGCTGTTTCTAGAGGGGGACCTAGAGTTTCTCACTTGATGTTTGCAGATGACCTCCTCCTTTTTTGTAAAGCGAAGAAAAGTCAAGTTCAGAATGTTGTGCACACCTTGGAGTTGTTCTGTAAAGCTTCAGATATGAAGGTTAACATTGAAAAATCTAAAGCTATTTGTTCTAGAAATATCTCTAATAGAAGGAAGGAAATGTTGTCTGGTGTTTCTCATATTCCTTTTACTAGTGACCTAGGAAAATACTTGGGGGTGAACCTTAATCATCCTCGAGCTGCTAGATCTATTTTTTCGGACTCTTTAGAGAAGATCAAGAATAGACTGGCTAGTTGGAAAGGTCGGCTCCTTAACAGAGCAGGCAAGCTTTGCTTAATTAAATTTGTTGCTTTTTCTCTTCCTATTTATCAGATACAAGTGAATCTTTTTCCTACTTCGGTTTGTCAAAAGATTGATTCTGTGCTTAGACAATTCTTGTGGAAGGGAAAGGTGGGGGAGCATTTTCTACAAAGGCTCCTAGTTATAACCAATTATTCATACTACTATACGTACTAAATTTTTGTTTTAGATGTTGTAATACCTTGCCATCTCTGAATTATGACTTAAGCATAAGACTTTGTATGGTAGGGTGTTACAGAAAACTCAACCACTAATTACAGGCTCATTATATTAACATAATCATAATTTAATTATTTTTACTTACATAGAATAATGACTCTACTTTAGAACTTGCCAAAATGTTCTAGAGGATATTAACCACTGCTTTAGGACTTGCCAAAAAGCTCGTCAGATTTGGATTAGCTTAAATTTGGGAATGACCGTTGAGGACTCTAATTTGGATTTTGTATCTTGGATTCGTTCTAACCTCAACAAAAATGAGTTTCTCTTTGCAGCGGCCTTTTGGTGGATTTGGAGGGATAGGAACAATGACATCTTCCACCAAGATGATCCATGGAGTAAGGAGAAAATTGTTCACTTAGTTAAACATGCTGCTCGAGATTTTTCTAATGTTGTTATCTACCAAAAACATATTATTCCTTCTTCTTTGAAATATAACTGGGAACCACCTCCAATAAATGTCTGTAAAGTGAACTGCGATGCAAGCATTTTTGAAAATGAGCAATTAGCTGGCTTTGGATGTATTATTAGAGATAGCATGGGAATTTGGATAAAAGGTTGTTCTGCCAGTATACCTCTTTCTAGTGTTCTCTGTTGTGAGCTTCATGCTATTTGGAGAGGGCTTGTTATGGCTTGGGATTGCGAGTGCAAAGAGGTCATATGTGAAACTGATAATCTTGATGCGTTTCTTCTTGTTTCGCGAGGCACAACCAGCATGATTAGGAATGACTCTGATCTGCTTGACAAAATCAAAGAGATGCTCCAGCGCAATTGGACAGCTACTTTAGTGCTCATCCAGCGAACAGCAAACAGAGCGGCTGATTTAATGGCTAAGACTGCTGTTTTAAACAAGTAGGTGTATTTAGAGTGGTTACTGCCTCCTAATAATTTAGACATTATTATTAGAGAGGAGTACTACTCTTTTTCTTAGGTCTTTTTTCTTTGTGTTATGTTCAGTCACCAAAAAAAATTAATCAGAGTTAATTTTTGTTTCTACCTCTTGATAATTGTTTATTTATATTAAAAAAAATTATCAAACAATATTGACAAATCAACTTATCATTGAGAAAAGATTGAATGGAATAAATAAAAAATTGTCACCTAATAAAATATTGCACCCCATAGCTATTAGTTATTAGTTATTATCATTAAAATTAGGGATGCTAAATAATAATTTTTTACCGAGAAACAATGACCGCTCTTTAGGTCTGTTAATTTCAATAAATTTTTTTTAATGTGAATTTAAGGTTTAATTATTCTGTTGGTCTTTATAGTTTTGCAAAATTTTCAATTAAGTATTTATACTTTTTCTCTTTTTAATTGGGTCCCTACACTATTTTTTTTTCAATTAGGTCTCTCTTTGTAGTAATTGACTTAATTATATAGGAATCCAACTAAAAAAAATTGGTACAGAAACTCAAATAAAAGAAAAAATGTAGGAACTTAATTGAAAAAAATTTGGTGCAGAGACCCAATTAAAAAGGAAAAAAAAAGTATAGAAACCTAATTGAAAATTTTGCGAAACTATAAGGACCAACAGAGTAATTAAACCTTCATTCAACAACATATATTTCTAAACATGTTTTTTTTTTTGGTAAAATATATTTCTAAACATTAAAGACTTTGGGAAGCTTCAAAAATAATTTTTTTAAACTTTTGATTTATGAAAAGTAGTAATATTAATGTCTAATGCAATTTTCAAAAGTTTATAAGAGTTTATAGAAAAGTTTAAAAAAATGACTTCTTTTATAATATTATTACTTTTTATCACATTTCTATAAAATAAACATCTTTAAAATTAAAAATCCAAACACAAAATAACTTATTTATAAGCTACTTTTAATATAGTCATTTATTATTTAAGCTATTTTTTAAAAAAAATTTAATTAAACTGTTTATCCAAATTGAACCTAATAGCTACTACTATTTAGAGCTGCAGAAGACCAAATCTGAGTCCTGATCAATAAATCCCCTCCCTTCCCCTCCCCCAACGACCAAAGAGATTCTAATATACATCATTCCAAAAAAAATCTCACAAGAAGCAGAGAAAAAATATAACAACAACAATTAATAAAATTAAAAAAACACACAAAAAGGCTCTCGAGGCCCATCCATAGAAAAACTTCACTAATAATTTATCCTACAGAGGAAATAAAACTTCTGTAACGAAGTAGAAATAAATGTATCTACTCTAGAGTATGTCAGTTCATGTGAAGAAAAAAAAAAAGTTTCATTAGCATAACAATAACCTTTTATTATATCACATTTTTTTTACTTCTTTTATTTCACTTAAAAAACAACGATAAAAATTATATTTTATAGACAACAACTTACATGTAAATATTTTCAGTACCAACAGCTACTCGGCTTTCATCGTCAACCAACAAGGACAAACGTGGATGGCGATGTTCGAATGCAACGTGAAGGGGTTAGGGCATGGCTTGACAGAGACGAAACAATTTGGAGTCAAACGTGGAGATACTCGTTATGGAAGAGGGTGACTCCACTCTGCAACGTTTTGAATCCACTTTCTCCATGAAACGACGCCGATTCATGTCTATCTGGACATTCCCTCAAAACGGCATCGTATTCCTTCTCTGCCAGCATGGCAGTTAACGTGCCACGTGAGCAGACGTTAGCCATGTCATCTAGCAAATTGACGGAAGGACGAACCTGATTAACTCGTGTAACTTTCGGGGACTCTTTTGATTAACTTTATCTTTCGGGGACTAATATGGAGATCGAGGTATCTCGGGGACGATTTTGAGTATTAGCTCAATTAAAAATTCAAACACAAAATAACTTATTTATAAGCTACTTTTAATATAGTCATTTATTATTTAAGCTATTTTTTCAAAAAAAAATTAATTAAGTTGTTTACCCGAACTGAAGCTAATAGCTACTACTATTTGGAGTCTTGGACATACAATAGAAAACCTGCAAAAGACTCCTGATAAATAAACTCCCCTCCCCCAATCTCACGAGAAGCAGAAAAAAATATAGTAACAACAATCAATAAAAATAAAAAAACACACAAAAAGGGTCTCGAGGCCTATTCGTAGAAAAACTTTACTAATTATTTATCCTATAGAAGAAATAAAACTTCTGTAACAAAGTAGAAAAGCTGTCCGAGACTAGGTAAATGTATCTATTCTAGAGTATGCTACCTCAGTTCATCATGTGAAGAAAAAAAAAAGTTTCATTAGCATAGCAATAGCCTTTTATTATATCACATTTTCTTTACTTCTTTTATTCCACTTAAAAAACACCGATAAAAATTATATTTTATAGACAACTACTTACATGTAAATATTTTTATATAAAAATAATATTTAAAAATTATTAAATAATTTAATAAATTTTACTAAATTATTATCTAACAAAAATTTTAACTATTAATTTTATATAAAGATAATTTAATATAAGTTTATTTTATAACATTAATTAAAAAAAGCAAATTGAAAAGATATATTTTCTCTTTGAATAAATATTCAAATTGGTCCCTGAAAAATTGTCCGATTTTTAAATTGGTTCCTGAAAAATAAAATTAATCAGAATTGTCCCCAAAAGATTTAAAAATGGTCACGGTAGTCCTTCCATCTCCCCTCCGTTCATTCTGTCAGTAACAATATTAAATCTTGTTTATGTGGCCGTTAGTGTGTCATATCAGCATGACAAGTTGGTGCAGAATGGCTGATGACAAGATATGTTTAGAAATTTTTGTCAAATTAATTTAAAGAGAATAAACTCTAATCCCTTATTCTCGTTAAATGCCATTGTTGTTGCAGCAACAAATTCATTCTGCAAAGGCCAAAATTGTTGTTGAACTGTATCATGGGCAACGTCTAGTTGGCCAGAGTCAAGACAAGGATACAATATGGTTGAAAACTATGCATAATATAATATATAGTCCTGCTAATAACTTATAATCCTCTTGCTGCTGCTACATCTTAAAAGCTGGAGATTTTGACTAAACTTCAAAGCTACTTGGTACTGTACAGTGTATCAAAAGAAAGTTGATGCCTTTAGCCTTGGGCTATTTAAACTCTATATTTTTTTTTTGAGCGTCTTTTTGAAAGATTCTTGAGGCTGAAAGTTAAAATTGAAATGATCTGAAAAATGTAAAGTGGCCTTATAAAAAAATGATACAAAGAATGTACTCATAATAAATAAATGCAATTCATATTACTACTACATACCTTCTGAAGCTCTCATTCCATTCGTGGAGAAGGGAAAATGGGGTGAAGTAGACAGAGAATTTTGGACAAACTGCAATACTGCCAAACGTCTCCTTTGTATTTCTACAGTTCTAGAGGTTGTTCTTGCTCTTGCATCAGTTGTCTCCTAAGAGATCTAGCATTCCCACAACTTTTTGGAACTACAAAAAAAAATTGAATCCTCTTTTCTAGTAATGCAGATCATAAATTTCTTGTCTTTCTCTTGGAATCCTCTTTTCTTTCTCACTCTGTGTTTTCTTCCTTCTCTCATTCTCTCAAACCCTATTCAATCGACATTTTCTTGGCATTTAACAGAAAAACACTCTAAAAGTATTTCATAATGTACATATTTTTAGCAGGAGCGATTTCCAAGCATTACAACTGAGTAGCAATAATTAAGTAAATGGCCAAAAATTTTGAGACAACTGAACCATATTAACCTTAACTCGATGTTGCTCAGGATGAAGAAAAAAGGGGACATGCATTTTAGAAGGTGGGTTTAATTTTAAGATGGAAGTGAAAACTATATAGCCTGAGAAGAAATCCTTATTACCTACTTAAATTTCCTTTTACAACAATTCCCAGAGGATTCAATCAAATAAACAATAGCTCATGGTTGCTTATGATAAAACAGTCATAGGAATTAGTTTGATATATATATATATTTGGTACCTACAAAGTTACGGAAAAATAAGTTGCACAACAGAATAACAGAACAAACAAGAAAACAAAATTTCCAATCTTTTTCGTTTTGCTTAGTTTGTAGCATGATAAATATATGATCTAAGAGAATAACAGTATAGATTGCTATAAAGAGATCTTAAACACTAAATCAGTAAGCTATAACTAGGAATATCATCTAAATAATCAATAAAGTAGTGGAATTAAAAAGGATCATAGCAATTGCAAAAATCGAAAGTGCACAATTATATTGATGTCATGGCATTGCCAAAGTCCTCTGACCTAACAGACACAGAATTTACAAAACTATGATACATATTCAGCAACAATGAGATGTAATTTCAATTTGAGTTGATGTATCTTATCTTCTTTTATCAATTCAATAAGCCTCTAGCAACCATTTCCCGAAGAAGTTTCTCCGCCATGTCATTCTCATTTTTTTCAAACAAAGCACGGATAACAGTTTCAAAAGTGACACCATCTGGTAAGCAACCATTGCCTTCCATTTTTGACAAGAGTGCCAATGCTTCTTCAAACAAGCCCTCTTTGCAGAGCCCATTGATAATAATATTGTATGTCCTCACATTTGGAGGATAGCCTTTAACGGAAAGATTTTGAAAAATCTCTTTTGCATCTATAAGTCTTTGTAATTTCAATTTGAATTCATGTATATTACCTCTTCTTTTATCAATTCAATAAGCCTCTAGCAACCATTTCCCGAAGAAGTTTCTCTGCCATGTCATTCTCATCTTTTTCAAACAAAGCACGAATAACAGTTTCAAAAGTCACAGCATCTGGTAAGCAACCATTGCCTTCCATTTTTGACAAGAGTGCCAATGCTTCTTCAAACAAGCCCTCTTTGCAGAGCCCATTGATCATAATATTGTATGTCCTCACATTTGGAGGATAGCCTTTAACGGAAAGATTTTGAAAAATCTCTTTTGCATCTATAAGTCTTCCACCTTTGCATAGGCCATCTATAAGTATATTGTACGTGCATATATCTGGATCAATGCCACTCTCTTTCATTTGCTTGAATAACATAAGTGCCTTGTCAACTTGTTTGATATTGAACATCCCATCCAACAAGGAATTGTAAGTGACTACATTAGCGGGTGGACCTCTCTCGTGCATCTTGACAAGAAGCTCCAAAGCACAAGAGATTCTCTTTGATTTGCTCAAGCCATCAATAAGAGTGTTGTAAGTTACCGTGTTTGGAACCAAGTACTTTCGACGCATTTCTTCAAAGAGACTCAAGGCTTCATCGACCATTTTACTTTTGCACAAGCCATTAATCATGATATTGTAACTTTGAACATTAAGTAACACTCTACTTTGGGCCATTGTGTTGAATACATATTTTGCCTTATTTACCTGATTAACCAAACAATATCCGTCCATTAAACTGTTATAAGTAACCACATCTGGTTTCACACCATGTTTTGTCATCACAGCCAACACATTTTTTGCATCTTTGATCTTTCCTTCCTTGCATAGCCCATCGATCAAAATACTATAGGTATGAACATCTGGAGTAATGTTTCTAAGCACCATATCACTTAACAAATCAATGGCTTCCTTATATTGACCCTCAAGACACAATCCAAAAATGAGAGAACTGTATGTGATAACATTAGGAGAAATTCCCTTAGCAAGCATTTCAGAAAATAATTGAAAAGCCTGACTTACAAGTGTATCCTTGCAGAGGCTATCAATAATTGCGCTGTACATGAAGACATTGGGAGCTGATGTTTGCCGTGGGATGTTTCTCAACACTTGAATAGCAGCTGATGTTTGCCGGTCTTACAGAGCCCATTGATCAACGTCCCATAAGTGACTTGGTTGAAGTGAAATCCATGAGCCAGCACTCTGTCATGAAAGCGCACTGCTTTTTCAACACTACCACAGAGATAGAGACCTTTCAGGATTGTTGTCAATGTTACCGTATCAGGTTGATAATCCATTCTGAAAATCTTGGCCAATACAGAGAAAGCAAGTGAAATACGACCCATGCCGCAACAACAATTAATTAGGATGTTCAAAGTAAATAAGTTGGAAGCGATTCCCCTGGCTTGCAATTGCTGAAAAAGGGAAATGGCGGTGGGGAAATGGTTGGTCTTGGCAAGAGATCCCAAAATCTTGGTGAATTGGATGATGGATGGAGGGCGACGCATAGAGAGCATGCGAGTGAAGGAATGAACAGCTTCATCAACTTGGCGAAGGGATGGGGGCTCAGAATGAGTGTGAAGGGATAAAGAGGAAGGGAAGGAAACAAAATTAGGGATTTGGAGAAGAGAATACCTAAAAATGAAAGTGATCCTTGAGGTTGAGGATGACACATTTTAGAGATTCGCACTTTCGCTGTTGTCTAAGTTTGAGGGAGTTTGCTAACTCTGCGGAAATAGTCCTCTGTTTCCAACACCCCCCATACTAATGAAAGGTCTCCAGACTCCAGTCCCGTTTTACTTGGGTTCTATTGATTTTTCTTTTATCAATTTTATGAATTGGATGTATATACCAAAATAAATTACAAGGCTTGGGGGAGTAATGGTTTCATTATGCTCGAGAAAAAAAGGTGATCCATCAAACAACGACATCAGCAACAATAACAATAAAATTTAATTTTTTTGTTAGTCTTTAATCAACTCTTTATAATTTAGGGTCCATTTGGAAATTCCAAAAGTTATTCTTTTTAGCTTTTGATTTATAACAAATTACATTAATAATGTTTGGTATAATTTTTTAGATAAATTTTTAATTTTTTAAAAAATTATTTAAGAATTTTTGAAGAAGTTAAAAAATGTGACTTCTTCTATTATCAAAAGCTATTTTGTCACTCCTATTTAATGCATAACTTTAAAACAAAGACTTTTATAATAACTTTTCAAACACAAAATAACTTATTTTAAAGTTGTTATTAATAAAAGTCCTTATATTTTAAGCTCTTTTTTCAAAAGAACTTATTTAAAAAGTTTAGCCAAACTAGCCCTTAATCAAATTTTTAATTAAATTTTTAGAATATAAAATTTATAATTAAATCTTTATTAATTATTATTTAAAGGTTAAATTACACTGTTAATCTCTATATTTTTACTAAAATTACAAATTAGTCTCTACACTTTAAAAATTTATAATTAAATTCCTGTACAAAATAAAATTTTGTAATTAAGTCTTCAATAATATTTACCGTAAAAAAAATACACATTTACCATAATATCATCTTCTTTCTCTTCTCTCTATTTTTCCTCCTCCTCTCTTATGCATTTTTGTTCTTCTTCTTTAACATTAATACGACTTTAACAACAACAATGCCGAAATCATTGCTGATGACCAAATTCATTAACACGGAGTAAAAACCAAAATTAACAGTAATTATACAAACTACCACAATAATGTATACTATTATCAAAGTACGAAGTTCACAAGAGATGGCCACTAAAATCAACGGTAATATTCACAAAGATTTAAGAGAATGACTAGGAACATAATTAAATAGCACACAATCTTTTAGAATTAAAGAAGAGGAAGAACATACAAAGCCTAAAAATTTTATAATATTTATCGAGCAAAATAAGAACACTAGGACAAATGAAGTTAAAGAAAACAATAAGCAACAGCACTATAGGTAAGGAAAGCTAAACAGCAACAAACATACAACGTAAATAAAAGACCCATAACAATTATAAATCCAAATCCCAAGCAACAAGACAAAGACAATAACAGAGAGACAAAGCAAAACAACAAATAGAAGATTTGACCGCACCTTTTAGAAAGACAATTGTACAGTTATGAAAATTAAAAACAGTAATTGTCACAAAAATTAACATCCTCATTTTCTCTTATCTAGAATTCTTTGACAAAGGCCATTTGAAATAATTATTGCCATAACCTTGAATATTAAGTATACTAGAATAAAATTTAATAGCTTTTGACTATAAATCTTTCCCTTTTCTTTCTTTCTTTCTTTTTCCTTCAAGTCTGTGTGTGTGCTGTGAGGAAGAGGGTGTGAGGGGAGTGAGTGTGTGTGCGGTAGTGAGAGGTGAGTGTGTTAGAAGAGGGTTAGGGTTTGGTTTGAAAAAAAAGAGGAACAAGGGGTATTGTAGGGATTTTACAATCATGAATGAACTCAATTCAACTCATCCCAATTATATTTAAATTATCAATAATTAAAATCTTTCCCTCGTCACAAGCAAAATCCTTCTCTCTAACAACTCAATCTTACTAATAAAATCCCTCATAGTATGCATATGGATTCCACCCACAGACACATACCGATCAAAGAACTCACGATCCATCAACGTCTTTCCCTCCACCTCTCCAACACCATCACCGCCATCAACCTCAAACGCACCGTTTTGAAACGCAGAAAGCTCCTCACCTCTTCTCTTCCCATAACATCTGCCAACGCCTCCCCGCCTTTCGCTATCCGGATTCTGTCAGGGACCATCACAACCCTCTCGCCCTAGCAAATCAAGCTCCAGAGCATCTCGCTTTATTAGCATCAGAACCACTCGAGTCCGTGGAAGACCTAGACACGGTGTGTGAAGCCGTTTTCGAAGCTAATGGTGGTAGTGTTAGAAACATGATGTCATTTTGCCAGAATCAAAGATTCTCATTGGCGTAGGGACTAATTTGTAATTTCATTAAAAGTATAGGGATTAACTGTGTAATTTAATTTTATTTTAAAAAAATTTAATAATTTTAAAATATTTACTTTTAAAACAAATAGTATTTTTTAATTAAAAAAAAAGAGATGATCTAATTGAAAGTTTTAATCTAGTATATAGATATAAATACAAATTTTTAACATATAAAAAATTTGATAAAATTATAAATGTTAATAAAATAATTAAATATAATAATAGTAACAACAAAGAGGCATGTTACCTTTAGAAAAGTATAATATCGACAGATAATTTTAGGGTTTATGGTTTAGAAAATTTGTTGAATAGTATAAAGTTAAAAGAGGCTGAATTAGTATGTTTAAAGTGGTTAGCATCACACTTACCATAATTTTGCTGATACACTTAATATACACCTGTTTATAAAATTTTGTCCAATTCTACTATATATTTTTTCGAGTGAAGTGGAAGACCAAAAATATTTAATATTATGCTAGGAAAGAATATATTAAAAAATTTATACTTGGACAATATTCATGCTCTAACAATTAATCAGAGTTAATTTTTGTTTCTGCCTCTTGATAATTGTTTATTTATATTAAAAAAATTATCAAATAATATTGAAAAATCAACTTATCATTGGAAAAAGATTGAATAGAATAAATAAAAAATTGTCACCTAATAAAATATTGCACCCCATAGCGCTATTAGTTATTATCATTAAAATTAGGGACGCTAAATAATAATTTTTCACCAATAAACAATGACTGCTCTTTAGGTATGGTAATTTCAATAAATTTTTTTAATGTAAATTCATTCAACAACATATATTTCTAAATATGTTTTTTTTTTGGTAAAATGTATTTCTAAACATTAAGGACCTTGGGAAGTTTCAAAAATATTTTTTTTTTTTGAGTTTTTGACTTACGAAAAGTAGTAATATTAATGTCTAGTGCAATTTTCAAAATCAAATTACAGTTAAGGGTGTGTTTGGAATTCACGTTGGAGAAGAGAGAAGCTCGTTTGAGTGCTTTGAACATTCTATTTTTATGTTTGGCAACTCTTTGAAATTCTGAACCCACAAGTGATTTTGCTTCTAAATGTACGTTTACAAGAAGCTAAAAATTCTAGCTTATGCGTTCACGTTGGGAAAGACTAATTACAATTGAGAAATTAAGTAAAAAAATTATTCTCTTCTACCAATCCTATTCTTCATTTTCTTCAATAAAAATGATGTAAGTAATCATATAATTTTCACACTAGTTCTTTGTGTATGTTCTTGGTTCCAATTTTGATATAAAATCACTGATAAATATTTTAACTTTTTTTTATTACTTGTAGTACTCTCTTTCATATTTTGATTTTTATGTTTTTTATTGTATTTTTTATTTATATATAAATATTTTTTATAGTAATTTTTCATCTAAAAGTGATTTTGAGTAGTTATTCTAAACAATATTTATTTTACTATAATCTATTTTGATATAAAGATTACCAAACATAAATCACGTTAACACAAATTTACTTTTTATCAAAATTAAGTTTGCAAAATCACTTTTATACAAACTCCCGTTTACAAACTATAATCCAAACACACACTAAGAAGTTATTTAAGAGTTTATAGAGAAGTTTAAAAAAATGACTTCTCTCGTAATACTACTATTTTTTATCATATTTTTATAAAATAAATACTTTTAGAATTAAAAATCTAAATATAAAATAACTTATTTATAAATTACTTTTAATATAGTCATTTATTATTTAACCTATTTTTTCAAAAAAAATTTAATTAAATTATTTACTCAAAACTAAGCCTAATAGCTACTACTATTTGGAGTCTTGGACATAAAATGAGAAACCTGCAGAAGACCAAATCTGAGTCCCCCCAAAAAGATTCTAATATAGATCATTCCAAATAAAATCTCTCAAGCGGAGAAAAAATATAATAACAACAATCTATAAAATTAAAAAAAAACACACACACACAAAAAGGGTCTCAACTCTCAAGGTCCATCTAGAAAAACTTCACTAATTATTTATCCTATAGAGGAAACAAAACTTCTGTAACGAAACAGAAAAATTGTCCAACACTAGGTAAATATATCTACTCTAGAATACGCTACCTCAGTTCATCATGCGAAGAAAAAAAAAATGTTTCATTAGCATAACAATAGCCTTTTATTATATCACATTTTCTTTACTTCTTTTATTTCACTTAAAAAACAACGATAAAAATTATATTTTATAGACAACAACTTACATGTAAATATTTTTATATAAAAATAATATTTAAAAATTAATAAATCAATGCTTTTAAAAACACTTCTATCTTTTAAAATTTGTAAGTATAAACACATAATCTTTCTTATATACCAAATGCAAAATAAAAAATTTGTTCTTTTAAATGAAAAACACTTTTTTAAAAAATTTTACCAAACCAAGCCTTAGACACTGTGATGCATGGACACTGACACGGACAAATAATAGTATATACTATATCTAAATTTATTTCAAGAATATATGTTAAGAATAAGATTCGATACGCTGACACGTGATGGTATTTATAGGTGTGTCCAAATTTCCGAAAAAGAATCTTTTACCTTTTATTATGACACGGTTGGACACAACAGACATGCGTGTCGAAAGTATCGATAAACGTCGTGTCTAAAATATGTCCGACATGCGGACACAGCAACTCAGCGAAGTGTCCGTGTTTCATAACTTAGACATAACACTTGCACTCATCCAAATAAAAAATGGAAAACAAAAAAAGAATAAAAAGCTTATCCAATTTGCATTTACAGTACTAAACAATTTCCACGCACCATCAATTTTTTTTCCATTCAAACTACAACTGCAACATTTCATAATTTATGCACATCAAAATTTAGAATTGATTACAGCAAAATTACAAAGAATTGTGTACACAAACAAATGGTACAAATTGATAATGACTCCACTGAAAAAAATTAAAAGTAAATGGGAAGAAAGAAATTAAAAAAAAAAGGAAAGGAAAGGGAAGATTGAAAAGAATCACAGCCTCATAGGACTGAATGAGTAAAAATACTATACAACTCGTCAAGTCCCTAGTTTTCAACCAAGTCTTCTAATTTAAAAATTGTGTAATCAAGTCCCTATCATGCATAAAAATCTTTAAGAGAAAACGAGTCGTCATTACAGGGGTTTCTTGGAACTAGCTTGCACTTTATAAGGATTTTTTATTAAAAAAATGGTTATATTGAAACAAAACTGTACCTTAGCAAGATCAAATGTGTATTTCCTTGCATGTGATTATTCATATCCGATAGAACAAGTGGTTTTCAGAATGCTATAAGCAAGAGATTTTGCTCTATACATTACGTGACTGCCCTTTTATCCGCACTGTTTGGAATAGCATTGTCAATAGTAGTTTATAACAAGAGCTTTTTAGCCTTTCTTATTCAGAATGGATTAAAAATAACTTGAGTAAACATACTCCATCCCAGGATGGTACTCCGTAGACCATCACTTTCGTGACCACCTGCAACTTAGCCTGGCAATGCAGAAATGAATTAGTGTTTAGCAACCTAAATACCCAGAATAATCAGATGCATCACAAGATTAGGAACTTGGCAGAGAACTACAACTACATTCTGAATATCACAAAACAGAGTAAAAGAGCACTTCGTCTTACTAGAACAGTCTTGATTGGGTGAAAGTCGCTGGAAAGAGGATAGGCCAAGCTCAACGTTGATGGTTCTGTATTTCAACCTGATAGCAAAGGAGCCACTAGGGGCATAATCAGAGACTCCAGAGGACAATTCATCGGTGGATTCAGTATGAACATTGAAAAATGTACAATCACTATAGTTGAGCTTTGGAATTTTTTTATAGAAATGAAATTAGCAGTAGACTTGCATATCCCTTACCTGGAAATTGAATCTGACCCGAGCTGTGCTATTAATCTCGTCCAGAGTACGGCAGTTGAGACTCACGTTGGAACTTCCCTGGTGAGGTCGATCAAGGAACTGTTGATAAAACCGCAAAAAGAGGTGATTCGGCATATCTTTAAAGAAGCAAGTCAATGTGTGATGCTCTAACTAAATATGGGCAAGGAATGGAGAAAGGGGTCATGCTGTTCAAAGAAGTCCCAGCTATAATGGTTCTCTTGATGAAAACTGATGAGCATGGAGTGGAGTTTTGCAGAACCACTCTTGTTTAGTGTTTTTCTTTTTCCTGGGCTTTAGCCCCGTTTTATATCAAAGAATAAAAAAGTATTAGTACCCTTCTAAAACAATGATATATAGCTTCCCCCTCCCCTCCCCTCCCCTCCCCTCTTTTAATATCACACGTTGCACAACTTAATGCAATATTTGTCTTGTTTCACATGAAAATAGGAATATTGATTGTTTTTATAATTTTTTTCCTTTTATTTTCATAGTTACATTTTTATTATTATATCTTTTTTCTTGGTTTAAAAATTTAACAATCGAGAAATTGCATTTTCCATTGAAAGATCCATAATCAAATTAAGAGAACAAAACCATTATAGCTATAAACCTACTAAGTAAACAAATTAAAACAAATAGATGAACATTTTATAGTTTGTGGAATTGTTCCCTATTATATTATCCTCGCTTTCACCCAATCAACATATACCTTCTATAATGTTCACCGAGTTGTGTACTTGTGTTGAGCTTTCGCATAATGTAGTTGAAACCTTGAATTAATAACATAATGTCTATAATTTGTATTCTTCAAATTTTGTTCACTTAATGGATGGCTTGGTTTTAACCTTCAACTTGCTGTTTTATTTTCATTGCAGCAAAAAGCCCACCAATATCAGCCTATCAGGCAAATCATCAACTAATACTATTGTGTTTGAAGCATTGAAATTTTCATGTCTGAAAAAAAAGCATTGAAATTTTGAAATATTTGTTGAACAAGTTAAATAAAATTTAAGCAATTTTGAAGTAATTTATTTATGACAAATATATTTATCTAAAGTAAATTTTCAAAACTATTTCTAAAAAAATAGAAAAATATCCTCCTTTTAGATTTGAAAACAACTAAATCCTCTTAAAATAGATGACGAAAAATTAGCACAAATTTTTTATGGATAATTTATACAAGATAAAAATATTATTTTGGACTTTAAAGTTTCGGTTACATTTTAATTTAGTTCCTAACACTTAAAAATTCTTTTTTTACAAATATTTTATTTCATTCTATTTTAATCTTTTGGTCGAAATTAAAATTTTTTCCAAAAATATTATTTTCTCTCTATTATTGCCTTCTTTTTTCTTTTATTCTTCTGTTACTTTTATTTTTAAATCATTAGAACCAAATAAATATGTTTGGAAATAAAACATCAAACCTTAGAAATAGAATTAGAACTTAACTTAAATGTTGGAATTATAAGAGTACTTACGGATACAAATACAAAGTGATAAATATATCTATATTTTTTTATTAATGCATAGTAGTGAATAAATTTATCCAATAATAAATTAATTTATTATTAATTTCAAATCAATTAGTTTGTCAATTGTACATTTATCAGATAGTACTATAATGACAAAAATTCAAACTAGATTTGCTGGTTTCAGATATAAAGTTAGACCCTAAAATGTTTGGTCCCCCTGCTGAATCATCAAGTGCAACAAGACATTCGTTTTGGTGTTCCAAGCTTTTTTGCTTTGTTGGCTGCTGCTCTATTTTAGATTAATAGTCCAACAAAATTTATATATATGAATCTTTGTTTATTTGATGCTGAAATTTTTTTTATTATTGTTTTTCGGACCGGGGGCTTGCTTGATGAGATTATATTATGAGATTTCATTTTCCGCAGTAGCACTCAGGAAAATTCAATGATTATATTATGAGATTTCATTTCATCAATTGCAACCAAAACACATGTACTTAGAGTTATCATAGAGCAATTCAATGATTCTTTAATTCTTTGATCATTTTGCCATATTACAGTATCTTCATCAATGTATTAACATTTTTTAAAGCAGGATAGATTCTGCAGAATTGAAGAAGATAGTATTCCTGAATATGAATTCTATAACAATCTGAATAGTTGAATCACTAGTTCATTATACATTTATATGTTGTATATAGGGATGACCAAAAACCTTGAACCCATGGATATCTATTGAGATTATCCGGAGTTTTAACGGAACTCGCAAAATCCCCACGGGGATGAGGACCCCTCCCCACCAAAGATGCTGGAGCTTTCGTACTATTATTGGAGCCCTGAAAGTGTTCGGTATTGTTGAATGATGGTGATAAAAAAATTATTTGATGAGAAAAATTATGATTGAATGATGACAATCGAAAATTAGGAAGTGGAAGGATATATGCAGGGAAAATTAGTATTTGGAGGGAAAATTAGCCAACACTCAGAATTCTGTATTGTTTCACTTTAACACCCCCATAACAAAACTCCAAGCCAGTAACTTTTCGATCATAACAAATGCTAATAAACAGAGACTTAGAGACAATGGAATAATGTCTACACAAGAAATAATGAAGTAATTTATCTAAGAATTAACAGAAAAACATTCTCCGAAAAAGTATTTCATAATGTACATATTTTCAGCAGAAGCAATTTCCAAGCAATACAACTGAGTAGCATTAATTAAGAAAATGGCCAAAAATCTTGAGATAACTAAACCATATTACTTAGGTTGATGAAAAGAGGGGACATGCATTTTAGAAGGTGGGTTTATTTTTAAGATGGAAGTGAAAACTATATAGCCTAAGAATAAATCCTTAGTACCTATTTAAATTTCGTTTTATATATATATATATATGGTACCTACAAAGATACGGAAAAATAAGTTGCACAACAGAATAGTAGAGAACAAACAACAAACAACAAAACAAAATTTTCAATCTTTTTAGTTTTGCTTAATTTTAGCATGATAAATACATGATCTCGTAGTATAACAGTAAAGAACACTCTATTGCTATAAAGAGATCTTAAACATTAAATCTGTAAGCTATAACTAGGAATATCATCTAAAGAATCAATAATGTAGTGGAATGAAAAAGGATGATAGCAATTGCAAAAATCGAAAGTGCAAAATTAATTAATGTTATGACATTGCCAAAGTCCTCTGACCCAACAGACACAGAAATTACAAAACTATGATACATATTCAGCAACAATGAGATGTAATTTCAATTCGAGTTGATGTATCTTACCTTCTTTTATCAATTCAATAAGTCTCTAGCAACCATTTCCCGAAGAAGTTTCTCTGCCATGTCATTCTCATCTTTTTCAAACAAAGCACGAATAACAGTTTCAAAAGTCACAGCATTTGGTAAGCAACCATTGTGTTCCATTTCCGACAGCAGGGCCAATGCTTCTTCAAACAAGCCCTCTCTGCAGAGCCCATTGATCATAATAGTGTATGTCCTCACATTTGGAGGATAGCCTTTCACAGAAAGATCTTTAAAAATCTCTTTTGCAACTACAAGTCTTCCACCTTTGCATAGGCCATCAATAAGTACATTGTACGTGCATATATCTGGATCAATGCTATTCTCTTTCATTTGCTTGAATAACATAAGTGCCTTGTCAACTTGTTTGATATTGAACATCCCATCCAACAAGGAATTGTAAGTGACTACATTAGCGGGTGGACCTCTTTCGTGCATCCTGACAAGAAGCTCCAAAGCACAAGAGATTCTCTTTGATTTGCTCAAGCCATCAATAAGTGTGCTGTAAGTTACCGTGTTTGGAACCAAGTTCTTGCGACGCATTTCTTCAAAGAGATTTAAGGCTTCATCGACCATTTTACTTTTGCAGAAGCCATTAATCATGATACTGTAACTTTGAACATTGGGTAACACTCTAATCTGGGCCATTGTGTTGAATATATATTTTGCCTTATTTACCTGATTAACCAAACAATATCCATCCATTAAGCTGGTATAAGTAACTACATTTGGTTTCACACCATCTTTTGCCATTACAGCCAATACACTCTTAGCATCTTTGATCTTTCCTTCCTTGCATAGCCCATCGATCAAAATACTATAGGTACGAACATTTGGAGTAATGTTTCTAAGCACCATATCACTTAACAAATCAATGGCTTCCTTATATTGACCCTCAAGACACAATCCAAAAATGAGAGAACTGTATGTGATAACATTGGGAGAAATTCCCTTAGCAAGCATTTCAGAAAATAAATGAAAAGCCTGACTTACAAGTGTATCCTTGCAGAGGCTATCAATAATTGCGCTGTACATGAAGACATTAAGAGCAATGCCATACCGTGGGATCTTTCTCAACACTTGGATAGCAGCTGACGTGTGTCCGGTCTTACAGAGCCCATTGATCAACGTCCCATAAGTGACTTGGTCGAAGTGAAATCCATAAGCCAGCACTCTGTCATGAAAGCGCACTGCCTTTTCAACACTACCACTAAGACAGAGACCTTTCAAGATTGTTGTCAATGTTACCGTATTAGGTTGATAATCCATTCTGAAAATCTTGGCCAATACAGAGAAAGCAAGCGTCATACGACCCATGCCGCAACAACAATTAATTACGATGCTCAAAGTAAATAAGTCGGGAGCGATTCCTCTAGCTTGCAATTGCTGAAAAAGGGAAATGGCGGTGGGGAAATGGTTGGTCTTGGCAAGAGATCCCAAAATCTTGGTGAATTGGATGATGGAGGGAGGGCGACGCATAGAGAGCATGCGAGTGAAGGAATGAACAGCTTCATCAACTTGGCGAGTAGAATGAGAGTGAAGGGATGAAGAGGAAGGGAAGGAAACAAAATTAGGGATTTGGAAAAGAGAATACCTAAAAATGAAAGTGATCGTTGAGGTTGAGGATGACAACATTTTAGTGATTCCCACTTTCGCTGTTGTCTAAGTTTGAGGGAGTTTGCTAACCCTGCGGAAATAGTCCTACGGCTCCTACCCCCGTCCCCCTCCCTGTCACCGATTTAATCCTAATGACATAATAATTGGAGGTCTCCAGATTCCACGCCCGTTTTATTTTTATCAACTTTATGAATTGGAACTGGCCAAATAAATTATAAGGCTTGGGGGGAGTAATGGTTTCATTTCATCAATCATCCTGCTCGAGAAAAAAGGTGACCCATCAAATAATAATAATAATAATAATAATAATAATAAAATTTAATTATTTTGTTAGCCTTTATAATTAAATCAAATTTTTAATTAAATTTTTAGAATTTAAAAAATTATAATTAAATTTGTATATTAAATAAAAATTTATAATTAAATTTTTA
>NC_029789.2:130505297-130512394 GCF_000816755.2 Arachis ipaensis
ATATGAATTTAATTATAAACTTTTAAATTAATTTAAAATAAAAATTTGATAAAATTACAAATACCAATATAATAATAATAACAATAAAAGGACATGTTATCCTTAGAAAAGTATAGTGTCCATAGATAATTTTAAGGTTTATGATTTAGAGAATTTGTTGAGTAATATAATATTAAAATAGGTCGAATTAGTGTGTTTGAAGTGGTTAGCATCACACTTGTCATAATTTTATTGGTACACTTAATATATACCTATTTGTAAAATTTTATTCAATTCTATATATTTTTTTGGGTAAAGTGGAAGACCAAAAATATTTAATATTATACTAAAAAATAATATACTAAAAAATTTATACTTAGACAATATTTATACTCTAACAATTAATTAGAGTTAATTTTTGTTTATGCCTCTTGATAATTGTTTATTTATATTAAAAAAGCTATCAAACAATATTGACAAATCAACTTATAATAATTTAAAAAATATAAATATGCATGTAATAAATTTTTTATTTGTATTTATTATTAGAAGTGAGACCAAATTACAAATAAAAAAATACAGTCTTCAAAGTATTGAATTATATAAACCAAGACTAATTTTTTTTATTATCATCTCTTTTAAAATTTATAAATAATAAAATAATTTATTTTTAGCCAAAAGTTTACTAAATTATATATTTTACTCCTTAAAAAGTTTACGTAAACCGCTAGAGGAACATAGAAACCGCTAGAGGCAGCAGCGGTTTACGTTGATTAGAAAAAATGTTTAAGCCTCCATCGTCATGTTTTCCAGAGTTGTTCTGTGTGGAGAGCTCGGCAAGTCTTCGGACTTCTGCTTGAAGCTCAGCTATCTGGGCTAGGAGCTCGGCTTGGTTGAGCTGTGGAACTCCGTTTTGCTGAGCTCCATTTTCAGCCATATCTGGAAGGTCAGAAAATCCCTGCACGAAAGGAAAGAAACAAATAAAACGTGAAATAAAGGTGGGGTTAGATTAACTCCGGCCCCACGGTAGGAGCCAAATGTTCCGTGCGTATAGAGCCGAGGTATAGCGATTCCTTCGTCTTGCAAATATGCTCGGATGGATGAGGTATACGTCGGCTGAGATGGAACACTGCGGCGGGAGTACCTGCAAGAAGCACTCCGACGCTCAAGTAAAAAAGTGAATTATGAGAGAATAAGAGAAATGAATAAGAACGAGTTCTGTGACCTGTCTATTCCGAGGTTAGGTATGTGTTTATATAGGCGTTTCTTGTGTGTTTGGTTATGGTAAATCTCGGGATTCTCCGTGTATTCCGAAGTTATCCCAAATGTTTAGGCTTTATTATGTTTGTTACACTCCGAGCTTACTCGCAATTCATCCGGATTAGGTGGCTTTGTTAGTATTTGATTATACTTTCTTGTTCCGTGGTGTTTTGCTTGGCCGAGATATTCGTTTGCTGAGTTGGCCGAGCTTATTTGCTTACGTATCATAGCCCCCAAGCTTGCTTTGTTGTAAGAAAACAAAGGCGAGCTTTTTGAAAAAATTGTTTGTATACCTCGGACAAGAAAGTGCTCCTGAGATGCTCTTCCGCTCCCCCAAGCTTGCCTTGGTTTTCTTGGGAATGAAATTTTGTATTATTTATTTAGCGCTTCATTTCCCGCGCTGGAGAAATGATTGACGTGATGTTGTGGCTCTGTTTTCGGAGTTACCTGGACCGTTAGATTTTAGTGTAATAAATGGATGGGAGCGGTTATCAAAGGATAAAAAACCGTTCCACTTTCCTCAGTTGCCTTTTTCTTGGTTTGTCTTAAGTGAGCCCCCAATTTTTTAACTTGTGTTGCATTGTTCTGGGTTCAGAGAAAATGAGTGAAAAAGGTAGGCTTTGAAGTTTTTCTGGTCTCATCCCTTGCTTTTCTATTTCTGTTTGTTGTCGTATAGTGATGGATAAGGGTAAAGTTGTAGTTTTAGAGAGTGATCCCTGTAGCTGGGTTAGTGATCAAGTAAAATGTTGTGTGTTGTGTTTTCAGGATTCTGAATCTGTGAGGGTGTTGGGGTCAGATGTGTGGGTCCGAGAGGGTTCTGGGGTTAGGATAAAGGTTTTGCCTTGTTCTGAGAGTGACCGTGTGTGTGAAAAGATTGATGGTTGGGCTTATTTTTACCTTTACACATGTTTGTTGACCGAGTTGGGTGTTCGTCTTCCTTTTTCTGAATTTCAATGTGGAGTTTTGTTCTGGTTGAATTGTGCCCCCTCCCAGCTGCATCCCAATTCATGGGGCTTTGTCCGGGCTTTTGAGGTCTTAATGGATGTGCTAGAGCGTCCTCCATCCCTTAGGGTTTTCTTTTCTTTATTTCAAGCAAAAGGTGTCAGACGGGGGTTGTGGGTGAATCTCAGTAGTTACCCTCGGCGTTCTGTCTTCTCACTGTATAAGTCTTCGTATAAGGACTTTAAGACAATGTTTGTGAAGGTTAGGAGCGTGGAGGAGGATTTTCCTTTTTACTTAAACCAATTCTTAGAGGAGAGGTTTCCTGTGTCTTGGTCTCCGGAGCCTGTTCAAGTGCTTGATGTTGATGATAGAGTATATGAGGATGATGTTTTGCTGGAGTTTTTGTTAGAAATGTTGGGGAGTAGTGGGCTTTTGTCAGTAGCTGAACTCTTAAAGTGGGATTCGGATAAGGAAGCGGTTTTGGACTATTTAGGTAGTTTAACTTTGGTGAGGGTTTTGGGTGCTCTGAATGTTTGTTTTTGACGATTTTTGTTATTTGTTTTGTTTTGTAGCTGAGAAAGCTCCTACCATCACTACCGCGGGATTGAAGTCCTTTTTTAGTCAAAGAAAAAAGGCGGAGAAGGAGGGTTCGAGTAATGTGCGAAAGGATGCTCCTGTTAATCCTTCCGAGGCAAATCCTCGGCCGAAAAGGAAACGGGCCAGAAAAGAGGCTGAGAAGGCTGAAAGCAAGGAGGGGGATTCTCCCATTTTGCCACTTGTTGAGGCTGCTTATGAATCCCAGAAGCGACTTCATGCTTACCGTGAGGATGATAATATGAGATCTTTGTGGTCGAGATTCTTCCCTTTTGCCACCCTTGCTGACGAATTATGTCGTTTTCCTGAGGATTCGAAGATGATCGAGGAGGTTGGGCGAGCGGGAATGGGTCACTTTCTTCAGGTATCTTTGTCGATGTTAATGTTATTTCTCCTTTTCTTGTTGTGTAACTTTTGTTGGTTTTTGCTTGCAGGTGGTGGGTGCTAGGATAGTTGCTGTTGGAAGGGTGCAAGAGCTCGTTATCGAATCGGAGGTGAAAGAGTCTTTGAGCGTTGCTGAGCTGTCTTTATCTCTTCAAGAGAAGGATAAAACAATTAGAGAGCTGTCCTCCTCTCTTCGAGAGAAAGAGAAGGCAATTAGTGAGATGTCCTCCTCTCTTCAAGAGAAAGAGAAAACAATTGGTGAGCTGTCCTCATCTCTGAAGAAAAAGGCTACCGAATTGGATGAGGGAAAAAGGCTCCATGCTTCGGTTACTGAAGAGGCTGGTAACTTGAGGTCTGAGAATGGTCGGCTTGCTACTCGTGTCAAAGAATTGGAGGGTGAGGTGTATGAAGGTTTTGCTCAGGGTTTCGACCGGGCTGCTGCACAAGTTCGTGTTTTGTTTCCTGATGTTGATGTTGGGAAGTTGGATGCTACTAAGATCATTGTGAATGGTGAGTTGATTGATGATGAAGCTGATAAGGAGAGTGAGAGTTCCAGCATAGGGGATAGAATAGTATGATGATTCTGTTAGGTTGATGTTGTTTGTTGAAATATTGTTGGATTTTTTGGTTGTTTTATTTTGACGTTGATGTTTGTTAGGATTTGCCGAGTATGAAGCTTGGTTTAGCTTGTTTTGATATGCGCATATATATAATTATGTTTTAAACGTTTATTGAGTATTTTGTTCGGCTGCCCTTATGGGTCATGTTTTGTGAATATTTCCAGATTTTATTGAGAATGCGTGGTATGGGTAAGTATTTGATAAAAATTATTTGTGGCGTCCGGCCTCATTAAAACCCCTTTGAGTAAAACCCTTTTTGGGATAAAAACCTCAAATGGGAAAAAGAGTACCTTCATCCGCTTTGTGTACATTATGATTAATATTTCCTCAAAGAGGATACATTCCAATTTCCTGATACTGGCTCTCCTAACAAGGTTTCTAGTTGATATGCCCCTTTGCCGAGAACTTTGTAAATTCGAAATGGTCCTTCCCAATTTGCCGCTAACTTCCCATGGGCTTTGGGCTTTCTCGCTTGCTCTGTTTTTCTGAGGATGAGCTCTCCAGTTTCGAATGTTCTGGGGATTATCTTTTTGTTGTGCCGCTTTTGTAGGAATTATTTCATCGCCAGTTGTTTTATCGTCGCTATTTCCCACTCTTCATCCACAAGGTCTAGATCGGCTGCTCTTTCTTTATTGTTTATGTTCGGATCATACAGCTCGGTTCAGAGGGTTGGTACCCCGATTTCTACGGGTATGAGGGCTTCTGCCCCATATACTAATTTAAAGGGGGTCTCTCCCGTTGATGACTGAATTGTCGTGTTGTAGCCCCATAGGACTTCTGGGATGAGGTCGGCCCATTCTCCCTTAGCATTGTCCAATTTTTTCTTCAAAGCCTGCAAAATGACTCGATTAGCTGATTCCACCTGGCCATTTATTTGTGGATGCTCTACCAAGCTAAAGTGATGTTTTATATTGAAGTTTTGTAAAAATGAGGCGAGGTGTTGATCTGTAAATTGTCTCCCATTGTCCGAGATTATTACTCTAGGTAAACCATAGCGGCAGATGATATTTTTCCAAAGGAAAGATCTCACCTTTTCTGCCGTGATTCGTGCTAAGGGTTGTGCTTCGATCCATTTTGAGAAGTGATCTATTGATACCAAAAGGAATTTTACCTGTCCTGGCGCTTTCGGAAAGGGGCCGAGGATATCCAACCCCCATCTATCGAAAGGCCAGCTTACCTCCAGAGTGTGTAGCTTTTCTGCTGGTGTTGTGGATATCATGGCGTGTCTTTGGCAATTGTCACATTTTTTTACTTTGGCGATACAGTCGCTTTTCATCGTTGGCCAATAGTACCCTGCTCGTAATATCTTTGTGGACAGTGCTCGGCCTCCAATGTGATTTCCACAGATGCCTTCATGTGTCTCCGCCATTACTATCTCTGCCTCGCTTTTGTTGAGGCATTTTAGGAGAGGTTGTGAGAGTCCTCTCCTGTATAGGTTTTCTCTGAGAACTGTATAATAGCTGGCTCTTCTTCGAAAGAGTTTTTTGTTTTGCTCGTCTGTCGGGATGACCCCTGTGGTGATGTATTCGAGGAATGGTGTTCTCCAATCCCTTTCCTGTGTAATGCTCAATATGCCATAAATTTCAAAGCTTGTCTTTTTAAGCGTTAGTTGTGAAAGTGTTGGTGTGTGTAATTGCGATCTAGTGGTGGCTAGTTTGGATAATATATCAGCTCGTGTGTTTTGTTCTCTGTTTATGTGTACTATGTCAAACTTATCAAATTTTGTAATAAGATCCTTTGTTAGGAACCAATACCTTTCTAACAAAGGATCTTTTACCTGGAAGTCGCCTCTGATCTGCTGAACGACGAGTAGTGAGTTGCAGTATACTGTAAGATGGGATATGTGTAAGTCTTGGGCGAGCTTTAGTCCGGCTAGAAGAGCTTCATACTCTGCCTGGTTATTGCTTGCTGCAAAAGAGAATTGTAGTGATTGCTCGGCTATGACTTGTTCTCCTTCTTTGAGTGTTACGCCTGCGCCACTTTCCTCTTTATTTGAAGCTCCATCCACGTATAAGCTCCAAATTTGTTCCGCTTGTCTATCCTCGTTGGTCAGCTCCGAAATGAAGTCAGCCAGTATTTGTAATTTTGGGGATTTTCGCGGTTGATATTGTATGTCGTATTCGGAGAGCTCAATGGACCATTTTGTTAGACGTCCAGCTAGCTCGGGCTTGGTCAGGATTTGTCGCAGTGGTTGGTTTGTTCTTACTATTATAACGTAGCTTTGGAAGTATTGCCTCAGTCTTCTTGCGGTCGTAACTAAAGCTAGTGCGAGCTGTTGTATTTTTGGGTATCTGGTCTCTGTTGGTTGTAGAATTCGGCTGACAAAATACACCGGGTTCTGTGTTTTTCCTGTTTCAGAAACCAACACCGAACTTATAGCATGGTTAGAAACTGATAAATATAAAAATAACGGTTTATCGAGTTCTGGTTTTTGAAGGATGGGTGGCGAAGATAGTATTTGTTTGAGCTCTGAGAAAGATTGTTCGCATTCCTCCGTTCAGTTGAATTTTTTGCTCTTTGAAATTGTTCTAAAAAAGTGATATGATCAGTTTGCTATTGCTGGAATGAACCTGGATAGGGCAGCAACTCGTCCTGCTAATTGCTGGACTTCCTTAACTGTCTTCGGGCTGTTCATATGAAGGATGGCTTCACATTTTTCTGGATTTGCTTCGATCCCTCGTGAGGTTAGCATAAATCCAAGGAATTTCCCTCCTCGGACTCCGAATGCACACTTCTCTGGGTTGAGCCTCATGTTATATGCTCGGATCTGTTGGAAGATTTCATGTAGGTCATCGCAGTGTGATCCCTGTGATGGGGTTTTTGCCACCATGTCATCCACATATATTTCTATATTCCGCCCTATTTGCTGCTGGAAAACTTTGTCCATTAGCCGTTGGTATGTTGCTCCTGCATTCTTAAGACCAAAAGGCATAACTTTGTAACAAAATTTCCGTGCTCTGTTATGAAAGCCGTTTTGCTTTGGTCTTCTGGATGCATGAGGATCTGGTTGTAACCAGAGTATGCATCCATAAAGCTCAGGCTTTTAAATCCAGAAGCACTATCTACTAGTTTGTCGATACATGGTAAAGGATAATCATCTTTAGGACAGGCTTTGTTTAAATTTGTAAAGTCGACGCACATGCGCCATTTACCTGAGTTTTTCCTTACCATTACCACGTTTGAGAGCCATGTGGTGAAGCGGAGCTCTTTGATGAACCCTGCGTTTAGGAGCTTTTTGGTCTCTTTTAAAGCTGCTTTTGATTTTTCGGTCCCGAGGTTTCGCTTTTTCTGTTTCACTGGCTTGCTCGCTTTATCTAT
>NC_029789.2:130512480-130530129 GCF_000816755.2 Arachis ipaensis
ATCTATGGCGAGCTTATGGCAGATTACATTTGGGTCTATTCCCGGTATGTCTGCTGGTTTCCAGGCGAATAGGTCGGCGTTGTCTCGGAGTACTTTTATGAGTTTAGTTTTTTCTTCTCCTTCCAATGCTCGTCCAATGTAGGTGAACTGCTCGGCTGTTGTTGTTAGTGGGACCTTCTGGAGTTCGTCTATTGGTTGGGGTCTTTCCAGGAAATCTTCCTTAGGGTCCAAATCTGCAAGTGTCAAGACCTCGGATGTTGTAGGAATTATTGTCCCCTGGCTTGTCCGTTGTTCTGTGTGGGTTTTCTTTAGGCTGGCATTGTAGCATTGCCGAGCTTATTGTCGGTCTGAATGTACTGTTGCTATTTTATTTTGTATCTGAAACTTAACACACAAGTGTAATGTTGACACTACCGCTCTGAAATTATTCAAAGCGGGTCTACCTAAAATAATGTTATAAGGGTTGGGACAATCGACCACCAGGTATTGGATGTCAATGGTCTTTGCCAGTGGGGGATTACCCATGGTTGTTTTTAGCCATATATATCCTTTTATTGGGACCCTTTCTCCGGAGAACCCAACTAGTTCTCCTGATGAGGGCTGCATGGCTTTTTCAGATAATTGCATTTTTATAAAGGTTGAATAAAATAATACATCAGCACTACTACCTGGGTCCAGCAGGACCTTTCTTACCAGTAACTCTCCTGTTTGGATGGATATTACTACTGGGTCATCGAGGTTTGGACTTGTTAGATCGTTTTGGCAAAAAGTTATCTCCGGCTCTGTTGTGCTGTGTTTTGTTGTTCCTTCAATTGCTAGCATTGCTCGGTAGCTTCTTTTCCGTGCCGAGCTTGATTCACCTCCTCCTGCGTATCCTCCTGATATGCAGTTTATAATCCCTCTAGGGGGGTCCGCTGTTGCCCATTTCCCTTTTCCTTTGTCTGCTGATCGTTCTTCTGGCTCCTTTTTGGTTTCTCTGTTTGTCCGTCCTTCGACATATTTGTCTAGGAGTCCTTGCCGAGCTAATCTTTCCAACAAGTCCTTGGCGATGACGCACTCGTCCGTGGTGTGTCTGTACTTCTGATGGAAGGCACAGTGTTTGCTTCTGTCCACGAACCGTTGATCTTGATAACTCCCTGCTCTAACGGGAGGTTTGACTATTTTGGCGTTGAGGATCTCCTTGATTATGTTCTCCCTTTTTGTATTGAATCTGGTGTACGTATCATACTTTGGTGTGAGCTTAAACGGCTTGTTTTGCTCTTTTCTGCCTGGCGACTTAAATAACCTTTCTTCTTCCTTTTTGTTTGGCTGTTTGTCCGCCCTTTGTGCTTCTTGCAATTCTTCAATTTCCATCTGTCCTGCCGCTCTCTCACGGAATTCCTCTAATGACCTTGGTTTGGTGATTGCGATTGTTTCTCTGAACTTCCTGGGTCTAAGTCCAGTCTTGAGAGCATGTAGGTGGACGTTAGGGTCCAAGTTTGGAATCTCCATCGTGGCCTCAGCAAATCGGGTTAGGTAATCTTTGAGACTTTCGTGCTGTCCTTGCTTAATTGTCCCGAGATAATTGGATCCGTGTACATATATCCTGGAAGCGGCGAAGTAGTCAATAAAGGACCTTGCCAAGTCCTCAAAGGATGAAATTGACCCTGCAGACAATTTAGAGAACCACAGTAAAGCAGCACCATCAAGGTAAGTGGGAAAAGAGCGACAAAGTATGGGTTCATTATTAGCGCCATTAAAAAACATCATGGATTGAAATTTTTTGATGTGAGCTCGGGGGTCACCAATCCCCTTATAAGGCTCTAGAGAGTTAGGCAAAACAAAATTCTTCGGCATTTTGAAATTTGTAATTTCTTCGGAGAATGGGTTATCTAGCGTCAACTTTTCCTTTGGTGGGGTTATGCTCAAAGGGTCTGAGTTTCCCAGGGCCGAGTTTTTAGAGCCTCCATCGTCATGTTTTCCAGAGTTGTTCTGTGTGGAGAGCTCGGCAAGTCTTCGGACTTCTGCTTGAAGCTCAGCTATCTGGGCTAGGAGCTCGGCTTGGTTGAGCTGTGGAACTCCGTTTTGCTGAGCTCCATTTTCAGCCATATCTGGAAGGTCAGAAAATCCCTGCACGAAAGGAAAGAAACAAATAAAACGTGAAATAAAGGTGGGGTTAGATTAACTCCGGCCCCACGGTAGGAGCCAAATGTTCCGTGCGTATAGAGCCGAGGTATAGCGATTCCTTCGTCTTGCAAATATGCTCGGATGGATGAGGTATACGTCGGCTGAGATGGAACACCGCGGCGGGAGTACCTGCAAGAAGCACTCCGACGCTCAAGTAAAAAAGTGAATTATGAGAGAATAAGAGAAATGAATAAGAATGAGTTCTGTGACCTGTCTATTCCGAGGTTAGGTATGTGTTTATATAGGCGTTTCTTGTGTGTTTGGTTACAGTAAATCTCGGGATTCTCCGTGTATTCCGAAGTTATCCCAAATGTTTAGGCTTTATTATGTTTATTACACTCCGAGCTTACTCGCAATTCATCCGGATTAGGTGGGTTTGTTAGTATTTGATTATACTTTCTTGTTCTGTGGTGTTTTGCTTGGCCGAGATATTCGTTTGCTGAGCTAGCCGAGCTTATTTGCTTACGTATCAATTATTATTAATATTATTATTATTATTATTGGGATGGGGGCTTGCTTGCTTCGATGAGAATATATTATGAGATTTCACGTCATCAATTGCAACCAAAACACATATACTTAGAGTTATCATAGAGCAATTCAATGATTTTTTAATTCTTTGATCATTTTGCTATATTATAGTATCTTCAATATATTAACATTTTTTTAGACAAAGAAAGCAGAATAGATTCTGCAGAATTGGAAGAAGATAGTATCCTTAAACATGAATTCTATAACCATCTAACTAGTTAAATCGTTATACGGTTGTATATTCGGCCAAAAAAACTTGCATCCGTAAATATTTGCTGGGATTATCTGTGACTGAAGGCTAACGGGTATTTGCGCGTAAAATTTTCACGGAGATGAGGATTCACCCCGCCAAATAAATAGAATCGGAAGACAGAAATTGAAATTCCTGCTCTACGTGAATGTGACTATTTTATAAAAAAAAATTTATTTAAATACCCTTATATACATAACAAATACGATAGAAATAATAATATAGAATTTGTACTATAATGACAAAAATTACATAATATGTATAGGTTATGATGGCTCAGTAAGTCATGTTGACAAAAACATAATGTAATTAACTTTTGAAATAAAAATTTACCAAACAAATAATTTTAAGACTAGTGAATTATCAATCTGGTCATGTCTGTTTTTTAGAATGACAACGCGATCTCTCAAGAAAAAAATAATCCACTTCTGTTTCTCTTCTTTATTTAGTGACACAACGTGGTCTTTATAACTGTTTTTCCGTCAATTCTGAACGAAAAATGCTGACGTGTCAGGTTCAAAAGTAAACAATGACCTAATTGTCTCTCAATTTAAATTGATTAGGAGTTTATTTGTCCATATTTTTTAAACGATATCTTTTTCAAATTAATTTTTTATTCATTATATTAATATTCTTTTTCAATAAATTATTAAATATATGGTATAATAAATACAAACTAATTAATAAATTATTCAAATTTAAAAGTATTATTTATTATGAAACTAAATAAATAATTCTCAAATATAATTTTTAAATATATAAATAATAAATATTAAAATACGGTTAATATATTAATAATAATAATCCTATGATATACTATTAGTATTATGATCTAGATAATTTTCACAATAAAAAAAGATATCATTTAAAAAATAAAGATAAATAAATCCTTAACCAATTTAAATTTTAGAGAAATTAAATTCCTATCTATTTTTAAATCTGACACGTCATTATTTTTCGTTCAGAATTCACGGAGAAACGGACCGCTTTGTCTCATGAAATAAAGAATAAGGACGGAAGTGGATAGTATTTTTTTTAAGGTATCGGATTATTATTCTAAAAAATGGATAGCGATCAGATTGATAGTTCACTCAAATTTTAAAGTAAAGCATGAGTATTAAATTTGAAAAGAACAAAAAGAGGTCCGAAGATGCTGGAGGTGTAGTACTATTATTGGAGTCCCGAAAGTGTTCACCATCGTTGAATGATGGTGATAAAAAAAATTTATTTGGAGAGAAATTATGATTGAATGAGGACAATTTACCCAAATAAATAAAGTTAGTGAAACCTTTATCCAAATACACAAAACAGAAATATATTACGTGCATGTGCATTTTCAACTTTCTATGTTATCCGTGAGAAGCAACTACGGTTTCTCATTTTTACATAAACCGTAGCTGACAGAGACGGATTATGAATGGTGGGTGTTGTGTGTAAACCGTGGCAAGCTACCACGGTTTAAGAGGTGATGATAAAACGTTGTGGGCTACAACGGTTTATGAAGTATTGGCCTTCCATCATTTTCACGTAATGTGACCTTCCACCATCATTTTCACGTAATGATTTATCTATTGAAAATATTGACATTCCACCACCATTTTAAAACAATGTTCCATCTGAACCACCTATTGCATATATTCCTTCCAGTTTTTTTTACTACTCTATTTTTATTATTAAATTTGTATTTAACATTATTAAATTTGTATTTAACATTATGTGCAGTATAAAATCTCAGTTTTAATTTTATTTTTTCTATGTGATTTTATTTTTATAGAGCTGCTATTATTTTTATAGTTAGTTATAGCAAGTTCTTGACCCCAATAAAAGAGAAAGAAATTTTAATAGAAGTAAAAAAAATAAAAAGAAGCAACAAAATATACATGGACACACATTTCACATTTATTTTTTATTTGTATCTACCATATCATACACAATAAAACAGCAAACACTAACTACACAATAATTTCTTTGGCATTGCCATCAAGATTATTGTGAATTAAAATTTTATTACTATTTACCACATACAAGAACACTGTTATGGGTGAAGATGAAGTAGAAGAACCTGTTTCTACCTAAAAAATGAAACTAATAAGAGAGTAAACAAAGAATTAATTGCCTAAATAATTGTAATCTTAGTGATTAGGTTATAGAAAATCAACATTCAATATTAAAAAGTATTTGGTATTATCCATTTCTTGTGAAAAAAAAATTGTATTTTTTGACTTATTTATCCAAAGGCTACAACTTTAAAATAAGTATTTTTATAACTAAAAATCTAAACACAGAATAATATATATTATTTCTAAATTCATTTTAAAAATTCATATTAAAAATAAAATTGAACACACTGATACGTGATAATATTTCAGTATGTCTAACTGTGATTGGAGTAAAATTTTTTATTTTTTAATAAGAAACAAAAAAAAATCATATTGGATGAATATCAATAATTATTATTGGAACTTCAGCGAATTATGTATTTATAGCCCCTAACACGTAAACCGTGGGAAGCTAGAGTGGTTTACGTTTACTACACCCTCTTCATAAACCGTGGGAGTCAGCCACTGTTTATGCCTTGCTTTCTCCCTTTGTAATCCGTTGCGGCTTGCCACGGTTTACACACAACACCCACCATTCATAATTCGTCCCTGGC
Source organism: Arachis ipaensis (assembly GCF_000816755.2). NCBI lineage: Eukaryota > Viridiplantae > Streptophyta > Magnoliopsida > Fabales > Fabaceae > Arachis > Arachis ipaensis. The sequence continues at coordinate 130,518,081 of NC_029789.2, forward strand.
AGCCACGGTTTATATGAAATGAGAAACCGTGGTTGCTTCCCATGAATTACATAAAAAGGTGAAAATGCGCATGCACGTAACATGTTTCTGTTTTGTGTATTTGGGTAAAATTTTCACCAACTTTATTTATTTGGGTAAATTGTCCATTGAATGATGATCGAAAATTAGGAATTGGAAGGATATGTGCAGGGAAAATTAGGAATTGGAGGCAAAATTAGCGAACACTCAAAATGCAAATTTTTCTTCAGATATCAAACCAAATTTTAGTTTAAAAACAAGTGAAAATGATAGCGATATGATTAAAGATCCTTTGAAAAAATGGAAGCAAACATAGAAAATAAAGCCAAGTAAACTCAATAAGAATGAAATAGATAGGTATTTAGAAGATGATGTAACTAAAGATTTTAATAGATTTGATGTATGGTGGTAGAGAAGAAAAACACTTAAGTATCGTGTTCTTTTTTACATTATTAGAAATATATTAGTCATTCATGTTTTTACTGTAATATCTGTTTCTACTATATTGTATTAACTAGACTATATCTAAAGTCACATGACATTATTATTAATTTAATTCAAATTCAATAATATATAAGACAATAATAAACAATATAATTCAAATTCAATAATATAAAAAATTAATTACATGTACAATATAATAACTTCTTATAAATTGACTAGGTGAAACTTAACCTATGATATCTTGCAGGAACTAATACTAGAAAATTAACAATAAATAATAAATTATCATATAATATTGACACAAAAAATTATCATATAATATTAGTAAATTTTATAGTTACATTTCATAATAAATACTACATATAAAATATACTAGCGGTCACAATTTATAGCGCCAACAATTACCAGCACCAAAATTTTTAATTTAGTTAACCATTTTTTCTTCTGCTCCAAGGTAGAATTTTAATGACATAACAAAAGTTAAATTACCTATGCCTACAAATGGTAAAACCTGAAAAGAACTGCATTGTAGATGGCATAACGAAAATTGAAAAATAAATAAATAAATAAAAAATACTATTCAACTTGAGCTCCCATTTTGTATGTCAGTGAAAATGAACAAAGAATTGGTTAACTATATTAAAATTTTCCCTTTCTGTAGAGTCTCAAACAACTCTTGATGACAGAGCCATCATGTTCTTGATGAACTTGCAATATCCAAAACAGATTGTATATCATATACTCTCACCATAAAGCAAAATTATTCCCTTTGCAGTATCAAATGATTATTTGGAGTACTGTTTGCTTAAGTCTAAAAACTGTTTTACGCAGCAACCACCACACAAAGTTAGAATGGAAGAATATAAATGAAGAACCAAATTATAATGCAAAGATTGGCTTTGCAAAGTTTACAGCAACAGCAATATTTCATCCGTTTGAGATGAAGTGATTTTTGTTTGAGTTTCATGAGAAAAGTGATTTTTGAAGTTTAAAATCTAGTGAGTATGGGTTCAACTAGAAACCAAATAAGTTGAGAAGAATTCTAGTGTCTCACAATTGATTACGAAAGGGGCCAAATACAAATCAAAGTATAAAGGAAAATTCACACTAGAGAGCTTCAACATAGTTTGGATTAACGTGTAGCCAGTTAAATTTATACATATAACATGGTAGATTGGTATTTACCTATTGTAAATGGAGGACTCTTGGATCAAAAATCGACAAGCATTATCTACTCAGATGTTAATTCCTACTAACTCACAACTAATTTGGGTTAATCAACTCCTAAACAAAAACAAGCAATGGAACCAACAGCTCATTGCAGAACAATTCAGTACAGATATTGCACAGAACGTTTTACAAACTGAAATTGGGGAAGGGGATGATTCGGTTACCTGGCCAAGGGAGAAAAAGGGTTGCTACACCGTGGCTTCAGGATAGTTACTGGCGCACCAGTTCTACCACCCTCCACTCGAACTGATGCCACTCCACTGCCAGCAGAAAAAGCTCTGGACTTCTATTTGGGACCTGAAAGTGCAACCGAAAATAAGAATCTTCCTCTGGAATGTAATGCACAAGGGGTTGCCGGTGAACCAACAACTCCATGGAAGAATCAGAACAATACCCGCAACCTGTCAAAGATGTACCATGATGGAAGAAACAGTCCAACACTGCATAATTAGCTGCGGTCAGTCATGGTCCACTTGGCTCAGACCCGAAATTGGAGTCCCTGGAAGTCAAACGGACCAAGAAGTATGGCAACAGTGGATGGAGTTAACGAGAAGTTGAAAAGAAGCAGAAATGGCGTGAAGAAATTGAGAGAAGCTGCAAACACCAATACAAGATGAAAATCAGTTTCATAAATATGAAATATTCAGCAATAAAACTATATCATAGTCCCATATCTGATTGAAAATAAATAAATAAATAAATGCAATAATTATGCAAAGAAATTCACCAAATAAAATCAACTGCAATTCCAAAGAATTCTATATTGTTTCACTTTTAACATTCCCATCTCAAACACCACGTAACAAAACTCCAAGCTAGTAACTTTTTTTAAAATGCTAATAAACAGAGACAATAAAATAATGTCTACACAGGAAATAACGAGGTAATTTATCTAAGAAGTAACAGAAAAACATTCTCTGAAAAAGTACTTCGTAGTGTACATATTTTCAACAGAAGCAATTTCCAAGCAATACAACTGAGTAGCATTAATTAAGATAATGGCCAAAAATTTTGTGATAACTGAACCATATTAACCTTAAATTGATGTTGCTTAGATGAAAAGAGGGGACATGCATTTTAGAAGGTGGGTTTATTTTTAAGATGGAAGTGAAAACTGTATAGCCTAAGAATGAATCCTTATTACCTACGTAAATTTGCTTTTACAACAATTCCCAGAGGATTCAATCAAATAAACAATAGTTCATGGTTGCTTATGATAAAGTCATAGGAATTAGTTTGATATATATATATATATATTTGGTACCTACAAAGTTACGGAAAAATAAGTTGCACAACAGAATAACAGAATTATATTGATGTCATGGCATTGCCAAAGTCCTCTGAACCAACAGACACAGAATTTACAAAACTATGATACATATTCAGCAACAATGAGATGTAATTTCAATTTGAGTTGATGTATCTTACCTTCTTTTATCAATTCAATAAGCCTCTAGCAACCATTTCCCGAAGAAGTTTCTCCGCCATGTCATTCTCATTTTTTTCAAACAAAGCACGAATAACAGTTTCAAAAGTCACAGCATCTGGTAAGTAACCATTGCCTTCCATTTTTGACAAGAGTGTCAATGCTTCTTCAAACAAGCCCTCTTTGCAGAGCCCATTGATAATAATATTGTATGTCCTCACATTTGGACGATAGCCTTTAACGGAAAGATTTTGAAAAATCTCTTTTGCATCTAGAAGTCTTCCACCTTTGCATAGGCCATCTATAAGTATATTGTAAGTGTATATAAATGCCTTGTTAGGTTGTTGGTTTTTGAGCATCCCATCCAACAACGAATTGTAAGTGACTACATTAGCGGGTTGACCTCTATCATGCATCTCGACAAGAAGCTCCAAAGCACGGGAGATTCTCTTTGATTTGCTCAAGCCATCAATAAGTGTGCTGTAAGTTACCGTGTCTGGAACCAAGTTCTTGCGACGCATTTCTTCAAAGAGATTCAAGGCTTCATCGACCATTTTAGTTTTGCAGAAGCCATTAATCATGATACTGTAACTTTGAACATTGGGTGACACTCTAATTTGGGCCATTGTGTTGAATATATATTTTGCCTTATTTACCTGATTAACCAAACAATATCCATCTATTAAGCTGCTATAAGTAACCACATCTGGTTTCACACCATGTTTTGCCATTACAGCCAATACACTCTTAGCATCTTTGATCTTTCCTTCCTTGCATAGCCCATCGATCAAAATACTATAGGTACGAACATTTGGAGTAATGTTTCTAAGCACCATATCACCTAACAAATCAATGGCTTCCTTATATTGACCCTCAAGACACAATCCAAAAATGAGAGAATTGTATGTGATAACATTAGGAGAAACTAAATGAAAAGCCTGACTTACAAGTGTATCCTTGCAGAGGCTATCAATAATTGCGCTGTACATGAAGACATCAGGAGCAATGCCATACCGTGGGATCTTTCTCAACACTTGAATAGCAGCTGATGTGTGTCCGGCCTTACAGAGCCCATTGATCAAGGTCCAATAAGTGACTTGGTGGAAGTGAAATCCATGAGCCAGCACTCTGTCATGAAAGCGCAATGCTTTTTCAACACTACCACAGAGAAAGAGGCCTTTAACGAGTGTATTCAGTGTTACCGTATCAGGTTGATAATCCATTCTGAAAATCTTGGCCAATACAGAGAAAGCAAGCGTCATACGACCCACGCCGCAACAACAATTAATTACGATGCTCAAAGTAAATAAGTCGGGAGCGATTCCTCTGGCTTGCAATTCCTGAAAAAGGGAAACGGCGGCGTGGAAATGGTTGGTCTTGGCAAGAGAGCCCAAAATCTTGTTAAATTGGATTATTGATGGAGGGCGATGCATAGAGAGCATGCGAGTGAAGGAATCAACAGCTTCATCAACTTGGCGAAGGGATGGGGGCTCAGAATGAGAGTGAAGGGATGAAGAGGAAGGGAAGGAAACAAAATTAGGGATTTGGAGAAGAGAATACCTAAAAATGAAAGTGATCCTTGAGGTTGAGGATGACAACATTTTAGTGATTCGCACTTTCGCTGTTGTCTAAGTTTGAGGGAGTTTGCTAATTCTGCGGAAATAGTCCTCTCAATTTTGTCAGCTTTAGTTCTGTTCCTATCCCCCACTGTCGCTTTAGAGCTTGTTTGGAAAATTGCACAAGCTATTTTTTTTTTTCCGGATTATAAAGATTTACAACACACGAGTTTGGTACTATTTAAAAAAAAAATTTAAGACAAATTAATTCACAATTTTTTAAGAAAGTAAAAATATATGATTTTTTTTTTGTTAAGGCATTCTATCATTTTTCTACAAAAAATTGACTTCAAAACAAAAAAATATGCTTTTATTTTTTATTTGATTCTGTGAAAATGTTTTCTGTTTCCGTTGTAAATACTGGCCCTCTATTACTATTTTTAAGCAATGTTCTATCTGTTAGAAGCACTAAGGTTTGTACCATCATTTTCACGTAATGATTATATGCTAAAAATATTGACCCTCTACCACCATTTAAAATAATGTTTCATCTGAATCACCTACTGCATATATTTCTTCTAGTTTTTTTTTATTCTTTTATCGCTCTATTTATATTATTAAATTTGTATTTAATAGTGTTTGCAGTATGAAATCTCAGTTTTAATTTTATTTTTTTTACATGTGATTTTATTTTTATATAGTTTGCTATTATTTTTATAGTTAATTATAACAAGTTCTTGACCCTAATAAAGGTGGAGGCTAATAGGAGTAAAAAAAAAAGAAATAGCAACAAAATATACATTGACACATATTTTATATTTATTTTTTATTTTTACCTACCATATCATACACAATACAATAAAACAACAAACACTAACTACACAATAATTTTTTTTAGCATTGCCATCAAGATTATTATGAATTAAAATTTTATTACTATTCACCACATTCAATAACACCGTTGTGGGTGAAAATGAAGTAGAAGAACCAATTTCTAATGATATTACATGGCAAGAACTAATTGTCTAAAAGATGGAACTAATAAGAGAGCAAATAAAGAATCAATTGCCTAAACGATTGTAATCTTAGTGATTAGATTATGTAAAATCAACATTCAATATTAAAAAGTATTTGTTATCATCGTTATTTTAATTTTCATTTCTTGTGTAAAAAAATTGTATTTTTTGAATTATTTATACAAACGCTACAACTTTAAAATAAGTACTTTTATAACTAAAAAACCAAATACAAAATAACTTATTTATAAGCTACTATTAATAAAAATCTTTATGTTTTAAGCTCTTTTTCCAAAAGAACTTATTTAAGTTGTTTATCCAAACTGGGCCTTAATCCTAATGACATAATAAGAGTTAATAGTCAAAATCGTCCCTGAAAGATACCCGATCTCCATTTTGGTCCTTGAAAAATCAAATTAATCGAAATCGTTCCTGAAAGATACACGATTTGGTCACGTTCGTCCTTCCGTCATCTCCCTCGCTGAGTTGGCAAACGGTCGCTTACGTGTGTCGTTAACTACCAGCGGTGACAGAAGCCAAGTTGTACCATGGTGTTGCTGACAAGATAAATCCATTATAACAAGTCAAATTAGTCCCTGAGTTGATAAACCCTAATCCCAAATTCAACGATAAATAAGTTGCCGTCAACGCTTTGGGTGGGAATAGACCTCGGTAGGAGGTGTAATTGTTGGTTCACGGCGAGGATGGAGACAGGAAATGGAGGTCATGGTGGTGGTTCGTGGCATCCGTCGCACGACAGTCATGGTTCTAGCGTTTCAATGCGAACGAGGAGGTTAAAGACACATCACGAATCATGTTTCTGTGGGTTGAAGACTGTGATTAAAAAATTCGGGACAGCAGAGAACCCAAATAGATTCTTCCATGCATGTCCAAGGTATCGGGTGAGTGATGTTGAAAAAAGTTTATGATTTTCATCTTGTTCTATGTTGTTGGGTATTTTTTTATTTTTTTGCTCTCTCCTTTTTGAAATTGCAGAAGGACAATTACTGTAATTATTTTATGTAGGTTGATGATGATGTCTATGAAGAAGTGGGTGTATGTGGTACAAAGAAGGATGCAGGAACTGATATGGAGGTTGAAAGTGACTATGATAAATGGAGATTGAAAGTGACATGGAGACTGAGCAGCTTGGAAGCTGAAGGTTAAAGCACAGAAACTACTAATGATTTTCACGTTTGGAGTTGTTGTAATTAGTGTGATACTTTATTGTTTGATATGTATTTCTAAGTAAACCCAGTTATGTTATGTGAAAATGTAATGCTGTATTGAACTCCATGGCCTGAATTGGAGTAGTTATTTAAAGTTGGAAACAAGTCTATGTTCATTATTATAAATTGTGAAATTTTGCAAACAAGTCTCTGTCACTATTGATATAAGTTATGCTAAGCCATAAACAAAATAAGTAATCAAACTAAGTAACCTTAGTAATAAGTTGTCACTGAAGGCTAATTGTCACATTCTCTTAATAGATAAACACCATAGCAAAGTTATGAGATTTTGATAACACCACAACACATTGTCCTAAAAAGATAAATACCATACAAAAAAGAGAATGTTGTCCCATACAAAAAGATTCAACCACAACACATTTCTAACTAATCAATCTTTTTTTTATCATTCTTCCTTGGGTGCTTGAAGCCTGGAGTAGGCACAAAAGTCATGAAGTTGGCCAGCCTCTTAGCAGTTGCAGAACTTGTCCTTTTGATGGTCTTAGCATAAACAGCCACAGGTGCAGTTGCAGTAGATTTTGGGGAGGACATAGCTCTTGTTTTTCCTTTAATCACTTGTAACTTAGGTGGCCTGGCTACCACTTGATCCTACATATTCCAGTAGCAAATAAAGTTGTTAAATAATTAAATAAAGCTGAAATTTTTTAAGGTTGAGTAGTTATGACACAACCTGTTGTGTAGTTTGGATTGCTGGAATACTTTCGGATTGAGATATGTCAATAACTGTTGGAGGCTAGATTGGTGATGGAAGTGCAGGCAAAGGTTCTATTGCTTCTGTAGCAATATCAACATCAGCAGGGGCAGTATTTAGTTCGGGTTCAGCACCAGTCGCAGCAGGGGCAACAACTGCTAGTTGCAGCTGCATCTGTCTGGCATGTTCCTCAGCATCCACAGCTTTCTTCTTAGCATAACCTCGTTTATTGTGTCCAACCTCACCACAATACATGCATCGGATTGGGTTGTACTTTCTCTTCATCTTTGTCTTTGACCCAGTTGGTTGTTCTTCCTTGTCCTTTCTCCTTTTTTTTGTCGGTCTTCCAAGTTTTGGCTTGATTGGGGGTGGCACTAGAGCTGGATGCAGAGTTTTTTTCCCATAGATCCTGTCCTTTAACCGGATTGACGTTGAAACAGTAAGTTCGCCTACAAACTTCTATTTTCAACCAGTCATGACAATATTCTTCAGCCCTTTTGTCATTGTTGTCCTGGATTGCTGATATTGCATGCATACACGACATTCCTTTGGAAACCAATTAAAATATTCAGTAAATCTGTTTATCTAGTTTAAAGACATTATCAACTAATTAAATCAAATTCATTGGAAGTTGTTACCTGTGAGTTACCAAAACCTATAGGTGCATGTGTGCTTGCCCAGGTCAACCACCATATTGGTTGGCCAGCCATGCACTTCGTACAATTCTTCTTTTTCATCACCAGACCACTGAGGAGCCCAAATGGCGAGACAACATTGTCATTGCTTCTAGTCTACTTTGTTGAACACGAGGGAGAAGTCCTTGATAGTTCTGCAGCTTCTTCCTGTTGTCAACCATACTCTTCATGATGATTCTTCTTACTTCTTCAGCTAAGGCTAGGATGGGCTTGCTCCTTTCGTGCTTGATCTTTGCGTTGAACGACTCACATGCGTTGTTGCATATGTTATCCACTTTCGGAACTTCATTGAAATGCGCCATCGTCCATGCTTGTTTCGGCCATTTATCAAGATACTCCCAAGCTTTCTCGTTGATCAACTTTACTCTCTTCATGTTTCTATCAAACCCGGTTGTTGTCCTTGACCGAGCACATTCCCACACCAAGTCTTTTAACTCACTGCTACCCCCACTGCTATGAGAAATTGCGCCACAAATGCTACACGCAGAATCGATGGTGAACTCTTGGAAACACTTCCTACACGGCAGGGATTAAACCCTGCACCAAGGGCAAGACCCAAAAAGATATTAACTCAAATTAGTCCTTACATAATATTCATTAAATCAAATTAGTCCCTACAACATGTAATCGTACATCAATTTCATCCTTACCTTCTGCATGTCTGAGATGAATTTGTTCTGTGTGTAGTCTCTGAGATCATTGTGCAGGAGCTCTAGGAACCATTGTCAATTATCCTTGTTTTCCATACTGACAATCACATAAGCAATCACGGAAATGTGATTGTTTGCATCTTGTCCGCATGCTGTCAGTATTTGTCCCCCATGCAGTGTCTTTAGAAACGCTCCATCTAGCCCAATTAGGGGTCTACATCTTGCCTTAAACCCCCTCTTGCAAGCATCAAGACACACATAGAACTGCTCCAACAGAGGAAGACTTTCAGGCATGGGGATGACACCAACTTGTATTGTGGATCCTGGATTGCTAGTTAGTAATTCATTTGCATAATCCCAAACCAGCCCATACTGTGCTATCTCATCACCCTCCACAACGTTTCTAGCTGCTTTCAGAGCCCCAGTGATGCAAGTGCTATTGAGGTACACATTACATTTTCTTACAAACCAATCATACACTTCTCGATGCTTCATAGTCAGATGCTTCCTAAGCTTAGGCACTAGTTTACTAAGTGTCCAAGTTTGGGTGGCAGCTCTATTTTTCCTCCTTCTAGGGCAGGTATGATTATCAACCAGAGTTTTAATTTGCCAAGATAAGTCTTGTTTGTTACATGCACAATAGACTACCCATGGACAATCTTCTGACTTACAAACAGCTCTAACCCTAACCTTATCGTTCTTTGTAAATAAAATATTTCTACCCCATTGGATTGTATAGTCCCTAGTAGCTTGCATAAATTCAGCTTTTGATTTGAAAGTCATACTTACCTCAACTTTCAGGTCTCCAAACTTGGTCTTCTCATTAAATTGAGGATAAATAGCTGGCGAGTCTTCATCAAAGTCTAACTCTTTACCAGAATCGTCTGAGTGCCATGAGTCAGCATCTAAGGCACCATTAAGATCATCATCATCTCCTTCTACATTTGCCAAATCAAAACATGAATGATATAAAACACTTGCCCTTTCAATGAATAAATCAATACCACTAAGGAAACTCTAAACATACCAGAGTCAGAGCTTTCTTCATCTTCAAACCCCTCATAGCTTGAGTCATCAGTGTCTATTTCTTTGTCCCCTAATCTAGACTTAGGAGGCCGATACTTCTCCCTGGCTTCAAACTTCTTGTTCTTTCTTGGTGCACCTTTTTCGCTGTCAGTATCACTGTCACTGCTATACAAATTGTCTCCTACAACTTTGGGAGACCAGTACAACTCATCTTCACCACTTTTATATGAGTCATGAGTGTGAGAATCCTCTTCTTGAATAAGACCTTCCTTTACACATCTTTCAGATCTAGTGACTCTGCACCCACTAGTATTTCCTTTGTTCTTATTAGTTTATGAGTTCTTGGCTGGTTGAGATAATGCTTTGGAATGAGGTGGGATTGTCTTGCCATGAAGGGTGATTTTGGTGGGTTGAGAGTGGAGTTTTGTGGACTACAAGGGAGCCTTCAAGGGCTGAGAGGTAGTTTTCATGGGTTTACATGCTGGTTTGGTGGGCTGATAAGTGGGCTTATTGGGTTTACCGGGCTGTGAGGCTGCCTTGGTGAGCTGAGATTTGGGCTTATTGGGCTGTGAGGCTGCTTTAATGGGCTGCGAATTAGGCTTACTGGGCTGTGAGGCTGCTTTAGTGGGTTGAGAAGTTGGCTTCTTGGGCATTGTAGGGGGCATCTTGGCAGGTTGAGAATGGTGCTTCTTAGCCTTGGAAGTATTCTTCTTCTTGCTACTTCTTGCTTCCAAAAACAATACATCTTCCTCCATATTGTCCACTACACATGACTGTGAGATGCAATTTTCAAAGTACAGGTTGATCAAATGTTGATTCCTCCTACAGTCCTTGCATATTGCAAGCAAATCTGCATCTATCACTAACTTTTTCAATCCGGACGAAAGGGGAACTCCAGGAACTTTCCACTAACAGTCTCCAGCTTCAATGTATCCTAGCTCCTTAAAGTAACCCCTAATAAAAAACACATCGAGTGTGTCTCCGCCAACACCCATCAATACCTCTGTATTATCAGGTTCATATACCATGTCTCCATCCTTCTCCTGTTTAAACATCCCACCATGGTGAAAGACAAATGTCATAGGAGGACCCTCTATCTACAATTACAAACACGAAAACACTATTAAGAAACAGAGCAGCAACAACTATTCTCTAAGTGTCACCAACCACTAAACCCCCTTTGTACCAATCAACCATTACCCCAAAATGAACATGCAACAGAACCATCACTAAAATCAAACACTCCTAACTAAAAACCATCACAGAGCCAGTTAAAGCAACACATTCGAATACACTAAAATGATAAAAGAACATTCACACAAACCCTTGCTCACCCCAAACCCTAGTCTAAATCAGACAAATACTAAGATCGCAACATTAGGAATACATCATACCACATTATAGCTCAAAAATCATGCAAAAAGTTTCATCGTTATCTTCCACCGTTACTATGGCTTCTTCCACTATCAACGCTGCTCCAGGATAAGATCAACTCTGCGTCCAGTAGCGACAACTCCTCTATTGTGATCGTCAACCAACACTAACGAATGTTGATGGCAGGTTCAGAACTTGTGTGAAAGGCTTAAGGCATACCTTGAGGGAGACGATGCGTTTTTTAGCGAAACAGAGAGAGATGGTGATATGAGAGGGGAGTAAGACTTTGCAACATTTGAATCTCTCTTCTGAATACTAAACGACAACGTTTCAAGTCTGGGAGAGCATTGTATCAAAATGACGTCGTTTTGCTTGTGTGCCACGCTGGCCGTTAACGACACACGTAAGCGACCGTTTGCCAACTCAGCGAGAGAGATGACGGAAGGACGAACGTGACCAAGTCGTGTATCTTTCGGGGACGATTTCGATTAATTTTATCTTTCGAGAACCAAAATGAAAATCGGGATATCTTTCAGAGACGATTTTGACTATTAACTCGACATAATAATTAGATGTCTCCAAACTCCACGCCTGTTTTATTTTTATCAACTTTATGAATTGGACCTAGATACCAAATAAATTATAAGGCTTCGGGGAGTAATGGTTTCATCAT
>NC_029789.2:130530180-130538369 GCF_000816755.2 Arachis ipaensis
ATGAATTTAATTACAAACTTTTAAATTATAAAAATCTAAATAAAAATTTGATAAAATTATAAATACTAATAGAATAATTAAAGTTTATGGTTTAGAGAATTTGTTGAGTAATATAATATTAAAATAGGTCGAATTAGTGTGTTTGAAGTGATTAGCATCACACCTACCATAATTTTGCTGGTACACTTAATATACACCTATTTATAAAATTTTGTCCAATTCTATATATTTTTTTTGGATAAAGTGAAAGACCAAAAATATTTAATATTATGCTAGGAAAGAATATTAAAAAATTTATACTTAGATATTTATTAGTTGTTATCAAGTGCAACGAGACTCGTTCGTTTTGGTGTTCCAAATTTTTTGTTTTGTTGGCTGCTACTCTATTTAAGATTAATAGTCCAACAAAATTCGAACTTTTTCTTTTTAATATTATATTATTAAGGGTGAAATCATTTAAGATGAACCAAACCATGTGATAAACACTACTATGGTTATGTACAAACCATTAGTGACGTTTTGTATTTCTTCTATTAAAATAATATTTTTTATTATAAAATATTACGAATGTTTTGTGCTACTACCACAACCGTATAAAACACCAAAATAATCAAATATTTTTGTATTTCACATTAAAATTATTCATATATAAAAATTTTAGCCACAAAATTCATGTATATGAATCTTTGTTTATTTGATGCTGAAATTTTATTATTATTATTATTGGGATGGGGGCTTGCTTGCTTCGATGAGAATATATTATGAGATTTCACGTCATCAATATTATAGTATCTTCAATATATTAACATTTTTTGAGACAAAGAAAGCAGAATAGATTCTGCAGAATTGGAAGAAGATAGTATTCTTAGATATGAATTCTATAACAATCTGAATAGTAGTTTTTTTTTTTTTTCTTTTTGGTCATTACACTACTCACACACCCACACTTTGAGGTTTTAGTACTCAAACCTCTCCTCAGTCTCAGCTGGAGTTTGAATTTGGTGTAACTTTATTAAGAGGCAATATGATTGTCATTTGGTTTAAGCCTCTGCTGCATAACAATATGAATAGTTAAATCGCTACATAGTTGTATATTCGGCAAAACAACTTACATCTGTAAATACCTGCTGGGATTATTCACGACTGAATAAGGCTAATAGGTATCCGCAAAATTTTAGGATCAACCCCGCGAATAAATGGAGAGACAGAAATTAAAATACCTGCTCTACGTGAATGTGAACTTTCCGTGAAGGAAAATTTATTTAAATATCATTATATACATAACAAATACGATAAAAATAATAACATAGAATTCGTACTATAATGACAAAAATTACATAACATGCATAGATTATGGTGGCTGAGTAAGTCACATTGACAAAAATTAATGTAATCGACTTTTGAAATAAAAATTTACCAAACAAAAAATTTTAAAGTAAAGCATGAGTATTAAATTTGAAAAGAACAAAAAAAGGTACGAAGATACCAGACGTATAGTACTATTATTGGAGTCCTGAAAGTGTTCACCATCGTTGAATGATGGTGATAAAAATTATTTGGAGACAAATTATGAATGAACGATGATCGAAAATTAGGAATTAGAAGGATATGTGCAGGGAAAATTAGTATTTGGAGGCAAAATTAGCTAACACTCAATGCTAATTTTTCTTCAGATATCGAACCAAATTTTAGTTTAAAGATAAGTGAAAATGATAGCGATATGATTAAAGATCCTTTGAGAAAATGGAAGCAAACATAGAAAATAAAGCCAAGTAAACTCAATAAGAATAAGATAGATAGGTATTTGGAAGATGATGTAACCAAAGATTCTAATAGATTTGATGTATTGAGGTGGTGGAAAAGAAAAACACTCAAATATCTTGTTCTCATGACTAGAAATATATTAGTGATTCATGTTTTTACTATAATATCTGTTTCTACTATATTGCATTAACTAGACTATATCTAAAGTCACATGACATTATTATTAATTTAATTCAAATTCAATAATATATAAGACAATAATAAACAATATAATTCAAATTCAATAATATAAAAAATTATTACATGTACAATATAATAACTTCTTATAAATTGATTAGGTGAAACTTAACCTATGATATCTTGCAGGAACTAATACTAGAAAATTAACAATAAATAATAAATTATCATATAATATTGACACAAAAAATTATCATATAATATTAGTAAATTTTATATTTACATTTCATAATAAATACTCCATATAAAATATACTAGCGGTCACAATTTATAGCGCCAACAATTACCAGCACCAAAATTTTTAATTTAGTTAACCATTTTTTCTTCTGCTCCAAGGTAGAATCGCAACTTTTTAATGACATAACAAAAGTTAAATTACCTATGCCTACAAATGGTAAAACCTGAACAGAACTGCATTGTAGATTGCATAACGAAAACTGAAAAAAAATAAATAAATAAAAAATACTATTCAACTTGAGCTCCCATTTTGTATGTCAGTGAAAATGAACAAAGAATTGGTTAACTATATTAAAATTTTCCCTTTCTGTAGAGTCTCAAACAACTCTTGATGAACTTGCAATATCCAAAACACATTGTATATCATATACTCTCACCATAAAGCAAAATTATTCCCTTCGCAGTATCAAATGTTTATTTGGAGTACTGTTTGCTTAAGTCTAAAAACTGTTTTATGCAGCACGCACCACACAAAGTTAGAATGGAAGTATATAAATGAAGAACCAAATTATAATGCAAAGATTGGCTTTGCAAAGTTTATAGCAACAGCAATATTTCATCCGTTTGAGATGAAGTGATTTTTGTTTGAGTTTCATGAGAAAAGTGATTTTTGAAGTTTAAAATCTAGTGAGTATGGGTTCAACTAGAAACCAAATTAGTTGAGAAGAACTCTGGTGTCTCACAATTGATTCCAAAGGGGCCAAATACAAATCAAAGTATAAAGGAAAATTCACACTAGAGAGCTTCAGCATAGTTTGGATTAATGTGTAGCCAGTTAAATTTATACATATAACATGGTAGATTGGTATTTACCCATATGTAAATGGAGGACTCTTGGATCAAAAATCAACAAGCATTATCTACTCAGATGTTAATTCCTACTAACTCACAACTAATTTGGGTTAATCAACTCCTAAACGAAAACAAGCAATGGAACCAACAGCTCATTGCAGAACAATTCAGTACAGATATTGCACAGTGATTAGCAAGAAGGTAACAAAACACAAGTTAAAAAGAAAGAGATACAAACAACCTTTTGTGATGTCTAACAAGAAGAATCTCACCTACTTTTCTCCTTGCAATAGGCCTCTAGATACCTAACAACCTTGGACGATAGCCTTTAACAGAAAGATCTTGAAAAATCTTTTACATTTTTAAATCTTCCACTTTTGCACAAGCCATCTATAAGTATGTTGTATGTACATATATTTGGGCGAATGCCTTGATCTTTAATTGTGTTGAATAAAACAAGTGCTTTGTCAACATGATGGTTTTTGCATAAAGCATCAAGAAAGGAATTGTATGTGATTATATACCTTTATCATGCATCTCAACAAGAAGCTTTGAAGCACAAGATATTCTCCCTAATTAGCACAAGCCATCAATAAGAATACTAAAAGTTATCGTGTCTGGAACCAAGTCCTTGCGACGCATTTTTTCAAAGAGATTCAAGGTGTCATCTACCATTTTACTTTTGCACAAGCCATTAATCATGATATTGTAACTTTGAACATCAAGTGACACTCTACTTTGGGTCATTGTGTTGAATATATATTTTGACACTCTACTTTTGGGATTGAGATACCCGCTCAACGGAAACATGTGAAATTCCGATGAAGAGGAATTTACTTAAATGCCCTTATATACATAACAAATACGATAAAAATAATAACATAGAATTAGTACTATAATGACAAAAAAAAATTACATAACATGTATATTATTCGAATAGGTTATGATGGCTGAATAAGTCACATTGACAAAAAATAATGTAATTGACTTCTGAAATAAAAATTTATCGAACAAAAGATTTTGAAGTAAAGCATGAGTATTAAATTTGAAAAGAACAAAACCAGTACAAAGATGCTGGAGCTATCGTACTATTATTGGAGCCCGGAAAGTGTTCACCATCGTTGAATGATGGTGATAAAAAAAATTATTTGGAGAAAAATTATGATTGAATGATGATAAAAAAATTAGGAATTCGAAGGATATGTGCAGGGAAAATTAGTATTTGGAGGCAAAATTAGCTAACACTCAATGCTAATTTTTCTTCAGATATCGAACCAAATTTTAGTTTAAAGATAAGTGAAAATGATAGCGATATGATTAAAGATCCTTTGAGAAAATGGAAGCAAACATAGAAAATAAAGCCAAGTAAACTCAATAAGAATGAGATAGATAGGTATTTGGAAGATGATGTAACCAAAGATTTTAATAGATTTGATGTATTGAGGTGGTAGAAAAGAAAAACACTTTAAGTATCGTGTTCTCATGACTAGAAATATATTAGTCATTCATGTTTTTACTGTAATATCTGTTTCTACTATATTGTATTAACTAGACTATATCCAAAGTCACATGACATTATTATTAATTTAATTCAAATTCAATAATATATAAGACAATAATAAACAATATAATTCAACTTCAATAATATAAAAAATTAGTTACATGTAAAACAATATAATAACTTCTTATAAATTGATTAGGTGAAACTTAACCTATGATATCTTGCAGGACCTAATACTAGAAAATTAACAATAAATAATAAATTATCATATAATATTGACACAAAAAATTATCATATAATATTAGTAAATTTTATATTTACATTTCATAATAAATACTCCATATAAAATATACTAGCGGTCACAATTTATAGCGCCAACAATTACCAGCACCAAAATTTTTAATTTAGTTAACCATTTTTTCTTCTGCTCCAAGGTAGAATCGCAACTTTTTAATGACATAACAAAAGTTAAATTACCTATGCCTACAAATGGTAAAACCTGAAAAGAACTGCATTGTAGATTGCATAACGAAAACTGAAAAAAATAAAAAATAAAAAATAAAAAATACTATTCAACTTGAGCTCCCATTTTGTATGTCAGTGAAAATGAACAAAGAATTGGTTAACTATATTAAAATTTTCCCTTTCTGTAGAGTCTCAAACAACTCTTGATGAACTTGCAATATCCAAAACACATTGTATATCATATACTCTCACCATAAAGCAAAATTATTCCCTTCGCAGTATCAAATGTTTATTTGGAGTACTGTTTGCTTAAGTCTACAACTGTTTTATGCAGCACGCACCACACAAAGTTAGAATGGAAGTATATAAATGAAGAACCAAATTATAATGCAAAGATTGGCTTTGCAAAATTTATAGCAACAGCAATATTTCATCCGTTTGAGATGAAGTGATTTTTGAAGTTTAAAATCTAGTGAGTATGGATTCAACAAGAAACCAAATTAGTTGAGAAGAACTCTAGTGTCTCACAATTGATTCCGTAGGGGCCAAATACAAAACAAAGTATAAAGGAAAATTCACACTAGAGAGCTTCAGCATAGTTTGGATTAATGTGTAGCCAGTTAAATTTATACATATAACATGGTAGATTGGTATTTACCCATATGTAAATGGAGGACTCTTGGATCAAAAATCAACAAGCATTATCTACTCAGATGTTAATTCCTACTAACTCACAACTAATTTGGGTTAATCAACTCCTAAACGAAAACAAGCAATGGAACCAACAGCTCATTGCAGAACAATTCAGTACAGATATTGCACAGAATATTTTACAAACTGAAATTGGGGAAGGGGAAGATTCAGTTACCTGGCCAAGGGAGAAAAAGGGTTGCTACACCGTGGCTTCAGGATATTTACTGGCGCACTAGTTCTACCACCCTCCACTCGATCTGATGCCACTCCACTGCCAGCAGAAGAAGCTCTGGACTTCTATTTGGGACCTGAAAGTGCAACCGAAAATAAGAATCTTCCTCTGGAAAGTAATGCACAAGGGATTGCCGGTGAACCAACACCTCCATGGAAGAATCAGAACAATACCACCAACCTGTCGAAGATGTACCGCGATGGAAGAAACAGTCCAACACTGCATAATTAGCTGTGGTCAGTCATGGTCCACTTGGCTCAGATCCGAAATTGGAGCCCCTGGAAGTCAAACGGACCAAGAAGTATGGCAACAGTGGATAGAGTTAACTGAGAAGTTGAAAAGAAGCAGAAATGGCGTGAAGAAATTGAGAGAAGCTGCAAACCTGATGTGGGAGATATGGAAGGCTCGCAACAGATTCATGTTTGACGGTGAAGAGTTCGATGAGGCTTGTGTCCTTGAACGAGCCAGAAGGAGTGAATCAGAATTCCAAGCGTGCTTGCTCAACTGAGGAATGCGAAGAAGATTAGAAATGTCTGAAGAAGTTTTCACTTTACTCTTTCCTTCCCTTTCAATGTTGTTTCCTGATTTAGATAAGTTTTGTTGGGAAATCTCTCTTTTAGTATTGTAAGTGGTCCATCGTGGACCCAAATCCTAATTTTCATGAAATGAAATTCTACCTTTGAGAAAAAAAACAAGGATGAAAGCCATGTCAAGCCTCAACCTAAGTCAACCACCAATACAAGATCAAAATCAGTTTCATAAATATGAAATATTCAGCAATAAAGCTATATCATAGTCAAACATCTAATTGAAAATAAATAATAAATAAATAAATGCAATAATTATGCAAATAAATTTACCAAATAAAATCAACTGCAATTCCAAAGAATTCTATATTGTTTCACTTTTAAGTTTTAACATTCCCATCTCAAACACCACAAAACAAAACTCAAAGCTAGTAACTTTTTTCAAAATGCTAATAAACAGAGACAATAGAATAATGTCTACACAAGAAATAACGAGGTAATTTATCTAAGAATTAACAGAAAAACATTCTCCGAAAAAATACTTCATAATGTACATATTTTCAACAGAAGCAATTTCCACGCAATACAACTGAGTAGCATTAAGAAAATGGCCAAAAATTTTGAGATAAATGAACCATATTAACCTTGACTCAATGTTGCTTAGGTTGATGAAAAAAGGGGACATGCATTTTAGAAGGTGGGTTTATTTTTAAGATGGAAGTGAAAACTATATAGCCGGAGAATAAATCCTTATTACCTACTTAAATTTCCTTTTACGACAATTCCCAGAGGATTCAATCAAATAAACAATAGCTCATGGTTGCTTATGATAAAACAGTCATAGGAATTAGTTTGATATTATATATATATATTTGGTACCTACAAAGTTACGGAAAAATAAGTTGCACAACAGAATAACAGAGAACAAACAACAAAACAAAATTTTCAATCATTTTAGTTTTGCTTAGTTTGTAGCATGATAAATATATGATCTCAGAGAATAACAGTAAAGAACACTCGATTGCTATAAACAGATCTTAAACACTAAATCTGTAAGCTATAACTAGGAATATAATCTAAAGAATCAATAAAGTAGTGGAATTAAAAAGGATGATAGCAATTGCAAAAATCGAAAGTGCAAAATTATATTGATGTCATGGCATTGCCAAAGTCCTCTGACCCGACAGACACAGAATTTACAAAACTATGATACATATTCAGCAACAATGAGATGCAATTTCAATTTGAGTTGATGTATCTTACCTTCTTTTATCAATTCAATAAGCCTCTAGCAACCATTTCCTGAAGAAGTTTCTCCGCCATGTCATTCTCATCTTTTTCAAACAAAGCACGGATAACAGTTTCAAAAGTCACAGCATCTGGTAAGAAACCATTGCCTTCCATTTTTGACAAGAGTGCCAATGCTTCTTCAAACAAGCCCTCTTTGCAGAGCCCATTGATCATAATATTGTATGTCCTCACATTTGGACGATAGCCTTTAACGGAAAGATCTTGAAAAATCTCTTTTGCATCTATAAGTCTTCCACCTTTGCATAGGCCATCTATAAGTATATTGTAAGTGAATATATCTGCCTTGTTAGGTTGTTGGTTTTTGAGCATCCCATCCAACAACGAATTGTAAGTGACTACATTAGCGGGTTGACCTCTATCATGCATCTCGACAAGAAGCTCCAAAGCACGGGAGATTCTCTTTGATTTGCTCAAGCCATCAATAAGAGTG
>NC_029789.2:130539914-130540771 GCF_000816755.2 Arachis ipaensis
CTAAAGAATCAATAAAGTAGTGGAATTAAAAAGGATGATAGCAATTGCAAAAATTGAAAGTTCAAAATTAACTGAATAAAAATGAGAAAATCAAGACATCAGTGGTATTGATGTTATGGCATTGCCAAAGTTCTCTGACCCAACAGATACAGAATTTACAGAACTATGATACATATTCAGCAACAATAGAGATGTGATTTCAATTTGAGTTGATGTATCTTACTTTCTTTCATCCATTCAATAAGCCTCTAGCAATCATTTCCCGAAGAAGTTTCTCCGCCATGTCATTCTCATCTTTTTCAAACAAAGCACGAATAATAGTTTCAAAAGTCACAGCATCTGGTAAGCAACCATTGCCTTCCATTTTTGACAAGAGTGCCAATGCTTCTTCAAACAAGCCCTCTTTGCAGAGCCCATTGATCATAATATTGTATGTCCTCACATTTGGACGATAGCCTTTAACGGAAAGATCTTGAAAAATCTCTTTTGCATCTATAAGTCTTCCACCTTTGCATAGGCCATCTATAAGTATATTGTAAGTGAATATATCTGTATCAATGGCACACTCTATCATTTGATTGAATAACATAAATGCCTCGTTAGGTTGTTGGTTTTTGAACATCCCATCCAACAACGAATTGTAAGTGACTACATTAGCGGGTTGACCTCTATGATGCATCTCGATAAGAAGCTCCAAAGCACGGGAGATTCTCTTTGATTTGCTCAAGCCATCAATAAGAGTGCTGTAAGTTACCGTGTCTGGAACCAAGTTCTTGCGACGCATTTTTTTAAAGAGATTCAAGGCTTCATCGACCATTTTACTTTTGCAAAAGCCATTAATCATGATATTGTAACTT
>NC_029789.2:130542496-130544643 GCF_000816755.2 Arachis ipaensis
TGAATATATATTTTGCCTTATTTACCTGATTAACCAAACAATATCCATCCATTAAGCTGGTATAAGTAACTACATCTGGTTTCACACCATGTTTTGCCATTACTGCCAATACACTCTTAGCATCTTTGATCTTTCCTTCCTTGCATAGCCCATCGTTCAAAATACTATAGGTACGAACATTTGGAGTAACGTTTCTAAGCACCATATCACTTAACAAATCAATGGCTTCCTTATATTGACCCTCGAGACACAATCCAAAAATGAGAGAACTGTATGTGATAACATTAGGAGAAATTCCCTTAGCAAGCATTTTAGAGTATAAATGAAAAGCCTGACTTACAAGTGTATCCTTGCAGAGGCTATCAATAATTGCGCTGTACATGAAGACATTAGGAGCAATGCCATACCGTGGGATCTTTCTCAACACTTGAATAGCAGCTGATGTGACTTGGTCGAAGTGAAATCCATAAGCCAGCATTGTGGCATGAAAGTGCAGTGCTTTTTCAACATCCCCACAGAGACAGAGGCCTTTCAGGTTACGGCATCAGGCTGAAAACCCATCCTGAAAATCTTGGCGAAAGCAGAGAAAGCAAGCGTCATACGACTCATGGCGCAACAACAATTGATTAAGATGTTCAAAGTAACCAAGTCGGGAGCGATTCCCCTGGCTTGCAATTGCTGAAAAAGGGAAATGGCGGTGGGGAAATGGTTGGTCTTGGCAAGAGATCCCAAAATCTTGGTGAATTGGATGATGGATGGAGGGCGACGCATAGAGAGCATGCGAGTGAAGGAATCAACAGCTTCATGAACTTCACGAAGGGATGGGGGCTCAGAATGAGAGTGAAGGGATGAAGAGGAAGGGAAGGAAACAAAATTAGGGATTCGGAGAAGAGAATACCTAAAAATCAAAGTGATCGTTGAGGTTGAGGACGACAACATTTTAGTGATTCGCACTTTCGCTGTTGTCTAAGTTTTCTAACACCCCCCATACTAATGAAAGGTCTCTAGACTCCAGTCCCGTTTTACTTGGTTCTATTGATTTTTTTTTTTATCAATTTTATGAATTGGACGTATATACCAAATAAATTACAAGGCTTGGGGGTTACTGGTTTCATTATGCTCGAGAAAAAAAAGGTGATCTATCAAACAACGACGCAATAACAATAAAATTTAATTATTTTGTTAATCAAAATTTTGGAATCTAAAAAATTATAATTAAATTTTTATAATTAAATCTTTATTAATTATTATTTAAAGGTTAAATTATATCACTAATTTTTATATTTTTTACTAAAATTACAAATTAGTCTTTACATTTTAAAAATTTATAATTATATTTCTGTACAAAATATAATTTTGTTGTAATTAAGTCTTTAATAACATTTATCATAAAAAAAATGCACATTTATTAAAATGTTCTTTTCTTCTTTTTTTTCTCTTTTTTTTTTCCTTCTCTTGCATTTTTGTTCTTCTTTAACAATAATACGACTTTAACAACAACAATGCCGAAATCATTGCTGATGATCAAATTTATGAACACACAGTAAAAACTAAAATTAACGAAAATTATACAAACTATCACGATAATATGAACTATTATCATGAATGAACTCAATTCAATTCATTCCAATTATATTTAAATTATCAATAATTAAAATCTTTCTCTCATCATAAACAAAATCCTTCTCTCTAACAACTCAATTTTACTAATCAAATCCCTCATAGTAAAAGTCACAAAAAAAAAATCCCTCATAGTATGTCTTTGGATCCCACCCATAGACACATACCGATCCAAGAATTTACGATCCATCAACGTCTTTTCCTCCACTGCTCCAACACCATCACCGCCATCAACCTCAAACGCACCATTTTGGAACGCAGGAAGCTCCTCATCCTCTTCCCTTTCCATAACGTCTGCCAATGCCTCACCGCCAAGCCGTTTTTGAAATTAATGGTGGTAGTGTCAGAAACACGACGTTATTTTGGCAGAATCAAAGACTTTCATTGGCGTAGGGACTAATTTACAATTTTATTAAAGTATAGGGATCAACTGTGTAATTTAATCTTATTTAAATTTTTTAAATAATTTTAAAATATTTACTTTTAAAATAAATAGTATTTTTTAATTAAAAAAAATGAGATGATCT
>NC_029789.2:130545299-130557186 GCF_000816755.2 Arachis ipaensis
AAACTTGATAAAATTATAAATGTTAATAAAATAATTAAATATAATAATAATAACAACAAAGAGATATGTTATCTTTAGAAAAGTATAACATGGACAGATAATTTTAGGGTTTATGGTTTAGAAAATTTGTTGAATAATATAAAGTTAAAAGAGGCTGAATTAGTATGTTTGAAGTGGTTAGCATCACACTTACTATAATTTTGCTGATACACTTAATATACACCTGTTTATAAAATTTTGTCCAACTCTACTATATATTTTTTCGAGTGAAGTGGAAGACCAAAAATATTTAATATTATGCTAGGAAAGAATATATTAGGAAATTTATACTTGGAGAATATTCATGCTCTAACAATTAATCAGAGTTAATTTTTGTTTCTATCTCTTGATAATTGTTTATTTATATTAAAAAAATTATCAAATAATATTGACAAATCAACTTATTATTAGAAAAAAATTGAATGGAATAAATAAAAAATTGTCACCTAATAAAATATTGCACCCATAGCTATTAGTTATTATCATTAAAATTAGAGACGCTAAATAATAATTTTTTACCAAAAAATAATGACTACTCTTTAGGTCTATTAATTTCAATAATTTTTTTTAATGTGAATTCATTTAAGGTTTAATTATTCTGTTGATCTTTATAGTTTCGCAAAATTTTTAATTAGGTTCCTATATTTTTTTTTCCTTTTTAATTTGGTCCCTACACCAATTTTTTTTTTCAATTATGTCTCTCTTGGTAGTAATTGACTTAATTATATAGGGACCCAACTAAAAAAAATTGGTGCAGAAACTCAAATAAAAAAAATATAAGAACTCAATTGAAAAAAAAAATTTGGTGCAAGAACCTAATTAAAAGAAAAAAAAAAGTATAGGAACCTAATTGAAAATTTCGCGAAACGAATTAAACCTTCATTCAACAATATGTATTTCTAAACATGTTTTTTTTTGGTAAAATGTATTTCTAAACATTAAGGACTTTGGGAAGCTTCAAAAATATATTTTTTAAGCTTTTTGACTTATAAAAAGTAGTAGTATTAATGTTTAGTGCAATTTTTAAAATCAAATTGTAGCTTTTTAAGAAGCTATTTAAGAGCTTATAAAAAAATTTAAAAAAATAACTTCTCTCTTAATACTACTACTTTTTATTACATTTCTATAAAATAAGCACTTTTAAAATTAAAAACCGAAACACAAAATAACTTATTTATAAATTACTTTTAATATAATTATTTATTATTTAAGCTATTTTTTTAAAAAGAATTTAATTAAATTATTTACCCAAACTAAACCTAATAGCTACTACTATTTGGAGTCTTGGACATACAATAGAAAACCTGCAGAAGACCAAATCTGAGTCCTGATGAATAAACTCCCCAAAGAGATTCTAATATACATTATTCCAAAAAAATAAATTCAAAACAAGCAGAGAAAAAATATAGTAACAACAACAAATAAAATTATAAAAACACACACAAAAAGGGCCTCGAGGCTCATCCGTAGAAAAAAATTCACTAATTATCTCATAGAGGAAACAAAATTTTTGTAACAAAGCAGAAAAGCTGTCCAAGACTAGGTAAATGTCTCTCTTCTAGAGTATGCCACCTCAGTTCATCATGTGAAAGAAAAAAAAAGTTTCATTAGCATAGCAATGGGGCTAAAAATTTTAGTTATGGATTTACTATTGATGTTTTATTTGAAAATGGATACAGTGAGTGGATTTACAAATTGGTGGAACTATCAGATGAAAGATTCAACACTGGGAGAGGAGTGTTGAATGCAGCACGTGGGGGCATGATAGCCACGTGGCAAAGTTTGGTTGCATGGATTTGCAACATATGGGGGGCGTGCTGAGTCAGCACGGGGGTGGACGTGTTACACGTGGCGAATTGTCATTGGCTGATGAATAAAAAAGTGGGGGGGGCGTGCTAAGTCAGCACAGGGGGAGTGTTGAGTGCTACCCTATATATAAGGCAAATCTCGGTACCATTTTCATTGCAAAGAAGAGTGTTTTTTATAGTAGTTTTTATTGTGTTGCTAGTGTAATGGAGGGTGCCACAAACTTGGTAATGTATCGCAACGGTGAGATTATACGGAATACTCATGAAGGAGTGAGGTTTGTGTGTCAGAATCTATTTTCGTTTGTGGTTCCCTGCACCATGACATTGATGGAGCTTCAAAACGGTCTCTGTCAATTAGAGTCTTAGACATACAATGAAAACCTGCAGAAGACCAAATCTAAGTCCCAATAAATAAACCCCCAAAGAGATTCTAATATACATCATTCCAAAAAAAAATCAAAAAGCAAAGAGAAAATATAGGAACAACAATCAATAAAATTAAAAAAAACACAAAAAAGGTCTCGAAGCCCATCCGTAGAAAAACTTCACTAATTATTTATCCTATAGAAGAAACAAAACTTCTGTAACGAAGCAGAAAAGCTGTGCAAGACTTGGTAAATGTATTTGCTCTAGAGTATGCTACTTGTGTTCATCATGTGAAGAAAAAAAAAGTTTCATTAGCATAGCAATAGTCTTTTATTATATCACATTTTCTTTACTTTTTTTATTTCACTTAAAAAATACCGATAAAAATTATATTTTATAGACAACAACTTACATGTAAATATTTTTATATAAAATAATATTTAAAAATTATTAAATAATTTAATAAATTTTACTAAATTATTATTTAACAAAAATTTTAATTATTAATTTTATATAAAGATAATTTAATGTAAGTCTATTTTATAACATTAATTAAAAAAAAACAAATTGAAAAGATATATTTTCTCTTTGAATAAATATTCAAATTGGTCCCTAAAAAATTACCCGGTCTCCAAATTGGTTCTTGAAAGAAAAAATTAATCAAAATTGTTCCCAAAAAATTTAAAAATGGTCACGTTAGTTCTTCCGTCTCCCCTCCGTTCATTCTGTCAGTAACGACGTTAAATCTTACTTATGTAGTCGTTAGTGTGTTATATCAACATGACAGGTTAGTGCAGAATGGCTGATGACAAGATATATTTAGAAATTTTTGTCAAATTAGTCCTAAAGAGAATAAACCCTAATCCTTTATCCTCGTTAAATACCATTGTTGTTGAACTACATCATAGGCAGCATCTAGTTGGCCGGAGTCTAGACAAGGATACAATATGGTTGAAAACTATGCATAATATAATATATATTACTGCTAATAACTTATAATCCTCTTGCTGCTACCTTCATCTTAAAAGCCAGAGATTTTGACTAAACTTCAAAGCTACTTGGTACTGTATAGTGTATCAAAAGAAAGTTGATGCCTTTGGCCTTGGGCTATTTAAACTCTATATTTCTTTCCGTGTGTGTTTTTGAAAGATTCTTGAAGATGAAAGTTGAAATTAAAATGATCTGAAAAATGTAAAGTAGCCTTATAAAGAATGATACAAAGAATGTACTCATAATAAATAAATGCAATTCATATTACTACTACATACATTCTGAAGCTCTCGTTACATTCGTGGAGAAGCGAAAATGGGGTGAAGTAGGCAGACAATTTTGGGCAAAAACGTCTCCTTTGTATTTCATCAGTTGTCTCCTAAGAAATCTAGCATTGCCACAATTTTTTGGAACTACAAAAAAAAATTGAAAATAGTTATTTTAATGACTAATGAGAGAATGATCACAGAACAAGCCATATGAACAGGACAAGTAATATAGATTCCAAACAAGATAATATGATACTCACTTGAGTTCATTTTAGAATCCATGTCTATGTGGTGAGGTGAGTAACACATAGAGTGCTAAATTCTATCAGCATACTTTCTGCAACCAAATTAAAGTTGATACGAAAAGTTTCTTGAAAAAGAGGTATTTGTCAACATAACTAGCATGATCAAAGGATAAAATTAAATTACTAAATTTCATTCATACACAAAGGACGAAAGTAAATTAATTAATATATACTATTATCGTATATAAATTTCTCTAAATTAACCTTAAGATAATCAGATATTGATACAATTATACCAAGAAACAATCAAATTATAACAACAACCCTTTCTAATGTCAAGTTTAAGCATTTAATTCTGAGCTGCAAATGTAAATTAACCGAAGAAACATTAGACAAGGAAGTACCTTTTAATAACCTTTTACTTTTCCCGATAAGATTTAACAAGCACTCGAGACCCACGAATATAATGGGGATTCCCTTTGTCTAAAATGGTTTTAACCGTTTGTGGATCAATAAACGTCACAAAGCCAAACATCCTTTTTTGTTGGAGGTGAGAATCAAAGACGAAGGATTGGATTAGAGAGATGTTCTATTTTGAGAAGAAAGATGGAATAGACCATAATGAAAAAGGATTGAAAAAGGTGACCAAAGAAAACAACACCTTTGAAGCTTTTGTTGACTTGTGACACTAACGGACAGGTAAGCAAATGTTGACGTTGTTTGTCAAATAACAGACAAAAAGACTAACGTGAGTATTTTTAAATTTTTTGGGGACAATTCTGATTAATTTTATTTTTCGAAGACCAATTTTAAAGATCGAATAATCTTTCATGCATCAATTTGAGTATTTACTCTTTTTCCTTTGTTACTACAATTAATCCGTTTGAATTGGCTTCTCAATTACTTTTCTAAAAGAAAAAGAAATGTTGACTAAACTAACAAAAATTTATGTTTGATCGGCTAAAAAGGTCATTTTAAAAGATAAAAGAGAAGTAATAATAGCATTTAGTAAAATAATTTTTAAAATTTAAAAATACTATAATATACATTAATATAAAAATTATATTTAGATATCAATTAATATATAAGATTATATTAGATTTTTTAATTTTAATATGCAAAATTATTTTTGAAAAATTCCATCTTAAATGCTTTTAAAAACACTTCTATCTTTTAAAATTTGCAAGTACAAATACATAATCTTTCTTATATACCAAATGCAAAATAAAAAATTTGTGTTTTTAAATGAAAAACACTTTTTCAAAAAATTTTACCAAACCAAAGCGTTAGACGTAACACTTGGACCCATCCAAATAAAAAAATGTAAAACAAAAAAAGAATAAAAAGCTTATCCAATTTGCATTTCCAGCACCAAACAATTTCCATGCACTATCAATTTTTTTTTTTTTTCCATTCAAGCTACAACTGCAACATTTCATAATTTATGCACATTAAAATTTAGAATTGATTACAGCAAAATTATAAAGAATTGTGTACACAAACAAATGGTACAAACTGACAATGACTCCACTGAAAAAAAAAAGTAACTGGGAAGAAAGAAAATAAAAAAAAAGAAAAGAAAGGGTCAAGACTGAAAAGAATCAGAGCCTCATAGGACTGAATGAGCAAAAATACTATACAACTCGTCAAGTCCCTAGTTTTCAACCAAGTCTTCTAGTTTAAAAATGAGGAGTGCTAGGGGGCAGCAACTTTTGTGATTTGTAGCCATCAAATAACCATCAATGATGATTTTAATGGTGTGAGATTGGTGTGAAATTTCATCCAATGGCTCACATTTCTTTGCTGGTTACATGCTGGCTAGAATTTGAAAAAGTTGCTCGCCTCCTAGACTTTTCCTTTAAGAATTGTGTAATCAAGTCCTTATCATGCATAAAAATCTTTAAGAGCATAAAAATCTTTAAGAGAACGAGTCGTCATTAAGGGGTTTCTTGAAACTGGCTTGCACTTTATAAAGATTTTTTATTAAAAAATGGTTATATTGAAACAAAACTGTACCTTGGCAAGATCAAATGTGTATTTCCTTTCATGTGATTATTCATATCAGATAGAACAAGTGGTTTTCAGAATGCTATAAGCAAGAGTTCTGATATCTTAGAATACGGATAAAATGATTGAAGAGTACACTCACGTCTGCCAGCATTGATTGATAATATCCGTGATAGCAGGATCCATATCATCTGTAATGACAAGGCAACAATGCTAGAAACCGACAGCACACACAACTTGCATCGGATTCATTCCACCCCAGGGCTGTTGCAAAGTAGAGAGCTCCCATAATATGACTCAAAGTATAAACATCGCACCGGGATATCCAATCACCACTTGTTATCATAAAATTATGAATGCCTTAAAAGGGTGGCAAAACCAATGAGAAGAACGACGAGACAAGGAAGCCAAAGAACAACACTTATATGTAATAAAAACTCCAACTTATTTTTTCCTATGCCAGATGATTCAGGTCAGAGAGGAACACAGACTATGAAATCCTCCTCCACAAGCAAAATAAAGAAAAATTTAATGACGAAAACCAATGATAACTGAGCTTACTTTTCATTTGAAGGTTCATTTCTTAATACTTCAGGCACCATCCACTCGGCCTGCAACATGTCATAAAAAATGAATATATTTCAATGCCAAACAAACGCTTAGCAGCAAAACTAAATGCGTGCAGAATATTGAAACTGATCACGCATATGAAAGAGAGGAGCTTGAGGTAGAGATGAAAAGCATGTAGTTACACTAAGGCCCCATTTGGCAATTATCAGAGGACACTGACCTATTTAAAACTCTTACCAAACAATAACTTTAGGCCTCAACAAAATTAAGAAAGATTTGCTCATTTGTTACCAAAGACCATTCATCGTAGTAGAGTGAGTTGGTAAAGTCTAGAGAAGAGTTACAAGAGTTGGTTATGAAAGAACTGTTGGCTGTTAGAACAGTGCCAGCTACATAGGAGAGCTGTTAGTTACAGCTATTATAACTAACTTAAGAATGAACGGACTGTTGTGCCTTTTGTACTAGCTTGCACAGCAAGCTACCCTTCTCTATACATAAGCACAGATTAGTGATAAGCTCACTAGTAATGCAGATCATAAATTTCTTGTCTTTCTCTTCAAATCCTCTTCTCTTTCTCACTCTGTTTTCTTCCTTCTCTCATTCTCTCAAACCCTATTCAATTGACATTTTCTTGGCACATAGAACTTGTAATTGTATTATAAATTGAACATAACATAAGCCGAGGCTAAAGATAGGTATTCATCATCACAAAAGGATTAATATAACATGCCAAACATAATGAATTTTTAAACGGCAAGAAGCTCCTGGTTTTCCAAATTTTTTGTTAAAAGATAATAGCAAATGCCTCCATTTGTGTATGTTTGTATAGATTTAGAAGAATATAAAGCACAACGAACATAAAAAATATGCAGCAAAATGTAGAACAAGAACATGAAAGAACGAATAATTCAGAATGCAGAGGGTATGACACAGTATTTGAGCTTAGAAATAAGGATTATGACAGCTTACTGTTCCTGCAGTTAATCTGGAAGAAAGGAATGTAATGTGCTTCATTCTTTATAAGCCAAAATCACATAACTATACGAAAGAAAAAAAGAAAGGGTGAAAAAAACCAATTAAACCATATCTACAGATAGCATTCAGCATGCTATCAAGAAAATTCAAACATGACAATTAGTTGACACCTTCACAACCCAATTTTTATCAACAAGAAGATTTAGTGACTTCAAATCACGGTGTACAATCACTGGAGTGCAGTTGTGCAAATGGTTTATTCCTCGGGCCTGTAGATTCAAGAGATATATGTCACGTCAACTGAGTTTCACTGATTATGGCAATAATTTGCTTAATGAAACTACATCGCAATAAAAGAAAAACGAATCTTACAGTATCGAGGGCCATCTCAACTGCCTTTGCTCATCTAGTTGATTGTTTGGCAGATGAATTAGTCTATACAAACTTCCTCTGCACTAGCAAATATAAAGTTCAGACTCATTAAAAGTAATCCTTCTAGAACAACATTAATCAAAATAATAAATAAATGTAAAGAAATTCATCAAATAAAATCAAATTCAATTTCAAAGAGTTCTGTATTGTTTCACTTTTAACACCTCCGTCACAACAACACACAATCCAAGAGCATGCGAGTGAAGGAATCAACAGCTTCATCAAGTAATTGGGACTGAGAGGGAGAGTGTAGGGATGAAGTTGAAGGGAAGCAAAGACGGAGAGCGGACTGGGGAACAGAATTTGGGAATTGAAAAGCATACCTTAATTTGATTGGTGAGGATGAGAACAATGACAACATTCTTGCAATCAAAACTCAAGAGGACTAGAGGAGTATGGTAAAATGGAATGCGTTGAGTCGAAGAGTGCTTTCCACCTTACTATGTTGGTTTGCGAGGAAAATAGAAGCAAAGGAAAAGGGAGGAAAGGTAATTACTAATTAAAGAAAATTGATTATTTTTTATTGTTTAGTCAGAAAAAAGTTAGAAATAAAAAGTTTATTATTATTTTATTTTTGGATGAAGGACTGTCATGTCTAATGGAGAGAAATGTTGGAGATTGGTTTATACATTAATTTTTCTTGGAGACTAAAATGTCCGTTTTTAAAATCCTTGGGATTGATATGGGTAATTACTCAAAAATTACGTCTCCAATCCTTAATCTTTATTTCTGTAAAACTAATTAATCTTTTTGTTAATATTTTTTTCTATATTAACGAAATAAACCTGTGTGACATATTAAACTATTGATTTATCTGTTAAAAACTAATTAGGATTGATAGTTTTTTTGTTGCGAGTCTGGTATTTTGGGTAGTTGTTGGGGTCGTTTAGATTTTTTTTATATATTTTTGTTACCGTTTTTAAATACATTGGTTAAATTTATTGTGTAAAATTAAGTAATATTAGTAATTTTTAATTTATTTTTACTTATAAAAATTAAATTGAGAATATATTCATGATTAATGTGTCACATAAATATATTCTGAAGAGATATCATTAACGTGAGGACTAATTAGTCTCACAATGTTAAAGAACGAGGGCCAAAATTGATATTTTTTTTGGTTGGGGCTCCTGGTCCTTAGAAGAAATTTCTAGGGATGGAGATGGATATTTATTCTTTGTTTAATTGTTTCTACTTTTAAAATTTGTCAAAACTAAAGAACTAAGAGATTGGATCTCTTAATTTTTTTTATTTGAGGGGATAAAATGTGATTTCTTACCATATATTTTATAGATGGGATTAAGAGAAAATATCTACTTATCTATCTACTTCTACTTTATATACTAAAATTGGGTTTTTTCCTCAACTAATGGAAGTGAGGTGTCGATTTTTCATTAATCCATTTTTCCGCCAAAATGAATGTTGAAGTAAATATCAAATTATTTAATAAACAATAAATATAATAATAAAATATATGAATTAATTTAAGGATTAATCTTAGCATACAAGCGATTAACACTTACAAGTGTTACAAGTCCTGAAGCTTACTAACACCTTAAATGCGCTCCAATTGTTACGTACAAGTCACGCGCTATATAACAGAATATTATATCAATCAAAATCAATTAACGCGTGAATAATATAATTTCCAATTTTCAAAAGATTTCGTTACCTTCTTCGAATCTCTTGCCAAGTTTCTTCGTTCTCCTTCTTGCGTTCTTTGCTTGTATTTTCGATCGTTCTTTCTTCTGCGTTTATTACTGATTTGTTCTTCGTCATTCACCTCAGTTTCTCTTACTGTAACTCTAGCTTCATTTTATTTCGATTTTCTGGTTTCTGAAATCAAATTTTGAACGAACCTTGAAGATAATGGATGATTCAACCTCAGATTGTCAGCTCAATCAGGGCGAAGTGGATTTTGAATTTGAATCGAACAAAGTTCCTGAGATTTGATTTAGATTCAGCTAATTAAGATTAATCTGAATTTGATGCAGTTATTCGTCTATGATTGTCTAGCTGAATAATTCGTGAACATAGACTGTGAAATTAATGCGTGAACATAATCTGTGGATTGAATCTAATGTATTAGTTTTGATTAATTATCTGCAATTTATAGCAGACGCTCAGGTGTAGATCAGAACTTTTTGGGTGTATTTTTAGGGAAGTTTGGGTGTATTTTAGGGGAAGTTTGGGTGTATTTACAGTTTATGGTTTTTCTTGTTATTTTAGTTGACTTGTTGTCGTAACGGGTGTAGATCAGGAGTCCTTGGGTGTATTTTACTTTGATTGTTATTTTTTTATGAGGTGCAGAAATTCTATAGTATTTTCTTGTTTTAAACATGTATTTTTGCAGCCCCTCTCTGTTGTTGATGAGCAGCTTGTTCCCAAGGTTGGAATGACCTTTAAAACCCTTGAAGATGCTGACAAATTTTACAAGGACTATGCCAAGGCTGCAGGTTTTTCTACAAGAGTTCAGAGTACAAATAAAAAGAGAAACGAAAGTAAGAATCAATTGATTACATGTAGCAGAGAGGGAAAATGGAAATCTAAAATATCTTCGACCGAGAAGACAAATCCCACAGCTGGTTTAAATTGTCCTGCAAGAATTTATATACACACATTGAAGGATGTTGGTGCTTGGATCATTTCAAAGGTCGTGCTGCATCATTCGCACCCTTGCTGTCCAACGCAAGCAGAGATGCTCAAACAGCACAGGGAACTAAGCATGTCCGTTCGTTGTACAATAGAGAATAATGAGGAGGCCGGTATCAGACCAAGCAAAACATTCCAATCATTCGTTGCGGCAGCTGGGGGTCACCGCGAGGAATTACATCACGAGAGAATTGCGGAATGTTTCGGAACAAGAAGATGCAAAGAAATTCGGGAAATATTTATTGAGAATGAAAGAGAAGAATCAGAATTTCTTTTTCGAGCTTGAACTCAAGGACGATCAATCGATTAAGCTTGCTTTTTAGGCCGATGCAAGGAGCAGAGCTGTCTTTGAGTATTTCGGAGATATTATTTCATTTGACACCACCTACAATACAAACAGGTAATATGATGTTCTTGTTTATGTTGCTAAATTAATTTTGTTCTATGAATCTGCTGCAGAGGTGTATATTGGATGTTCCTTGGGTGTATAAATTCATTATATGGATGTACGTAATGATTTTCATTCTGCAATGTCGTAATTTGTTTCAGGTATAAGTTGGTTTGTCGTTCTTTTGTCGGGGTGAATCACCACAGTCAGTCAATACTTCTTGGATGCGCTTTGATGAAAAACGAAGAAATTGAGTCGTTTAAATGGTTATTTCAATGTTGGCTTCATTGCATGGGGGAAATGCTCCAAAAGGGTTTCTCACCGATCAATGCGCATCAATGAAAAGGGCTATAGAGGCTTGTATGCCAACAACAATTCACCGTTGGTGTATTTGGCACATCACGAAGAAGATCCCAAGCAAATTAAATGGGTACAAGGGACATGCTGAAATTGAACAAGAATTGAGCCAAGTTGTTTGGAACTCTCATAGTAAAGATTCATTTGATAGGAATTGGAATGATTTTCTGCTGAATTTTGGTCTTGTGGACAACAAGTGGCTTTCAGGTAATGTTGTTTAAAATCTACAGCAGAGGTGTAAATTGCATGTTTTTGGGTGTAATATAGCCTTATTTGGGTATATTCTGCAGATCTTTACGAAGACCGTCATATATGGGTTTCAATTTATCTGGATCACCACTTCTGGGCAGGGATGAGAAGCACACAAAGGAGCGAGAGCATGCATTCATTTTTTAACAAGTTTATTACCCGGAACAGCTCGCTTATTCAATTTGTCAAACAATACAATAATTGCCTCGGAAGTAGGGAGCAAGCAGAGAGAGAATCAGATGCTGCAGATTTTCATACGGTCATACCATGTGCAACCAAATCCTCCATTGAAGATCAGTTTCAAGATGTGTACACTCATCAAAAGTTTAGGGAAGTACAAGCACAATTTAGAGGAAAGGCGAATTACATCACTAGATTAACGAATTCCGCTCTAGGCTATTCAGTATACGAAGTTGGAGAACAAGTTTCCAGCTCAATATTCAACAAGTTTGTGGTTACTTACGACTCAGTAGCAGTCGAGGTAAAATGTCAATGCTTATTATTCGAGTCAAGAGGGATATTGTGCCGTCACGCACTAAG
>NC_029789.2:130558673-130566065 GCF_000816755.2 Arachis ipaensis
TTTGATTTAGATTCAGCTAATTAAGATTAATCTAAATTTGATGCAGTTATTCGTCTATGATTGTGTAGCTGAATAATTCGCGAACGTAGACTGTGAAATTAATGCGTGAACATAATTTGTGGATTGAATCTAATGTATTAGTTTTGATTAATTATCTGTAATTTATAGCAGACGCTCGGGTGTAGATCAGAACTTTTTGGGTGTATTTTTAGAAAAGTTTGGGTGTATTTTAGGGGAAGTTTAGGTGTATTTATAGTTTATGGTTTTTTCTTGTTATTTTAGTTGACTTGTTGTCGTAACAGGTGTAGATCAGGAGTCCTTGGGTGTATTTTACTTTGATTGTTATTTTTTTATGAGGTGCAGAAATTTTATAGTATTTTCTTGTTTTAAACATGTTGTATTTTTGCAGCCCCTCTC
Organism: Arachis ipaensis; assembly: GCF_000816755.2. Lineage (NCBI taxonomy): Eukaryota > Viridiplantae > Streptophyta > Magnoliopsida > Fabales > Fabaceae > Arachis > Arachis ipaensis. The sequence continues at coordinate 130,559,091 of NC_029789.2, forward strand.
TGTTGTTGATGAGCAGCTTATTTCCAAGGTTGGAATGACCTTTAAAACCCTTGAAGATGCTGGAAAATTTTACAAGGACTATGCCAAGGATGTAGGTTTTTCTACTAGAGTTCGGAGCACAAATAAAAAGGGAAACGAAATTAAGAATCAATTGATCACATGTAGCAGAGAGGAAAAATAAAAATCTAAAATATCTCCGACCGAGAAGACAAATCCCACAGCTAGTTTAAATTGTCCTGCAAGAATTTATATACACACATTGAAGGATGTTGGTGCTTGGATCATTTCAAAGGTTGTGCTGGATCATTCACACCCCTGCTGTCCAAGTAAAGCAGAGATGCTCAAACAGCACAGGGAACTAAGCATGTCCATTCGTCGTACAATAGAGAATAATGAGGAGGCTGGTATTAGACCAAGCAAAACTTATCAATCATTTGTTGCGGCTGCCGGGGGTCACCGCGAGTTAAATTTTATTGAAAAGGATGTGAGGAATTACATCACGAGAGAAGTGCGGAATGTTTCGGAACAAGAAGATGCAAAGGAATTCGGGAAATGTTTATTGAGAATGAAAGAAAAGAATCAGAATTTCTTTTTCGAGCTCGAATTCGAGGACGATCAATCGATTGAGCTTGCTTTTTGGGCCGATGCAAGGAGTAGAGCTGCCTTTGAGTATTTCGGAGATGTTATTTTATTTGACACCACGTACAATACAAACAGGTAATATGCTGTTCTTGTTTATGCTGCTAAATTAATTTTGTTCTATGAATCTGCATCAGAGGTGTATATTGGATCTTCCTTGGGTGTATAAATTCATTATATCGGTGTACATAATGATTTTCATTCTGCAATGTCGTAATTTGTTTCAGGTATAATTTGGTTTGTGGTTCTTTTGTCGGGGTGAATCACCACGGTTAGTCAATACTTCTTGGATGCGCTTTGATGAAAAACGAAGAAATTAAATGGTTATAATGGTTATTTCAATGTTGGCTTCATTGCATGGGGGAAATGCTCCAAAAGGGTTTCTCACCGATCAATGCGCATCAATGATAGAGGCTTTAGAGGCCTGTATGCCAACAACAATTCACCGTTGGTGTATTTGGCACATCACGAAGAAGATCCCAAGCAAATTAAATGGGTACAAGGGACATGCTTGAGCCAAGTTGTTTGGAACTCTCATAGTAAAGACTCATTCGATAGGAATTGGAATGATTTTCTGCTGAATTTTGGTCTTGTGGACAACAAGTGGCTTTCAGGTAATGTTGTTTAAAATCTGCAGCAGAGGTGTAAATTGCATGTTTTTTCGGGTGTATTTATAGTCTTTTTGTGGGTGTATTCTGCAGATCTCTATGAAGACTGTCATATATGAGTTTCAATCTATCTGGATCACCACTTCTGGGCAGGGATGAAAAGCACACAAAGGAGCGAGATCATGCATTCATTTTTTAACAAGTTTATTACCCGAAACAGCTCGCTTATTCAATTTGTCAAACAATATGATAATTGCCTCGGAAGCAGGGAGCAAGCAGAGAGAGAATCAGATGCTGCAGATTTTCATACGGTCATACCATGTGCAACCAAATCCTCCATTGAAGCTCAGTTTCAAGATGTGTACACTCATCAAAAGTTTAGGGAAGTCCAAACACAATTTAGAGGAAAGGTGAATTGCATCACTAGATTAACGAATTCTGCTCTAGGCTATTCAGTATACGAAGTTGGAGAACAAGTTTCCAGCTCAATATTCAACAAATTTGTGGTTACTTACGACTCAGTAGCAGCCGAGGTAAAATGTCAATGCTTATTATTCGAGTCAAGATGGATATTGTGTCGTCACGCACTAAGTGTGTTAAGCTTTGAACGAGTAAGCCAAGTGTCATCGAGATATATATTGGAACGATGGAGCAAGAAGATAAAGAGGCGAGACACACACATCAAGAGCAGCCACGACGAGCCATTGTTGGAGCCAAGAAGTAAGAGGTTTGACGAATTGATTTTTCGTTCGCAAAATATTTGCGAATTTGCATCAGAATCGGAGGAGCTGACTGCAATTCTGCACCGTGCGTACGATAACATCATGGTTGAGATGGAATCATTGAAAGCCAAAAGGAGGGGACATCTTCTTTATCTCACGAAAACGCCAACTTGGAATCCGTTAACGAGCTTCAAAGCACTCCAAGGATTCGAACAAGAGGACGTCCAAAAAATAGGCTAGGTTCAAAGTTGGACAAACAGATTGCAAATGCCTCAAAGAAGAAGAAAACGAAAGCTTTAAACGAGGTAAAAGTGATATTCTTTAAATATGTGGTGATTGAGTTTAATTTTCTCGTTAATAGTTTAGCTAATATGTGAGTTTATTATATCTAGTTAAACCTCGTTGATGTTGCATCTGTGGTGTGTCCAAATTCCAGCCAATATCAAGGATGTGTTATGAATTATCAGTTCAGGGAACCAGTAGCAGTGGATAACTTTTTGGGTATATAATTATAGAATATGGGTGTAAAGCACTGTTTTTTGGGTGTATTTCTGAATTTTCTTGTGTTTCACATTTTACACACACACATATATTTCACAATCTGCTGTTTATGTTATAAAATATTGTTTATTTTTTTTTTACTACGGTTTAGGGTTTTAGGGTTTAGGGTTTAGGGGTTTAGGATTTTAGGGTTTAGGGATAAAGCATTAGTGGATAGAAGTCTGGTGTATATTTAACTTTCCTTGGGTTTAAAATAAGATCTTATGGGTGTAAAGAATCAATGATTTGGGTGTATAGTAGGTTGGGTGGTTTAGGGTTTAGGGTTTAGAGTTTTAGGGTTTAGGGTTTATGGTTTAGGGTTTAGGGTTTAGGATTTAGCATTTAGGGTTTAAGGTTTAGTATTTTTAGGGTTTAGGGTTTTAGAGCTTTAGGGTTTAGGATTTTAGGGTTTTAGGGTTTAGGGTTTTAGGGTTTTATGGTTTAGGGTTTTAGGGATAAATCATCAGAGGATAAATGTTTGGGTGTATATTCAACTTTCTTTGGGTGTAAAATATCAGGTTATGCATGGGTGTATATTTGGTTTGATATTTTTCTTCATATTATAGTACCTGTAATTCAGACATTTTGAATACAGCAGAGAGAATTTAATTATGGAAAAAAATTTTACTCATAATTGGCAAATTTTTACAGCATCTATTCAATTTCTTACAAGACTATATAACAATTACATTAATCAGTGTCAATATCATTAGAATCTATCTGACAATATGAACTCAATAACAATGAGGATGGCTTGGACAGTCTTATTGCATTACTTTCCCTAATGGCTTCAACTTTGTCTTGATTCATCTCATGGAATAGAATCCGGAAAGCATATTCTACTCTAAAGTGGTCCACCTCGTCCTGAAGTTTAAAAGAATTTTCTTTTTAATCAACTATGTGAATTTAGTAAGGTAATATAGAGTTATATAGTTTTTAAACACAATTACCTTGGTCCAGTTGTCCCACTCATACTTCTCCCTTTTAACGTGTTTGGGCTGAATTATCTCAAACCACTTCATTACATAAATAGCACAGTCATAGCTGAAAAACAAGAAATAACTTAGCAAATTACATCTAGGAAAGTTTAACTTTCAGATTAAAAGATTTATACCTTGTCTTTTGGCCTGAGATGTCAATGTATGGTGTATGAATTTTGTGATCGTCTTTCTTTAGAGGTGCCCCAGCATATACTCTCATTCTTGAAATTACATGTCCCTTAACACACAAAACAAATCAGTAATATATGAATAAATTTAATAAAGGAATATAAACAAATGAGCACAAACCTACACCTTATACTGAACAGAAATACACCCAAATATTAAAATACAGAACACAAACCAACTTACAACGAATAAATTTATGTTCTTTCTTTCATCGGCTGGACAAGTCGTGTGATATGGGTCGAGTACAAAAGTTTTTTTTCTTGTATCAGCCACCCATAACCACCAATGTTGTGATTGGCAAATAGGTGCAAAAATTTGAAGTATGTCCAGATTGAACAGTGTTTTAATTTATTTGGCACATAAGTAAAGAATGGTAATAAGAAGTTTTAGAAATGAAAACTTACATAACGATGCGATGCTAATTTTTTGAGGTCCAAGAAGGATATAAACATTGGGTAGTCTTCCACCCTGAATGGCTTATTAGTTTTAGGCTGTAAGAATACCCCTTCTGGATGATTTGCAATGGCCATGTTCTGCAAAAATTGTGAAACACTAAATGAATACAGAAAATACACCCAAGATTTGTTGCAGTACAACTTACCAAAATATCAGGGGGAGACAGTATATTTCTTCTTGAAACCTTTTAATCTTTTGCTAGTTAAGGATGAGGCACATGGCAGAGACAATCTAGAAATAAAAGCCCAAATCAATTTTACATAAATTGATATTGCAGTTACTTTTCATGATAAAATCATTAATGTTATTATAATATTACCTCAGCTTCTATATGTGTATCAGCTTGGAGAGATGCGAAGTGGAGTTTTGACAAAATGTATTTATCTTGGGCAATGAGTGTGCACACGGCGTCATACTCATTAGTACGTCCATCTGCGGATGTTTTGACACGTGTGGCCCAGATGTAGCATTTCTCTTTCATTTCAGCACTCATTTCATTTGTCCTCGCAGGAGTTTCAAACTTTTCAAAACTTTGTTCACCACTTTGCTTATGAATAGCTGGAGTTTTACCTTCTATTTTCACCCCACTGCCTACAATTTTTTTCACCAGCTCCCCTAACTGTTCTATTAGTTTTGGCGTTTCAGGAGTTTTCGCCCTCTACCCCTCTTGCGTTGCTGCACCCTCTTGCGTTGCTGCTTCTTCTTGGCTTGAACCAATCAAGTCGAGGCTGAATGATGGCATCGAACCTTCTTTAGGAATGTACGATGCTGTCCGTGCCATCATCATCAGTGCAGCAACATCTTCTGGGGCTGGATTACTGCGTGATGAGATATAACATACTATAAGAATAAGAATAGATGAATGATATTGAAAACAAAATTTTACTCTGCTGAACTTACACTTTAGATGAAGCTGGTGGAAGCGTGGGTGTGCTTTCTTTAGTTTTTGGCGGCGGTTCTGGAGTACTGCAGTGTTACAGAACAATTGTGAGGATATACACCCCAACAAGGACAATATACACCCAAACAATTAACAAATACACCCCAAGATTATTCCTTACCTTTTTGTAGTTTCTTTATTAATTTTTTCACTTGGAGACTTTGCAGGGGTTGGTTCAATTTCTGGCACAGGGGCTGTTTGGGATAGTGGTAGACAAACTTGAATCGGAACTCTAAACAAGAAGAAAAACAAAAGGTTAACAACGCCACCGAAAATAAAATGGTTATAAGGTTGAAATTTTCTTGAAAAACTCATATTGAAAGCGCTTCCGTTTGTGATTGTGTCTCTAACCGGACAACCATCATGTTCTCTTCAGTTGGCTCACTGGCTGACTCTTCAACCAGACTCAACCTGAAATACACCCAAAGAAAGTAAAAAATACACCCGAAGTAATCAAAAGAAACACAAGCTTTGTTTTTTTGAGAACTTACGTACCTGCAGATTTTGCTTTTTTTCCTGCCTTTTTTTTCTCGAATAAAACATAAAAAGGCTTTTTTTTTCTAAAAAAAATATATACAGAATTAGAAGCATAAGGTAATAAAAGATAAAAGCAACTGGTATTAGAAAGAAAAATTACATGCTCTCTGCTGGTTTGTTTATGCTGCTTTGATCTGTGTGTCCTTGAGACAAAGGATCATCACTTCCTAAGTTTATGTCCAGTATTCTAAAGATGGAATAGATATCATTCAGTAAAAATACCATATGGTTAAATCAGAATAACAAGATTTTATCAAATAAAGGTTCTTACATCTCAGATGAGTCATAGTGATCTTCTGTCGATTGCAAGCCAGCTCCCTTCTCCCTGGGAAACCAAAAACAGCTATTAGCAACGAAAACACCCAAAAAAAAGTTTAATATACACCCCAAAAATTACAAACCCCTATGCAGCAGATTTTTCATTATTTTTCTTCTTTTTAGATTCCCTCAATAATTCTTCTAATTCTTCAGTTCCAATTTCAGATCTGATAGCATATGCATAAAACAACATGTTAATAAATATAATTTTGAACACAAATGGTAGTATAGGTTTACAAAATATCCCACCCATGATAGGAATGAGTTTGTTCAGGAGATGAATCCTCAACAATGAGCTTGCTCTTTTTCTATGTTTTTTATTTTTCTATTGGTGATGATTTTTCGCTTCTGAAAGTTAATAAGAAACGCACTGTTAATACAAGAAATTTTGAGAATAAACAGAAAAGAAAGCGATGATAATTTCAGAACATTACTCATCGTTCGATTCAGTTTCTGAATCGGAATCTTCCTGATTTTTCTTCCTTTTTTTGGATTCAATTCTGGTAGGCAAATGGTGCACGAAATTGTGATGTCCAGGCTCGAACAATCCCTGGCAACGTGAGCAACTTGGTGCGCGTAATCGTGATTACACACTTATAATTTGTCACAACTTCGATACAACTAACCAGCAAGTGCACTGGGTCATCCAAGTAATACCTTACGTGAGTAAGGGTCGAATCCCACAGAGATTGTTGGTATGAAGCAAGCTATGGTCACCTTGCAAATCTCAGTCAGGCGGATATAAAGTGATAATGGTGTTTTCGAATATTATATAATAAAACAGGGATAGAGGTACTTATGTAAATCATTGGTAGGAATTTCAGATAAGCGAATGGAGATGCTTTTCGTCCCTCTCTAGTCATCATTCTTTCAAGAGCCAACATATTTAACATTCTTAAACAACAACTTCAAAAGACTTATGCACTGTTCAAGCATTCATTCAGAAAACAAGAAGCATTGTCACCACATCAATATAATTGAGCTAAGTTCAAGGATAAATTCGAAACTCATGTACTTCTTGTTCTTTTGAATTAAAACATTTTTCT
>NC_029789.2:130566161-130588024 GCF_000816755.2 Arachis ipaensis
CTTTAATGAGGATATCTCCTTCTATGAAAGCTCCAGCTGAGTAACATAGATGGCAAATGAGGTGAGGGAAGGCTAACCTTGTCGTAGTAGAGGACTTGTCAGCCACCTTGTAGAGTTCTTGAGGTATAATCTCATGAATTTCCACCTCTTCTCCAATCATGATGCTATGTATCATGATGGCCCGGGCTATAGTAACTTCAGACCGGTTGCTAGTAGGAATAGGGATGTAAAGGCCTTCAACCTTTACTAACACGTCCTCTACTTGTCCATAAGCCTGCTTTCTTGAGCTGTCTGCCATCTCTAGTGAGATTTTAGCAGCTTGCACCCCATAGATTTCCAGTTTCTCTATTACAGAGAGGGGCATGAGGTTTATACCTGAACCAAGGTCACACAGAGCTTTAAAGATCATGGTGTCTATGGTACAGGCAGCTGGCCCACTTGTGCTTTCAGATTTCTAATGGAAGACCTTGTTTCATTCATGAAACTTACAGTGGCCTTAGATAGATCAGAGACTAGATTTGCTAAATTAGAGGCATTTTGTTCAGAGTTCTCTGTCTGTTGGTGAGTTGATGATGGAAAAGGCTTGCTATTGCTAAACCTGTTTCTTCCACCATTATTAAAGCCTTGTTGGGGCTTTTGATCCTTCCATGAGAAATTTGGATGATTTCTCCATGTTTAGTTATAGGTGTTTCCATAAGGTTCACCTAAATAATTTACCTCTGCTATTGCAGGGTTCTCAGGATCATAGGCTTCCTCTTCAGATGATGCCTCTTGAGTACTGTTGGATGCAGCTTGCATTCCATGCAGAATCTGAGAAATCATATTGACTTGCTGAGTCAATATTTTGTTCTGAGCCAATATGGCATTCAGAGTATCAACCTCAAGAACTCCATTCTTCATAAAATATATATATATATATTGTCTTTTTTTTTGTGATTCACAATTAATATATACATTGTTCGTGTATGTAGTTTATATTTTAATATTTTTATTGATTCTCTTTATTATTATTTTTTTCGTGTGTCTCTTTGTTGCTCTTTATTTTAATTAGGGGTGTCAATGGGATAGGGCGGGGGCGGGGGATGCCTCCTTGCTCTCCATCCCCACCCCCAGATTTGCTCCTCGTACCCGTCCCCGTTTCCCGCCGTCGGGGAATATTGCTCCCCTTCCCCATCCCCATTCTCCATCTATCTGATAGTTCTAACTAATTATTAATTTTCATATGAATAGAGCTGCAAGTATCCATCATATACAAAAACAGTAATATTTTATACAAAAAATCTAGACGACAAGATGATGACTTCTTTCAAAATGACGTAGTGGTGGAATGCAATGGCGAGCTAGAGGACAGAGCAGTGGACGAGGTGGGAAACACGGCAACAGAGAGGAGAATGGACACGATGGCAGAGTTACAGAAAGGAACGTCACAAATAGAGAGCACGACACGATGAGGGTGATGGCACGGTGAGGTGTGACGATGCGGTGAGAAGGGAGAGTGGCGAGGGGGTGGCTACAGAGAGGTTGGATGGAGTATGGACAGCGTTAGGGATCTCTGAATTGAAGAAGGGTTATGCAAATTAGGATTAGGAGTTTTGGGTTTATATATATCTATATGTGTGTGTGTGTGTGTGTGTGTGTGTGTGAAATTACTAAAAAACATATATGAGAAATATACTATTAACGACAATTCAGTAAATTTATGAACTTCGGGGATTAGCGGAGATGGGGCAGGGATCCCCGCTCAGGTCTTCGCGCCTGCATCGGGAAAATTTTGTCCCCTGTCCCCATCTCTGCGGAGAAAATTTCCCACAGTCGGATCTCCATTCGAGGCAGTACCCGCAGGTATCCCTGCGTCTCGAAGAGTTTTGTCATCCCTAATTTTAATTATATTCATTAATTTCGCTGTATTGATACTCTTTTTATTTGAAATATCGTAATAATTTAGAGTGTATATATGTTGTGTGTGACCCATGTGATATTTGTTAATTTGGTGTATCTTTTTAGATGGTTTATGTTATAATGTGTTTAAAGAGTTGACTTAAAATTATAATATGATATATAAATTTATAATATGATTTATAATATACTAAAATATTAGGACATTATCATATAGATAGGAACTTATTTTATTAATGCATATTTTGTTTCCCTCTATTCTGACGTGTTATGAGTGATAGGCGTGATGGATGACGATTTGCTTTTGATGGTCCGCTCTGGTTTTGTAGTGGCGGCGGTGCCAGTGCTAGGTATGTGTAAGACCCAGAATCTTTGAAAAGTCTTTTTATGATCAAGTCTCAAATCATATAGTTATTTATAGCCTTAATTTCAGAAATTATTTTATTAAAGATAATTAAGGCAAGTTTTGATTTATTGAACTTGAGATAAGTTATGATTATTATCCAATTTTATAATCATTGGATTATTTTCTATATTTAAAGTATAAGGTTGATAGTTATGAAATAATAAGGATTTTATATGATTTGGATTAGATAAGTAATATTTTAAATATTAATACTGCTGCTTTGAAAAATAAATGATTTAATTATATTATTTCTAATTATTGGATTTGGGCATTTTATTAAAAATAATTTGTAAGATTGATGAGCAAATAGTATTTTCTATGTACAATAGTGTTGGATTTAATTTGGGTTTCAATTACTATATTATACCCAATTTTATTTGAAATTACCATATTTCCCTAATAGCCACCGAGCCTTTCCCCCCAAACACCCAGCAGCGGCAGCACACACACACAAACTTTCCTTTTTCCTCTGAAAGAACAAAAAAAGAAAGAAGAATGGGGGTAAGGGGAAGGGGCCGCGGATTAAGGAAGAAGGAGAGGAAGACTTGCGCCGGCGTGCTGGTCTCACTGCCGCCATCGCGCCGCCGTCCTGCTCAATGATGCCGTCCCATCTTGCCACCGCCAAGCTCGCGCCGCTGCCATCCCGTCGAGCTTCCGCCGACACCGCACGAAACAGAGAGAGAGACAGATTGAGAAGTGCCGCGGAAAAGGGGGAAAGAGCTACCGATTGCCGTCGTCATTGGGTCCGTGTTCCTTGCCGTCGAAGGAGCCGCTCGCAGCCACGGTGGTCGCCGACGTTCGCACCGTTGTTGTCGGAGACACCCGAGGAGAGAGAGAGAGAGAGACGGCCTTACAGGAGAGAGTAGGGAAGGCCACCCGCGACGCCGCCGGAGCTTCCATTGCCGTCAGAAGCTGTCGCTGCCCAACCAGATGCTGCAGTGGTTGTCGCCCGTCGCGTACGGCCGCCGGAGTTGTTGTGGCCGTCGGAACCATACCGGAGCTACTGCCGTTCACCGCTGCTGATGGTAGTTGCCGTTGCTGGTGATGGTAAGCTGACCCGCAGTCAGAAGAGGGTTCAGACCGCCACAGGTGCCGCTGCTGAAGAAGGGAGCTGCGCCTCTATGTTTCTGACCGCAAGGAGTAGTTCTTTGACTTCCGGGACCACCGCCGGAACTTCAGGCTGAGCCTCTGTCGTCGGAGAACCTCACTGCCGTCGCTAGAGAACTCTTCCGGCAAGGGTTTTATTTGAGGTTCCTGTCCTTTTTGAATTCCGAGGTTACTATGGTCACTGCCTGTTGGTTTCAGTCATTGTGATTGGAATTTGTCGCCGCTGCCGCTTGAGGTGGCTGCCGGGCTGCCACCGAGCCGGTTCGGAGACCGCCGTTGTGTCGGTTCAACTGTTCCTTCTTTATTCGGTAAGCGTTTTCGATTTGAAAGCTCTCTAGTTACTATTCTGGCTTCATACACTAAGGTTTTGCGGCATCAATTGCTATAAGATTGAGTTTCTATTGTTATATGTCGCGATTAGTGTTGCTGTGGTTACCGCAGGAGTGGCTTGGAGCCGAGGTTGTGGTTGTTGGTGATTTCGGTTTGAGATAGAAGGTTCCTGTGACGCGTTTGGGTTATGGATTCGCGTTTTGAGGTAGGAGCACTTTCCGAAAACTATATTTTGTATATTGGAATTATTACATATGGGTACTGATGTGAGGATGTGTATTTGGTGATTGTATCAGTCCTATGTATTGTTTGGTTGTTTTGTATGATTGTGGGTGTTTGTTTGACTCGACTGTTGGGTGGCTTTGTGAAACGAAATGCTTTTGAAACTGATTCTTTTAAAGCTTTGAGATTGAGTTGAATCCGTTGGAAATTGATTTGAATTGAATGGATTTTCTTGAGAATGTGTAAAATAGAATACACTCTTGAATTCAGCCTGGCTGGCTTTAAATGATCTGGTTTTTGATAAATGATTGTTACTGAACCGTTTCTTTAAAGCTTTAGAAATGAGTTTATTCGGCTGATAATGATTTGATGTTGAAACGGTTTTCTTGAAATATGGAATTGAGATAACTGTTGGATTTTGGCTTGCCTTGGACTGATTTTGAAATTTGGGCTGTTGAAAAGGATTGTGAAACGGTTTAGTTGGGACCCGAACCGGGTGGCAAAGTCCAAGTTTTAGGGGAGGTGCTACCGAAATTTCTATAAAATCCAAGTCTTTATTGAAATGTTGTTTGGCAAATGATGAGTTAAAGACTTCTACTATTTTAATTGAATTATCAAGAAAAAGATGATTCATGCTTTCGAAATGAGTTAGTAAAGAAGAAATTGTGATTTAGTCTTGCTTCTTAGGAAATGCATTGTATCTCTTTCAGGAGAAAGTTATTTATATGAAACTTGTGTTTTAAAGCTATTTGAATGTGAAAAGGGTTTATGCCTTTGAATTTGACTTGGGGGTTTCAATTAAAGAAGTTTCAATGACTTTGAGAGAACCTGAATCTCTATTGACAAGTTTCATTTTGAAATGTTTTGAGAAAGGTTTAAGTACTCTTTGAATTCTGAATTCTTGCAAGACTAAGGCAATTTTGGACAGTTGAAACGCTTTAGAATTTATCATGGGGTTGAAGTTGGTTTTTGCCTAAGTAAAGGAAACGGCTTTGAAAGAAGTAAATGATTACGTGACTCGGTTTGGCTTAGATCCTATTTTATTACTCAAATCGGAAAGCCAATGTTTTAATGATTTTAAATGAATTTGGCGAAATGAGTTATGTTATTCTCCCCTAAAGACTTGGGACTCTGCCGAGAAACCTTTGAATATAAAATCCCATTGTTGGGTGGGTGATTTTGAATACTTTGAAATAAATCTTTAACTTTCCATGGTTTTGGAAGTTTTGGAAAGAGAATGTCGAGAGTGGCTTTGTTTTAAAAAGGGAACTCACTTTGAGTAAAGTTGGCTTATGAGCCTGAGATGATTTGAGAAACGAGATTTCTAAAGCCAAGGCTGAAAAGGGTTGAAACTTGATTTCAAAATGAAATGAATTCAGAAAATGATTTATGGCTTAAATGCTGATTTCATGAATTTGATGATTTTGAATGTGGAAGTGCTGTTTTGTTGTGAGCCGGAATGGCTGTGTATGATTATGAATATTGGCTGGTTCTGGATTGAACCGAGAGCCGGATGGCTGACATGGATGTTGATCCATGGCTGAGAATGAAAACATATATGCTGAGATATTGATAATTGTGATTTGCACTTTCACTATCGGAGATTTGAGTTTCCCTATGTCGTCAGGGTGGCCGGGCACTATGAAATTCCCGGACGAGCTCACCCCCATAAATATTCACCAGTGATGGTGATGGATAAATATTCACTAGTGATGGTGATGGATAAATATTCACTAGTGAGGGTGATGGATATGGATCATGATTATGATCAAGCTTATATTGAGTATAACTCGAGTTGGGGAGACACGACAGAGGGACAGTCCAATGGTTAGCTACCAGGACTTGTCGGGTTGGCTCTATAATCGACAGATGATATCATCAGCCACTAGGGACAGGCATGCATCATATGCATTTATGTGACATTGTTTGGGTGTGCATATTATACTTGGCTTGCCTATGTGATTAATTGCTAACTGTTCTACTTGTAATTACTGTTTGTTTGTGCTTGAACTTCTTATCTGTGTTTGCATCTGGGACTCTGGTGGATTGTGGTGATTTGGTTGATGGTTGGATTGTTTGGGCCTAGGGCCGTGGTTGAATTGAGATGGGCCGATGGTTGGTTTCGGTTTTGTGTTTCTGATTTGGAAAGATATGAAAGGCTATTTTGGTTCAACATGGTTAAACCTTTTTGAAAGGCTTTTGAGTTTTTGAGAATTGAACGGTTCTTCTTTCAGAAAAGATTTCCGACTTTACTTTTATTGTAAACCGTTGTTTTTGAAAAGAGGCATAAGACGGTTATGAATCACTGGTGCGGTTATCTTCACGTATCCTATTACAGTAATTCCCAAAAACCCTCTACTGAGAACCCTTTCGAGGATGATGTTTTCACCCCCTACATTTTTCCCCTTTCAGGATATGGGCGTAGAAGTTACGAAGAGTTTATTTAGTTGTTGTTGAGATACTCTCTATTATTTTAGTTATGGTTTATTGTACCCTCGCCTTTATCTTGATATATTCTGTAAGAGGGATAGGAATTGTATTAGTTAATGCTTGTAATATTATATATATATGTATATACATGGATGTACTCTTTGTGAGTTGTTGTAAGTGTATTGTATGTACGGATGTATGTTGTATAACAAAAGTATTTTTGGGAGCGGTATTGCGGTTTAAAGTTTCAAACAGGCTCATATTTTAGTATTAAATAGTATAAAAGTCGTCGTAATGTCCGAGCTATCAGAGTTGATGCTATTATTTGTATAATTGATTGAATCATCTTATTCGTTTAAATTTAATTCTATTGAATTAATTATTCAAGGTGTCATTGCTATTTTTATTTTTAAAGAATTTTTTTAATATTATTTAACAATTCTAAAAACATAATAACAATTAAAAAAGACAGAACAAAAATTTTTTTAATGTGAAAATAAGGCAAAAAGAATAAATTTATTTAATAATTTTTTCAGGATATATATGTTTTTTTATAGATAATTATTGCAAGGTATGAAAATTTATTAAATTCTAATAATAATTATTAAGGATAAATGATTATTATAATTAAAAATAATGTCAATTTAAATGATATACAAATAAACCATACCAAACATAACAACTTAAAAGGGTTACCTTTGAAAGAATATAGTTTATGATATTTAATTTTTTACTATTTATTAAAAAAGCATAATTATATATTTAACTATATTTATTTTTTAAATTCACTATGTATGCAATTTTATTCTTCTTTTTTTTGACAAAATTTTACTCATGATGGTAATTCTTCTAATGGTGTAAATTCGGATAATTATATTTTTACTTTTTGATATAATCGATATATTATTAATAATGAATAGTAATTAACCCCTCATATCTTTAATCAAAGTATTTTGACGATAGTTTCTATTTATAGATATTAATGGATGATTGTTTCTTTAAAAACAAAATGCATTATGATTTTAGGTTATTTCATAATTAACAATAATACTTGATTATTTCTTTAAAAATAAATTACATTAAAATTTTAGGTTATTTCACAATAATAATTAACGTTCATAATATTGGATTATTCCAAATTTTTTTATTTTCTATCATTAGTAGTTAATCCCAAATTAAAAAGATTATGTTAAATTGTTGAATAGTCCAAGTATAACTGGAGTTTATTTAGTTTATTTGTTTATTAATATAATTGATTGAAAGCATAAATAATAAATAAGACAAACAAATAATTAGAAAAATATAATGTTAGTAATTACTTAAAATAGATGGTTTGGATAAGATGAACCCGTATGAGATTGTAGAGATGGTCACTGAAGATTATATCTTCGATGAGGATCCCATGGAGAATATGGAGAGCCATCAGACTCCCTTCACTCCAAATCTAGTCATAGATGTCTCTCTAGACGAATACGATGAATGGTGTAGGCCGTGGAAGCAAGCACTCGTCACCAAACCTCTAGAAAAAAAATCTAAATCTTCAAACAATGAAGAGATGGATAAATAGGAGATGGACGAAGAAAGAAGCGATTCGAGTAATGAATTTTGTGGGGAGATACTTTCTAGTTCGTTTCTCGAGCCAAGAGGATTATTCTCATGCCTTATTCGAGGGTTCCTAGATGATTGCTGATCACTACATTTTGGTGCAAAGATGGAGACCCTATTTATTTTTCAAAAGTGTGAGGTCCAAAAAGTGGCAGTCTGAGTAAGAATACCTAACCTTCTAGTAGAATTGTATAATAGGTATTTTCTATGAAAAGTAGAAAAAATATTTGGAACGATGTTAAAAGCGAATGAGCACACATCTATATATTCAAGGGCTAAATTTGTTCATATTTGCATGGAAATTTATTTGAGAAAAAAAATTGGTGCCAACATTCACAGCTTTAAAAAAGGAATTCCGGCTTGAATACAAAGGCCTTCACCAAATCTGCTTCAAATGTGGAAGATATGGACACAAGCGTGATGTATTTCCTGAAACAGCGAAGAATGCTACGGAAAACAACTAGAATCAGGCAGCAACAACACATCAGACTGGCCAGAACACCAACGGCGTAGCCGTAGATCAGAACCAGACAACTCGGGAAGTTTAGGGTGACCAAATCAGGAAAGATATTAATATTACAGATCTTCAGGAATTAACAGAATCAGATGATAGTATTACTAATAATAGTAACAAACAACAACCTGGGGCAAAAATTTCAGGAATAAAATCAGATATTTATGAGAAAAGTCCTTATGGCCTGTTGATGGTTGTCAAAAAGCCTCCAAGAAGATACAAACAAGGATCAGAAAATATAAATGGGGAGAATAAAAAAGACAACTTCAATACCAAATTTGATACTCTACAAGGAGTGGAGAAAGATCAGGCAAGAGAAGAAAATAAAGAAAACATCAATCAGGCAAGTCAAAGGAGTAGATTACAAAAGAAAGAGGGTTTTCCTAAAGCAAATCAGCCTCACGACATGCTGGACACCAGAAACCAAAGCCAGAAAGGAGCACCAAAATTAAACCCTCCAAACAAAAACACAAAAGGAAAGGGCCCAGAAAATTCCAAAAAACAAAACCAAGATAATCTGAATTCAGGTAGCAACAATCAAAACAAAAAAAAAGCTATCATTATTGTGAAAGCCAACCAACACTCGTATGAGACTAACAAAAAAGATCAAGACCAAAGACATCAGGAATACTAGAGGCAATTCAATAGACTGGCCAAGGAAGTCTACCTAAGTCACAAATAAGGGAGCTATATTCCTACAAATGGTTCTAGCAGTGCAATATCAGGTGCTCTTATCGCAAAAATTATGGGTGGAGGAACTTCAGCACAAGGCAACGAATATTACAAAGATAGACCGCCAGAAGATGGGGATATGAGCAGTGAAGCTAATAGAATGGCTATCGATATTAATAAAATTGAAGAATCTACTCTGAGAATGCTAAGGAACCAAATGACATAGAAGCCTAGACTGAACTTCCTGAACCAGGGAGTTTTTTTTCTTCTATATCTCCATGATTAAATTTTCCTTGTTTTATTGTTATCCATGAATATTTTAACTTGGAATTGTCGAGGAGCCTCGGCTAAAGGCTTTAAATCTATTGTTAATGACCTTATGATCAAATATGGAACTGATTTCTGTGTTTTGTTGGAAACCCATGTCTCAGGTCTGAAAGCAAAATCAATTATTAGAAAATTGAGATTTGACTCTTGGTGCATTAGTGATACAGAAGGATATTCCAGGGGTATCTCGTGTCTCTGAAAACAGAATTCTTGAAAAATTAAGCCATTGCTCATTCATATGCAACATATACAGCGGTTTATCGAAGTCCGAGGATGGGGGGACGGAACGAACTCTGGACCAAGTTAAAAGATATTGCCACTACTTTAAGTGGTCCTTGGTGCTTAGGAGGGGACTTCAACTCTATTCTCTCCCTAAACGACACAGAAGGATCCTCTAACCTATCTTTTGGTACTAATAAATTTAACGATTGTTTAATTTGTTGTGAGCTTAAAGATTTAGCTTTTACTGGACCCTTTTCACTTGGAAAAGAGGTAATATTAAGAGAATACTTGACCGTTTCTTAAGTAACATAATTTTTTCTGATGATTTTCTAAATGTTTGTGTTAAGCACTTACCCAAACTGAAGTCAAATCATTTTTTCAATTTGTTGGATTTTCGTTTGGCCTATAGGGATGAAGGACCTAAACCCTTCAAATTCCTTGGCCTCTTGGGTTCTACATGAAGATTACAACAATTTGATTAAAAATAGCTGGCTGAAAAAAAAATAATTTTTTTACTTAATATGACAAGTTTCATTAAAAAGGCAAAGATATAGAATAAAGAGGTCTTTGAAAACATTTTCAAGAAAAAACAATGGATCCTCTTAAGGTTGGAAGGCATCAACAATAAGTGTTCTTTTAATCACAATCTTTTTTTGGATAAACTACAAAAAGAATTGTGGAAGGAGTATGAGTTTATAGCGATTCAAAAGGAAACATATTGGCAACAAATGTCTAGATGTGACACAATTCTTTTTGGGGACAAGAACTCGAAATACTTTCACTTAAAGGCTTATGGGAGGAGGAAGAAGAATGGAATAACCGCCCTTAAAAGTGAAGATAGAGATTGGGTAGAAGATGTGAAAATCTTAAAGAATTGGGGTGTCAATTTCTTTAAGACTCTTTATTGTTCTAATTTTGTTTCTAATTCCTTTGGTATTTCTAATCAGTTCCCCAGATTGCAGGAAATAGATTATGAAGAGATTGCAACAGAGATGACAAATGAGAAAATTAAAAATGTTGTTTCCTCTATGGGTAGTTGGAAGGCATCCGAAAGTGACGGTCTCCCAACAAAATTTTATCAACAAGTATGGAATGTGGTGGCTACCTCTTTCATAGACTGGGTGAAAGGAGTTTTTAGAGAACCAAACAATATTGAAAAAATTAACAAGACTCTAATTGCCTTAATTCCTAAGATCCCTTCGCTGAAAAATTTTGGGCATTTTAGGTCCATTAATCTTTGTAACGTTTGTTATAAGTTTGTAACTAAAATTATTGCTTTAAGACTGAAAAAGTTTATGTCCACACTTATCTCTAACACCCAATCTAGTTTTGTGCCTGGCAGGGTGAGCGCAGACAATATATTTGTAGCCCAAGAGGTAGTTCACACTATGAGAAATAAAAAACATGGAAAGGACTTTAAGGCTATAAAAATTGACTTAAAAAAGTTCCATGATAGGCTAAACTGGGCGTTTATAATGGACACTCTTAAGGATGCATGAATTCTAAAGAATATCACTAAAGTCGTCAGCTACTGCATATCAATGACTTCCATGAATATTCTTTGGAATGGCTCTCCTTCAGAGACCTTCAAGCCTACCAGAGGAATTCGACAGGGAGACCCCTTATCCCCTTATATTTTTGTTCTTTGTATTGAATGCTTATCTCACTTGATAAATAAATTAATTCATGACAAAAAATGGTAACCTATCATGCTTTCAAGGGGTGGACCTAAAATTTCTCATCTCTGTTTGGTAGATGACCTAGTACTTTTTGCTAAAGTAGATATGAAGCAAGTCCGGATCATCAAGAATGCTCTCTCTCTTTTTTGTGATTGTTCAGGTCAGAAGGTCAAACTCGAGAAGTCTTGTGTTTTCTTATCTAGCAACGTCAGTCATAACACTATCTTTTGAGTCAAGATCTAGGAATCAACCTCACAGTTAACTTGGGAAAGTATTTGGAATTTTCACTCATTCACAAACGGTGCAACAAACAACACTTTCGGTTTATTATTGACAAGATGAAAAGCAAGCTATCTAGCTAGAACAGGAAAACTCTCTCTTTAGCAGAAAGATGCACGCTCATACAATTGGTTCTTGTAACTATTTCAAGCTATTGCATGCAAACCATGAAGATCCCAGTAGTAGTGTGTCAAAAAGTTGACAAGATTTGTAGAGACTTTTTATGAGGAAGCAGCGAAAAGAGAAGAAAAATACATAGCATATGCAAGCCCAAAGAGAAAGGTGGGTTGGGTTAGAGAAAGGCTCAGGATTCAAACTCACTCTTCCTCATGAAACTCTCTTGAGGACTAATTCATAACAAAGACAAGCTTTGGGTAAAAGTCATGAGAGCCAAATATGACTGCGGTGAAGATATCTTGCCAAAGGTTCAGCATAGATCAGGTAGCTCACATGCTTGGGTTGGAATTAATAAGGTCTGGGAGAAATTCAAAACCAATCTCATCTGGAGGTTTGGAGATGGGAATAAATCCCTTTTTTTAGGGAACAATGGATCCCTGGATTCACTAATCTGAAAGAGGTGGCCTTAACTAATCTAGAAGAGGATAAACTCAATGAAAAGGTTGCAGACTATGTCACCGAAAATGGTGACTGGGATTGGGAAGCCCTGAATCGTGTTTTACCCGAAGAGGTCACAGATTTCCCACATACAATCAAAGCTCTTAATCCGCAAATCGGGGAAGATTCTATCAGTTGGGTGTCCTACCCAAATGGTGTTTTTTCTATTAAATTAGCCTATGAAACTTTTTGTATTGAAGATGGAGAGGAGCATACTCTATACAAACAGATTTGGAAAGCCAAATTGCCACAAAGACTCAGATCTTTTTGCTGGTTACTCACTCATGAGGCATTGTTGACAAATCATAAAAGAAGAAGGAGAGGACTTACTGAAGATGGCAACTGCCCAAGATGCCAAGGAGAAGAAGAGACTTTGCTCTATACATTGCGTGACTGCCCTTTTATCCGCACTGTTTGGAATAGCATTGTCAATAGTAGTTTATAACAAGAGTTTTTTAGCCTTTCTTATTCAAAATGGATTAAAAATAACTTGAGTAAACATACTCCATCCCAGGATAGTACTCTGTGACCATCACTTTCGTGACAACCTGCAACTTAGCCTGGCAATGCAGAAATGAATTAGTGTTTAGCAACCTAAATACCCAGAATAATCAGATGCATCACAAGATTAGGAACTTGGCAGAGAATTACAACCACATTCTAGATATCACAGAGCAGAATAAAAGAGCACTTCGTCTTACTAGAACAGTCTTGATTGGGTGAAAGTCGTCGAAAAGAGGATAGGCCAAACTCAATGTTGATGGTTCTGTATTTCAACCTGATAGCAAAAGAGCCACTAGGGGAATAATCAGAGACTCCAGAGGACGATTCATTGCTGGATTCAGTATGAACATCGAAAAATATAATGGAGAAAAGGGTCATGCTGTTCAAAGAAATCCCAGCTATAATGGTTCTCTTGATGAAAAACTGATGAGCGTGGAGTGGAGTTCTGCAGAACCACTCTTGTTTAGTATTTTTCTTTTTCCTGGGCTTTAGCCCTGTTTTATATCAAAGAATAAAAAAGTATTAGTACCCTTCTAAAACAAGGATACATAGCTTCCCCCTCCCCTCCCCTCCCCTCTTTTAATATCACAAGTTGCACAACTTAATGCAATATTTGTCTTGTTTCACTGAAAATAGGAATATTGATTGTTTTTATAATTTTTTCCTTTTATTTTCATAGTAACATTTTTATTATTATATCTTTTTTCTTGGTTTAAAAATTTAACAACCGAGAAATTGCATTTTCCATTGAAAGATCCACAATCAAATTAAGAGAACAAAACCATTATAGCTATAAACCAACTAAGTAAACAAATTAAAACAAATAGATGAACATTTTATAGTTTGTGGAATTGTTCCCTATTATATTATCCTCGCTTTCACCTAATCAACATATACCTTCTATAATGGTCACCGAGTTGTGTACTTGTGTTGAGCTTTCGCATAATGTAGTTGAAACCTTGAATTAATAACATGTCTATAATTTGTATTCTTCAAATTTTGTTCACTTAATGGATGGCTTGGTTTTAACCTTCAACTTGCTGTTTTATTTTCATTGCAGTAAAAAGCCCACCAGTATCAGCCTATCAGGCAAATTATCAACCAATACTATTGTTTGAAGCATTGAAATTTTCATGTCTGAAAAAAAGGCATTGAACTTTTGAAATATTTGTTGAACAAGTTAAATAAAATTTAAGCAATTTTGAAGTAATTTATTTATGACAAATATATTTATCTAAAGTAAATTTTCAAAATTATTTCTAAAAAAATAGAAAAAATATCATCCTTTTAGATTTGAAAACAACTAAAATCCTCTTAAAATAGATGACGAAAAATTAGCACAATCTTTTTATGGATAATTTATACAAGATAAAAATATTATTTTAGACCTTAAAGTTTCGGTTACATTTTAATTTAGTTCCTAACGCTTAAAAATTCTTTTTTTACAAACATTTTATTTCATTCTATTTTAATCTTTTGGTCGAAATTAAAATTTTTTCCAAAAATATTATTTTCTCTCTATTATTTTTTTTTTTACCAAAGATACGAAACTCGAACCCGCAACCTCTTAGATGAGTATGGGGAGACTATGCCATTTGAGCTATAACTCATTGGCTTATTTTCTCTCTATTATTGCCTTCTTATTTCTTTCACAATAAATTGAAAACTAATGAGCATATTATTTGATATATAATAATTTTTTTTTGAGTAATAACAACTTTAATTTTTTATCTCTCTAAACTAAATTAATAATTCTATTTGATATTTTTGCCTAAAATGCATTAGGAGTAAACTACTAATACTAAATGAAATATATATATTATGGAGACCATTTATAAACTCAACAAACTCAAAGTATCAATAATATTAATAATACATATTGTTATAAGGCTACAGATCGATGAAGATTTATCATTATGAGAATAATGTGGATTGATTAAAGTTTTACATATATTAAAATTCAATTAAATTTACATATATTTTATTCAAAATCAAGTTGTATGATCTAGATAATTTTCACAATAAAGTGGAAACTAATAAACACATTATTTGATATATAGTAAAAAAATTTTGTGTAATAACAAATTTATTTTTTTTATCTCTTTAAACTAAATTTTTTAGTGACTTCTCTTTAAACTAAATTAATAAATCTATTTGATATCTTTGCATTAAATTAATAACCCTAATAACATAGGGTCATTATTAATGTATTAACCGTATTTTAATGTTTATTATTTATATATTTAAAAGTTATATTTGAAAATTATTTATTTAGTTTCATAATAAATGATATTTTTAAATTTGAATAATTTATTAATTAGTTTGTATTCATTATATCATATATTCAATAATTTATTGAAAAAAATATTAATATAATGAATAAAAAAATAATTTAAAAAATATATCATTTAAAAAATAAGGATAAATAAACCTCTAACCAATTTAAATTTAGAGACAATTAAATCCCTGTCCATTTTTTAATCTGATACGTCAGTATTTTCCGTTTAGAGTTGACGAAAAAACAGTCACAGAAACCGCGTTGTCTCACGAAATAAAGAATAAGGACCGAAGTGGATCGTATTTTTTTTAAGGGATCGCATTATTTCAGATTGTTAGTAAACTCAAATTTTAAAGTAAAGCATGAGTATTAAATTTGAAAAGAACAAAAAGAGGAACAAAGATGCTGGAGGTGTAATACTATTATTGGAATCCTGAAAGTGTTCACCATTGTTGAATGATGGTGATAAAAAAAAAAAAAAAAACTATTTGGAGAGAAATTATGATGGAATGATGATCGAAAATTAGGAATTGGAAGAATATGTGTAGAGAAAATTAGTATTTGGAGGCAAAATTAGCGAACACTCAAAATGCAAAATTTTTCTTCAGATATCGAACCAAATTTTAGTTTAAAAATAAGTGAAAATGATATCGTGTTTTCATAACTAGAAATATATTAGTCATTCATGTTTTTTACTGTAATATCTGTTTCTACTTTTTAAATATATTGTATTAACTAGACTATATCTAAAGTCACATGACATTATTATTAATTTAATTCAAATTCAATAATATATAAGACAATAATAAACAATATAATTCAAATTCAATAATATAAAAATTAGTTACATGTACAATATAATAACTTCTTATAAATTGATTAGGTGAAACTTAACCTATGATATCTTGCAGGAACTAATACTAGAAAATTAACAATAAATAATAAATTATCATATAATATTAGTAAATTTTATATTTACATTTCATAATAAATAGGACAATTTACATAAATAAAATGAATGATAGAAAATGTTATGCAAATACAACAATAGAAAAAGTTATCATATAATATTAGTAAATTTTATATTTACATTTCATAATAAATAGGACAATTTACATAAATAAAATGAATGAGAGAAAGTCTTCACTTTATTTGTGGCTCCTATCTTAAGTTTGGTCATGATATGAAGGTGTGCAAGACTGACAGCAATGCGGGAGGAGGAACTAATGCCAAGGTGGTCGACGATGTAGCAAAGCAGCCAGAAAACTCAAATTCAAAAAATCCAGTGCATGTGAAAAAGGCAAGTTTTAATTTTGGCAAGAATCTTGGAGATGAGACTGTAAATATTACTGTCCCGGATTTGGTGGAGAGTGATTTGCATGCTGTTCTTGTAGACCATGCACAACATGAGGATTTGGAAGGCTGGACTCAAGTGATTAGGAAAAGAAAGTATAAAATGGATCAAAAGCCTTCTCCTAGCACCCATCAGGTCCAACCAAAAGCAAAGAAGACTCCTAACAAGGCTACCAATACTTGGACAAGGCCTAATCACCAACGTACAACACATGCTACTGGATCCAAAGTAAAATTAAGCAGGGGCATCAATATTGAAAAACCGGTTAGTGTGGCTTCTTTGGGGACCCGGCACAATGTTCATCATCAGCAGCAAGGTGAGACAACAAATGACACTGTGCGAAAGCGTCCTCGCCCAAACTCTTTGCAGAATTCACCAGATAAGGATGGAGCATCGACGGCGGGTATGGCACAAGTTTCGATGGAGAAAATTGGGCTGCAACTTGAGAGTCCATTAAAGGCAGGATCGTCGAAGACAGGGACATCATGTTGAGTCTCGAGTTTGTTATTGGAGCTCTCTTTTTGCTGTTTTTTATGGATAGTTTCAATATCATAGCCTGAAATGTGAGGGGTGCGTCTAACAAAATGACCCGTGTGCATTGCAAAAATTTGGTGAGAATATATAAACCATCTTTCTTCTTTCTCTTTGAGACTCGTACCATGTTTAATAATTTGAAGAATTTTTGGGATAAGTTAGGTTTTCATTGTGTTGGTATTGAGGAAGCAGTAGGACACAGGGGTGGCATTTGGTTTCTATCTTCTATTGCTAATGCTTCTTGTGTGGTTATTGATCAAATTGACCAATGTATCACAGTGAAAGTGAGTGTAGGTAACTTAGTTTGGCTTTGTAGTGCAGTATATGGGAGTCCTCAATTCGAAAAAAGAAGTATACTTTGGGATCATTTGCGTTCTATTAATTCAGGCCATAATGGACCGTGGATGGCCGTTGGTGATTTTAATGAGATTGTGGCACCAAACGAGAGTACATGTGCTTATTTTTCTTCTCACATAGCTAGTCTATTAGCTACTACTCTAGATGACTGTGAACTCTTTGATCTTAAAGTGACTGGTAGGAGATATACTTGGTATAGAGCAGTTCAAGCTGCAGGAACTTGGCTAAAAGGTTGGATAGAGCTCTAGTTAATGAGGCGTGGATGACAATGTTTCCTGAGGGTTATTCTGAAATTCTTAGTAGACTTCATTCTGATCATTGTCCTATTTTAATTTGTTGTCATGGTGGCCCCAAAGTGAAAGGTTCTCGTCCTTTTAGGTTCCAAGCTGCATGGGCAACACATCCTTCTTATAAACATGTTATTAGTAAGGCTTGGAATCAAGAGTTTGGAGGCGTTACTGAAAGGCTTAAGATGGTTCAACAGGCTTCTTTGGACTTTAACTCAAAGATTTTTGGAAATATTTTTCTGCGAAAAAGTAAGCTGGAATATCAGATTGATCAGATTCAACGGCGTTTGGAGGTTACTGATGTGTCATCTCTGAGAATTAAAGAAGCTGAACTGAGGGAAGATTACAATAGGCTTTTATTGCAAGAGGAACTTTTTTGGTACCAGAAATCTAGAGAGCAGTGGGTCAAGTATGGGAATAGAAACACTAAATTCTTTCATCTTCAGACTTTGGTGCGTAGAAACCATAATAGAGTACATGGATTATATGTTAGAGATGGGTCTTGGTCTACTGATCCTGGTATTCTCCAGGAAGAAGCACTCTCTTTTTACAGGAATCTCTTTGGTACAACGGAAGAGGTTGAGGTTGAGGTTGATTGTTTAGGGGATGCTCCGATGCCCACTCTAAGCACTGAGACTTGTGCTAGGTTAATTGACCCTGTCTCTTTTGCGGAAGTCAAGTCAGCAGTATTCAGTATGAGCCATTTTAAGGCTCCTGGTCCAGATGGCTTTCAAGCTTATTTTTTTAAAGAATATTGGAAGATAGTAGGCACAGAGATTTGGAATATTGTCCGGAGCGCTTTTTTGGGAGAATACTTAAATCCTAGCATCATGAAAACTCTGATTGTACTTATTCCTAAAATTGATAACCCTACCTTTATGAAGGATTTCAGGCCTATTAGCTTGTGTAATGTTGTTTATAAAATTATCACCAAAGTATTGACTAATCGACTTCGGCCTTTTCTTCCAGATATTGTTAGTCCGTTACAAGGAGGTTTTATTCCGAGTCGTAGTGCTCCTGATAATATTATTGTGGCCCAAGAAATTCTGAATTTCATGAAGCACACAAAATCCAAGAAAGGTACTCTTGCTTTTAAAATTGATCTTGAAAAAGCTTATGATAGGGTGGATTGGAGGTTTTTGGAGAGTACTCTCATTGCTTTTGGTTTTCCTATCATCACTGTTAATTTGATTATGAATTGTGTCCGTGCATCATCTCTTTCTATTATGTGGAATGGGAATAAATTGGATAGTTTTGCTCCTAGAAGGGGACTTAAACAGGGCGATCCAATGTCTCCTTACTTATTTGTGCTTTGTATGGAAAGACTTGCTTGCTATATATCTCATAAGGTGGTCGAGGGTGTGTGGAAACCAGTTTCTGTCACTAGGGGTGGCCCAAAATTTTCTCATTTGATGTTTGCAGATGATCTCTTACTCTTCTGTCAAGCTACAAAGAGTCAGGTCTAAATGGTCATGCATTCACTTAATATTTTTTGCAAAGGCATCTGGCATGAAAGTGAATCTTGAAAAGTCTAAAGTTTTTTGTTAAAATGTGACTGCTCGTAGAAGAGATATTTTTACTAGTGTTTCTTCAATACGTTTTGCTTTGGACTTAGGAAGATATCTTGGAGTTAACCTTAATCATTCCCGTACCAGTAGGGCTTCTTTTCATTTGGTGATTGAAAAGGTGAGGGAAAGATTATAATTGGAAAGGAAGGCTTCTAAATAAAGCAGGGAGACTTTGCCTGATCAATTCTGTTGCAGCATCCATTCCTGTCTATCATATGCAGGTATCTTTTTTTCCAAATTGGGTTTGCGATTTGTCTTCTGTGATGAGACAGTTCCTTTGGAAGGGTCAAGTTGATGGTAGAGGTCTTTCTCTTGTTAATTGGAGAACCGTGATCACTCAAAAGAAATTTGGTAGCCTGGGTGTTAGAGATCCTGCGTGTGTTAATATATCTTTACTTGGTAAATTAGTTTGACAACTTTTTCATTGTCAGGACAAGCCTTAGGTTGCTCTGTTGAGGGCAAAGTATCTGAGGAATGATGGAGTTTTAGATGGCCCTGTCCCCTGCAATGCTTCTCATGTTTGGAAGAGTATCTCAAAGGCTTTTAGTGCTCTTAAGGATGCATTCTCTTGGTGTGTTGGGTCACTTGATCAATCTTTTTGGTTTGACAATTGGAGTATTGAGGGCCCAATTGCTCAAGATGTCCCTTTTGTACATATATTTGACTCTGATTTAACTATTAGAGACGTTTG
Source organism: Arachis ipaensis (assembly GCF_000816755.2). Lineage (NCBI taxonomy): Eukaryota > Viridiplantae > Streptophyta > Magnoliopsida > Fabales > Fabaceae > Arachis > Arachis ipaensis. The sequence goes on from NC_029789.2 coordinate 130,586,039, forward strand.
AAAAGATGGTCAATGAAATCTCCATGATATTTTCTCTATCATTCCAAAAGATGTCAAACAGCGTTTGAATGCTTATAATCCGGACTTGAATGCTGGAGAGAGTTCGGGTTGGTCGTGGGGTGTGGCATCTTCTAGCCAAAAGAAAGTTTGACTGGAATGAGCATGATAATTGGTTGTGGGTATGGCGACTGCATATTCCTGAGAAGTACAAGTTCTTGATTTGGCTCAGTCTTCATAATGCTATTCCTATGGCAGAGTTTCGTTTGGGTCGTGGTTTAGCTTTATCTAGCACCTGTCATCGGTGTCAGCATGATTCTGAATTCATTCTTCATTGTCTTCGGGAGTGCCCTAGTGCCAAGGAGGTCTGGAACCTTTTAGGCTTGTATTCAGATAACTTGAATTTACATTATTGGCTCTACAGAGGTGCAAGGAGTGGAGATGTTTTTCTTTTCTTTTCGACCATCTAGTGGATTTGGAGAAGCAGGAATCATGACTTATTTAATATAGATGATTCTTGGAGTGCTAGTAAAGTGGTGAGTTTGATTCGTAGTTCAGTAAGGGAGTTTCACACTATTTTTGCTATGCATCAATCTTTGTCTCCTCCGTCACTTTGTTTGCATTGGGTTCCACCTCCAGTTCATTCTGTTAAATTGAATTGTGATGCTAGTTGTTTTGCTCCTTTTGGCTATGCTGGTTTTGGTTGTATCATTCGCAATCCTGATGGATGTTAGTTGAAAGGTTGCACTGAAAAAGTCGGAGTGTGCAGTGTTCTTTTTGCTGAATTGTATGCAATTTGGAAAGGTTTACTTCTTGCTTGGAAGAGTGGATTTCGTGAGGTTATTTGTGAAACAGACTGTTTAGAAGCTCTTTCTTGGTAAACCAAAGAATGATTGGTAAGGATATTCCGGAATGGGATTTGGCAAAGCATATACAGGAGGTTATGAATTGGAATTGGAGAGCCTCTATTCTTTTAATTCAGAGGACTGCAAATAGTGTTGCAAATTGTATGGCTAAAGCAGCTGCTTCTGTCGCGGACATTCACTCGAATTGGAGCCAACCATGAAGTGAGCTTCAGCATCTAATAGATTTAGATATGACCCTAGCCAATTAATTTGGTTTTGTCTCTTTTTTTTTCTTTCTTTTCTATTTATTCACAAAAAAAAACAATAGAAAAAATTAGACGTAAATGCAATAAACCTCATTATATGTAATCCGCGACACCCTAACGCGGATTCCATTTACACGTAATCCGCTACACCCTGTCGCGGATTACATTCAGAAGCGAAAACACATAAACTGCTACACCCTGTAGCGAATTATGAAGGAGTTGGTTCACCGTATAAACCGCGATACCCTACAGCGGTTTCTTCACAATGTGGCTGCTTGGAAAATGGCTATGTGTGTATTTGGCAAACGCGTTGGAAAAGAGATGAGTGATTCCACCTCCGAACACACGTTCACGCGAAGCTAAAATTTGTTGCTTCTGCGTTTATGTTCATGGTGGCTGGTTACCGTGGGAAATTAGATGAAAAATTTTCTTCGTTCCAATGTTTTTTTTTTTCATCAAAATCTTTTAAATTTGTTTCAATCACTAACAAGGTGAATATTTTGATTTTCTTTATTATTTTTAGTGCTCTCTTTCATATTTTAATTTTTATATTTTTTTGTTTATATGATTTATGTGGTTGATTTTATGAAAAAAAAATCATAATAGTCATGAGACATTAAACTATAATAAAATTTGATATTTAAAAATAATAAATATTAAGATAACAATGAATATTAATCAAAAAAATAAATAAAATATGAAGAACTATCCTAGTATTAAGTATGATACGTTTTAAAACTATTATTTGCATAATATATTATTAATGTTAATGTTTAAAATGTTTGGCCTCTTTTTTTATTAAAAAAATATGTTTTGTTTTTATCTCATGTAGTTTATTTCTTATCTTTTTTTAAATATATCTATTCTTTCTTATTTTT
>NC_029789.2:130588039-130595543 GCF_000816755.2 Arachis ipaensis
CAAAAAATAGAAAAAAAAAACTCATTCAAATAAGAAAGAATAAAATTTTCATAATCCAACAACAAATATTATAGGGTGAAGTACTGAAATCGTCCCTAAGGTCTGGGTGAAAATCAAAATCGTCTCCGACCTTTTTTTGTTATTAAAATCATCCTCAACGTTACAAAACGTTACAAAATTATCCTTTTCCACTTCAATTTTATTTTTTTTTTATCATATTACCCTTCATTATTAATAAAAATAATATTAAAAAATTAAAACAAACTCCCCCCTTCCCCTTCCGTAACTCCCTCACTCCCTCACCTATGGGTGGCAAACGGGCCTAAACCCGCCGGGTCGGTCCGCGTAACCCGCCGAAAAAGGCGGGTTGGGCTGGAAAATTGGGACCGCCAAATAGTAAAAGCCCGCCTAACCCGCACCGCTTAAACCGCGGGCTTTGGCGGAGCGGGGCGGGCTTCCCCGCCTGGCTTAGAATTTTTTTAGCAAGGGGTATTTTTACAATTTTTTTTACCAAAACCCAACTTCCCCCAACCCAACTTACAAGAGAATGAAGATGAAAATTGAGTATTTTGGATTATATTTATTTTGTTTTAGAGACAATGTCCCCTTCCTCTTCTTACTCTTCCCCAATCCCCTTCCTCTTCTCACTCTTCCCCAATCCCCTTCCACCTCCTCCATCTCCCTTTTCTCACCACCATCACCACTGCCACCATAGCCATTCATTACTCATAACAAAACAAATTAACAGCAACATTCACAAAACAAAATAAATCAACAAAAAAATCAGAGACAGAAGAAGCATAACAATTTCAATAATCACATCGATTTCAATAAACAATAATTCAATAATCATCAACTACAATTTCAGTTTTCAGATCCAAAAGTTCAATAATCATCAAGTTACAATTTCAGAAGCAGATGTTCAAGCAGAGCAGAGGAAGAAGCAGAGGCAGTCACAGAAGAAGAAGCAAAGGCAGTCACAGAAGAAGAAGCAGCGCCGGCGGGGTCCCCCTCCCGATGACCACGCGACGGCGGCGGCGGCGAGAAGAAAAATCTTCTCCCTCAGAGCCTTATGCACCTTACTCCCATCAATATCCCTGTACCCAAAACTATTCCCATTGTAACCAACCGGTGCCTGCAAGTCACCTTTTTCAGTGGACCACCCCATCCGTGTGTGCCCTGTTTCTCCCAAATTTAAAACCCTAATTTCGAAGTACCACGCTCCTTCAACCACCCCTCTCGTTGGCCTCACCATTCTGTAACCCTTCGTGCTCCTTGCCACCATTCGGTCCTCGCTCAGCTCAACCTTCTCCGCCTTGTACACCTTCGAGAGGCAGATCTTCATCTCTGCCGTGTCGTCGCTCTTGTCCGGGAACCTTGGCACCGGCGTTATAAGCACCGTGTCTTTGCCGTTTGCGCCATGGTGATTGTTGTTATTGTTGTTAGCCTTGTTCTTGTTCTTTGAGGGAGGTGAGGGGTGGGGGGTGAGGGAGTGGGCTGAGGGGGTTTTAATTTTTTAATATTATTTTTAATTATTTTTATTAATAATGAAGGGTAATATGGTAAAAAAAATAAAATTGAAGTGAAAAATGATGATTTTATAACGTTTTGTAACGTTGAGGATGATTTTAATAACAAAAAAAGGTCGGGGACGATTTTGATTTTCACCCCAGACCTTAGGGACGATTTCAGTACTTAATCCAATATTATATGAACAAAATTTCTCATCTAAACCAGCCACCATGAACATGAACGTAGAAGCAACAAATTTTAGCTTCGCGTGAACGTGTGTTTAGAAGTGGAATCACTTCTCTTTTCGCCAACCTGTTTGCCAAACACACACATAGCCATTTTTCAGGCAGCCATATTGTGAAGAAACCGCTATAGGGTATCGCAGTTTATACAGTGAGCCAACTCCTTCATAATCCGCTACAGGGTCTCGCGGAATACACTTTGGGCCTCTCTCTTCATAAACTGCTACAGGGTGTAGCGGTTAACGTGATTTTGCTTCTGAACGTAATCCGCGAGAGGGTGTAGCGGATTACGTGTAAATGGAATCTGAGTTAGAGTGTCGCGGATTACATATAATGAGGTTTGTCGCATTTGTGTCTGGTTTTTTCTATTGCTGTATTTGCGTAACATTTTCTCTCATTTATTTTATTTATGTAAATTGCCCTAATAAATACTACATAAAAAATATACTAGTGGTCACAATTTATAGCGCCAACAATTACCAGCACCGCAGCACCAAAAGTTTTAATATAGTTAACCATTTTTCCTTCTGATCCAAGGTAGAATCGCAACTTTTTAATGACATAACAAAAGTTAAATTACCTATGCCTACAAATGGTAAAACCTGAAAAGAACTGCATTGTAGATTGCATAACGAAAACTGAAAAAAATAAAAAATAAAAAATAAAAAATAAAAAATACTATTCAACTTGAGCTCCCATTTTGTATGTCAGTGAAAATGAACAAAGAATTGGTTAACTATATTAAAACTTTCCCTTTCTGTAGAGTCTCAAACAACTCTTGATGACAGAGCCATCTTGTTCTTGATGAACTTGCAATATCCAAAACGAATTACACCATAAAGCAAAATTATTCCGTTTGCAGTATCAAATGTTTATTTGGAGTACTGTTTGCTTAAGTCTAAAACTGTTTTATGCAGCACGCACCACACAAAGTTAGAATGGAAGTATATAAATGAAGAACCAAATTATAATGCAAAGATTGGCTTTGCAAAGTTTATAGCAACAGCAATATTTCATCCGTTTGAGATGAAGTGATTTTTGAAGTTTAAAATCTAGTGAGTATGGGTTCAACTAGAAACCAAATTAGTTGAGAAGAACTCTAGTGTCTCACAATTGATTCCAAAGGGGCCAAATACAAATCAAAGTATAAAGGAAAATTCACACTAGAGAGCTTCAACATAGTTTGGATTATTGTGTAGCCAGTTAAATTTATACATATAACATGGTAGATTGGTATTTACCCATATGTAAATGGAGGACTCTTGGATCAAAAATCAACAAGCATTATCTACTCAGATGTTAATTCCTACTAACTCACAACTAATTTGGGTTAATCAACTCCTAAACGAAAACAAGCAACGGAACCAACAGCTCATTGCAGAACAATTCAGTACAGATATTGCACAGAATATTTTACAAACTGAAATTGGGGAAGGGGATGATTCAGTTACCTGGCCAAGGGAGAAAAAGGGTTGCTACACCGTGGCTTCAGGATATTTACTGGCACACTAGTTCTACCACCCTCCACTCGAGCTGATGCCACTCCACTGCCAGCAGAAGAAGCTCTGGACTTCTATTTGGGACCTGAAAGTGCAACCGAAAATAAGAATCTTCCTCTGGAAAGTAATGCATTGCCAGTGAACCAACAACTCCATGGAAGAATCAGAACAATACCCCCAACCTGTCGAAGATGTACCGCGATGGAAGAAACAGTCCAACACTGCATAATTAGCTGTGGTCAGTCATGGTCCACTTGGCTCAGATCCAAAATTGGAGTCCCTGGAAGTCAAACGGACCAAGAAGTATGGCAACGGTGGATGGAGTTAACTGAGAAGTTGAAAAGAAGCAGAAATGGCGTGAAGAAATTGAGAGAAGCTGCAAACCTGATGTGGGAGATATAGAAGGCTCGCAACAGATTCATGTTTGACGGTGAAGAGTTCGATGAGGCTTGTGTCCTTGAACGAGCCAGAAGGAGTGAATCAGAGTTCCAAGCGTGCTTGCTCGACTGAGGAATGCGAAGAAGATTAGAAATGTCTGAAGAAGAAGTTTTCACTTTACTCTTTCCTTCCCTTTCAATGTTGTTTCCTGATTTAGATAAGTTTCGTTGGGAAATCTCTCTTTTAGTCTTGTAAGTGGTCCATCGTGGACCCAAATCCTAATTTTCAGGAAATGAAATTCTACCTTTGAGAAAAAAAAAACAAGGATGAAAGCCATGTCAAGCCTCAACCTAAGTCAACCACCAATACAAGATAAAAATCAGTTTCATAAATATGAAATATTCAGCAATAAAGCTATATCATAGTCCAACATCTAATTGAAAATAAATAATAAATAAATAAATGCAATAATTATGCAAATAAATTTACCAAATAAAATCAACTGCAATTCCAAAGAATTCTATATTGTTTCACTTTTAAGTTTTAACACTCCCATCTCAAACACCACAAAACAAAACTCCAAGCTAGTAACTTTTTTCAAAATACTAATAAAAAGAGACAATAGAATAATGTCTACACAAGAAATAACGAGGTAATTTATCTAAGAATTAACAGAAAAACATTCTCCGAAAAAATACTTCATAATGTACATATTTTCAACAGAAGCAATTTCCAAGCAATACAACTGAGTAGCATTAATTAAGAAAATGGCCAAAAATTTTGAGATAAATGAACCATATTAACCTTGACTCGATGTTGCTTAGGTTGATGAAAAAAGGGGACATGCATTTTAGAAGGTGGGTTTATTTTTGAGATGGAAGTGAAAACTATATAGCCTGAGAATAAATCCTTATTACCTACTTAAATTTGCTTTTACAACAATTCCCAGAGGATTCAATCAAATAAACAATAGCTCACGGTTGCTTATGATAAAACAGTCATAGGAATTAGTTTGATATATATATATATATATATGTACCTACAAAGTTACGGATAGCCTTTAACGGAAAGATCTTGAAAAATCTCTTTTGCATCTATAAGTCTTCCACCTTTGCATAGGCCATCTATAAGTATATTGTAAGTGAATATATCTGTATCAATGGCACACTCTTTCATTTGATTGAATAACATAAATGCCTCGTTAGGTTGTTGGTTTTTGAACATCCCATCCAACAATGAATTGTAAGTGACTACATCAGCGGGTTGACCTCTATCATGCATCTCGACAAGAAGCTCCAAAGCACGGGAGATTCTCTTTGATTTGCTCAAGCCATCAAAAAGAGTGTTGTAAGTTACCGTGTCTGGAACCAAGTTCTTGCTACGCATTTCTTCAAAGAGATTCAAGGCTTCATCGACCATTTTACTTTTGCAGAAGCCATTAATCATGATACTGTAACTTTGAACATTGGGTGACACTCTAATTTGGGTCATTGTGTTGAATATATATTTTGCCTTATTTACCTGATTAACCAAACAATAACCATCCATTAAGCTGGTATAAGTAACCACATTTGGTTTCACACCATGTTTTGCCATTACAGCCAATACACTCTTAGCATCTTTGATCTTTCCTTCCTTGCATAGCCCATCAATCAAAGTATTATAGGTACGAACATTTGGAGTAACGTTTATGAGAATCATATCATTTAGCAAATGAACGGCTTCCTTGAGTTGATCAGCAAGGCACAATCCATAAATGAGAGTGTTGTAGGTGATAACATCGGGAGAAATTCCCTTAGCAAGCATTTCAGAGAATAAATGAAAAGCCTGACTTACAAGTGTATCCTTGCAGAGGCTATCAATAATTGCGCTGTACATGAAGACATCAGGAGCAATGCCATACCGTGGGATCTTTCTCAACACTTGAATAGCAGCTGATGTGTGTCCGGTCTTACAGAGCCCATTGATCAAGGTCCCATAAGTGACTTGGTCGAAGTGAAATCCATGAGCCAGCACTCTGTCATGAAAGTGCACTGCTTTTTCAACACTACCGCAGAGACAGAGACCTTTCAGGATTGTTGTCATAGTTACCGTATCAGGTTGAAAATCCATCCTGAAAATTTTGGCCAATACAGAGAAAGCAAGCGTCATACGACCCATGCCGAAACAACAATTGATTAAGATGCTCAAAGTAACTATGCTGGGCGCGATTCCTCTGGCTTGCAATTGCTGAAAAAGGGAAACGGCGGCGTGGAAATGCTTCGTCTTGGAAAGGGATCCCAAAATCTTGTTAAATTGGATGATGGGAGGAGTACGACGCACAGAGAGCATGCAAGTGAAGGAATCAACAGCTTCATGAACTTCACGAAGGGATGGGGGCTCAGAATGAGAGTGAAGGGATGAAGAGGAAGGGAAGGAAACAAAATTAGGGATTTGGAGAAGAGAATACCTAGAAATGAAAGTGATCCTTGAGGTTGAGGATGACAACATTTTAGTGATTCGCACTTTCGCTGTTGTCTAAGTTTGAGGGAGTGTGCTAACTCTGCGGAAATAGTCCTCTCAATTTTGTCAGCTTTGGTTCTGTTTCCGACACCCCCCATACTAATGAAAGGTCTCCAGACCCCAGTCCCGTTTTACTTGGGTCCAATTGATTTTTTTTTATCAATTTGTGAAGACGTATATACCAATTACCAAATAAATTACAAGGCTTGCGGGAGTAATGGTTTCATTATGCTTGAGAAAAAAAGGTGATCCATCAACAAACAACTGGAACAACAATAATAAAATTTAATTATTTTATTAATCTTTATAATTTGATAAAATTTTTAATTAAGTTTTTAGGGTTTAAAAAATTATAATTAACCTCTTATATTAGATAAAAATTTATAATTAAATCTTTATTAGTTGTTATTTAAAGGTTAAATTATATAATTAATTCTTATATTTTGCTGAAATTATAAATTAGTTCTTACACTTTAAAAGTTTGTAATTAGATTTCTGTAATAATTAGGTCTTTAAAAAAAATGCACATTTACCATAATGTCTTCTTCTTCCTCTTCTCCCTTTTCTTCCTCCTCCTCTCTTCAACATTTTTGTTTTTTTTCTTTAACAACAATAAGGCTTCAACAACAACAATGTTGAAATCGTTGCTGATGACCAAATTCATTAACACGCCGTAAAAACCAAAATTAACAGTAATTAAACAAACTACTACGTTAATGTGCGCTATTATCACGAATCATGTATGAACTCAATTTATCTCAATCCAATTATGTTTAAATTAGCAATAATCATAATTTTCGCCTCATCACAAGCAAGATCATTCTCTCTAACAACTCGAATCTTACTAATCAAATTCCTCATAATATGCCTTTGGATTCCACCCACAGGCACATACCGATCCAAGAACTCTTGATCCATCAGCGTCTTTCTCTCCACCGCTCCAACACTATTACCGCCATCAACCTCAAACGCACCGTTTTGGAAAGCAGGAAGCTCCTCATCCTCTCTCCTTCCCATAACGTCCGCCAATGCCTCCCCATCCTTCACCATCTGGATCCTGTCAGGGACCATCCTAACCCTCCCGCCCTCACAAACCAAGCTTTGTAGTGTCTCGTTTTACCAGCACCACAACCACTTGGGCCGTGGAGGACCTGGATGCGGCGCGTGAAGCCGTTTCCGAAATTGATGGTGGTAGTGTCGAAAACACGATGCCATTTTGGCATAATCAAAGACTCTCGGTAATGGTGGCAACAACAATGAAGAAGAAGAGAGGTGGATGATAGCAGGGACAGATCCAGAAATATTATTCTAGAGAGCCAATAACATATATAATATTAAAAATTATACAAAAATTATATCTATAGATAATAT
>NC_029789.2:130595610-130600382 GCF_000816755.2 Arachis ipaensis
TAGAATCTGTAGAATCTGTGTCAAATTTTTCAGCAATTTTCTTTTCAATATAATTAAAAGACAATTAGCAAGAAATTAACATTTCATTTTGTTTATGAGTTATTCTTCACAATATTCATCGCTGAAAAAAGATCTTTCAGTTGTACTAGTTGAAACAGAGAGAATTAATACCAAATGAATCAAGAAGGACGCTCACAAGAAGAAAAAAAATTCACTTTATGGGATTTGAAAAATTTTATTTAATTAAAAAATATTAGTAATAATATCTTTACAGATTTTTTCAATATTCTTACTTACTTTTTTAGATATTAGAAATCATTAATATATTTGTCAATAGGATATTCTCAAGATGAACATAGTAATAGAGTTTCCTTTGACCTGCGACTGTCATAGTAATTAACAATGTATTTATTATACTTTAATTTCGGACACCTAATACCCTAGGGTGCTAGTTGAATGGATATTGGGTATGATTTAAATACTTGTAGAATTAATGATTAGTCAATAAGGAATCTGTCAACTCTCGGTAAAGAGTTTGAACTCTATGATTATAATGACTGAGGTGAATAAAACCTTGGTCAAGGAAATTGAATGAATGAAGAAATGAGTTTCTTATGTCATTCACAATTCATTATAATAATGGTAACAAGTTAGAGTTTGACAATTAAACCATACTCTAAGGGTTAACCAAGAGTTGGAAAGATGGAAGGAATTATACTTTGTTCTTCTGAGGTTTTTAGTAAAAATAGATTACTTCAAACTATCGGGTCGTTGAGAAGTGTTGCTAGACGCCAACCTTGATTAGTAAATTTAGTATGACTAATTTACTATCCACTTAGTATTGAACCTATGGGGTCACACACTAACGAGTGTTCTAATCTTTGCTATAGAATTATTTAATTATTATTTTGATTTGATCAAATAAATAATTATATTAATTCAAATGGAATATTATTATATTCTTTGCTAGCACCAAGAATATAATAATAGTATGATAATTGAGAATATTAAATGTGATTTGAGAATAATTAGTTATTCTATTTTTAAATTTAGATGAGATCCTAACTGATTATGTTTTCAAATTGAGTTATGATATGATTCATAAATTTGAAGGATTTAGATTTAGAATTTTAAGATATGATTTAAATTTGAATTGAGATTCAAATTTAAAATCAGTAACAAATCTCATACTATATATGTGTATGCCAAGAGTACAAGAAAAAGGAGAGAAAAAAATACAAGGGTTTTATTCCTTTACCTCTATGCACATAAATGTATGTGAGCCTAATTCTTGGAGAAGAATTTTATGGTGTGCAAAGAGTTGCAAGAGGTTTCTCAATTTAGATCAGATGTCCATTGGTCAAGGGGTTGACAGCAAAGGTTGGTCTCGATGTGGATATGCATAGCGCCTTCATACCATTGAAGGAGAAAGTGATTTTTACTAGCGTACACACAGGCATGGTTGTCAAACTCGCGAGTTAACTCGTAAACTCGTATGAGTTTACGAGTTTAGGTAGTGGAATCGAGTTGACTCAGACATAAACTCGTTTCTGGGTAGACTCGGGTTGACTCGGCTAGACTCGGATAAAATCGTTCAAACTCGCGAGTTTGCTAGCGAGTCAGCGAGTTTAATTTCGTTGCCCATTTTCGCCAAAACGGCGTCGTTTTGGCCCAGGAAAAAAAAAACCTATAGCTAAGTGGCTAACCCAAACCCGGTAAGTGTAACCCACACCCACTAATGAAGAAGTGAAGTTCGAAACCCTCAGTGACTCCCTCCACCAAGCCCTCACAGCCAGCCTCACTCCTCACTCCCTCCACCATCTACCGGCGCCGTTGTCTGCGCCGCCACGCAGAGGCCGGACGCCAGAGTCCAGACGGATCCCTCGCCTTCTCACCTCCCCATCGCCTCATCCCTCATCCCCCACCGCTCACCCACGCAACGTCGCAGAGCCCACTAGGTCACCACCACGCAGTGAAGGACCACCATGCAGAGTCGCAGTCTCGCAGAGCTCACCACCACGCAGAGTCGCACAGTGCCAGAGCCCACCACCACGCGTCCACGCCGTTTGCCTCCCCTCCCCTATTCTGCCCTCGTCGGCCTTGTTCAGTTGTTCTTCACTGAATCACTCCCGATCTGCTTCAGGTCTGCGGATCTCCAAGGTAACTTTGTTAAACTAATTCAATTTTTCAAATGCTAACAATTTTGGTATCAATTATTCAATTCTGCAAATTTATTAAGGCCCTGATCTGCGTTTGATCTGTTGAAAAAAATTAATGTGTGAAAAAAAACTGATGCTGCTTGCCTGCTTCTGTGCTTCATGCTTCATGCTTCAATCATGGTTAAAATGTGTGGATAGTGCTTCTGTTATATATTTTTTTTTCTTTTGTTTTCTGCTTCTGTTATGTACTTATGTAGTTATGTTTAGTTTACTGAAACTCTGAAGTCTGAATTGAAACTCTAAAATATCTTAATTGAAACTCTGAAGTCTGAATTGAAACTCTAAAGTCTGAATTGTTAGTGTTACTGTGTTAGTTTAATTGAAACTCTGAAGTCTGAATTGTTAGTTTAAATGAAAATGTATCTGTTGTGTGATAAAGTGCGTATTGAAGATGGTGAAGATGATGATGTTGATGCCATGGAAGATGAAGATATTGGAAAATTTGAGTTTTAGAGTTTATTAGAAATCTAATTGTTGCTTTGTTGTTTTCTTTTGTGTTTTGGTTGTGTCTTATGAACCTTTGATTGTGTAATTGTGTGTTTTATGTTGAACTAGATAGATACTTGTTAAGGATTTAAATGTGTGATCCAAAGTACTTGTTGTAACTTGTAATTGTAGTATTATGTGTTTTGATGTTGAAACTGTTAGGTTTGAATGTCTATATCTGAGTAAATATATATATTATACATGCTATATATATTTTTTTATAAAAAATGTATAACAGGTAAACTTGTACGAGTCTACAAGTCGAGTCTACGAGTCGAATCTAGGTCAGCTCCACGAGTTTATCTAGACTCGCGAGTTTGACAACCTTGCACATAGGTATTTAGATTTGATCTATATATATTAAATTATTGGAATAAAATTTAAGTACAAAATATATATTTAAGGATTACTTTCTTTTTCTTCCGTTGCGTGTTATGAACACATGGTAATCCTTCATTACTATTAATCTTTTTTAAAAAAAAGTTGGGGGGCCGAGGCCTCCACTCGCCCCCCGTATGTCCGTCCCTGGATGATGGTATTGGGAGTTGCGGTAAAGTGTTGAATGAATATCGAAGCCAAACGAGTCCATCTCAACATTTTGAAGCAACGACAACGGTGAACTGAGGTGAGAGACAAAGAATGCTGGGGTGGGGTGCTGTTTTCGAAAGTGAAAAAATGAGAGTGAGAGAGCTGGAGAGGGGTGGGTGGGTTCAGATAGTCTAGAGAATTTTTGGTCATTTTCAAATTATTAAATTATACAGTTGGTCCCTATACTTTCACTAAAATTGCAAATTAATCTCTACTGTCAAACACGCGCAACTCACGTGTTTAAAATAGCGAATATGCTAACGAATATTCTGTTAAATCAAACGTTGTTTGAACCATGGGGATTAAATTACAAAATTTAACTTTGTTTAGGGACTCAATTACAAATTTTTAAAATGTATGAACTAATTTGTAATTTCAATAAAAATATAGAAACCAACCATGTAATTTAATCTTATTTAAAAAATTAATAATTCTAAAATATTTACTTTTAAAACAAATAGTATTAGATGCTACCTTTAAAAAGAGTATAATTTTAGGGTTTATAGTTTAAAAAATTTGTTGAGTAGTATAATATTAAAAGAGGTCAAATTAGTATGTTTAAAGTGGTTAGTATCACACTTGCTATAATTTTACTGGTACACCTAATATACACCTGGTTGTAAAATTTTGTCCAACTCTACTATATATTTTTTCGGTGAGGTGAAAGACCAAAAATATTTAATATTATGCTAGAAAAAAATATATTAAAAAATTTATACTTAGACAATATTCATACTCTAACAATTAATTAGAGTTAATTTTTGTTTATGCCTCTTGATAATTGTTTATTTATATTAAAAAATTTATCAAACAATATTGATAAATCAACTTATCATTGAAAAAAGATTGAATGGAATAAATAAAAAATTGTTACAGAATAAAATATTACACCCTATAACTATTAATTATTATCATTAAAATTAGGGACGCTAAATAATAATTTTTCACCAAGAAACAATGACTGCTCTTCAGATTTGTTAATTTCAATAAATTTTTTTAATGTGAATTCATTGAACAACATGTATTTTTAAACTTTTTTTTTTTGATAAAATATATTTCTAAACATTAATAACTACTATTTGGAGTTTCGACATATGGTGAAAAACCTGTAAAAGACCAAATCTGAGTGCAGATGAATAAACTCCTAAAGAAATTCTAACATACATTATTCCAAAAACAAAATTCAAAACAAGCAGACAAAAAATATAGTAACAACAATCAATAAAAACACACATAAAAAGGGACTCGGGCCCATCCGTAGAAAAAAAATCACTAATTATCCTATAGAGGAAACAAAAGTTCTGTAACCAAGCAGAAAAGTTGTCCAAGACTAGGTAAATGTGTCTGCTCTAGAGTATTCCACCTTAATTCATCATGTGAAAAGAAAAAAAAGTTTCATCAGCATAACAATGGCCTTTTATTATATCACATTTTCTTTACTTCTTTTATTTCACTTAAAAAGTTAAAAAGCACCGATAC
>NC_029789.2:130603161-130607524 GCF_000816755.2 Arachis ipaensis
AAGTAATCCTTCCAGAACAACATTAATCAAAATAATAAATAAATGCAAAGAAATTCACCAAATAAAATCAAATTCAATTTCAAAGAGTTCTGTATTGTTTCACTTTTAACACCTCCGTCACAACACACAATGAAACTCCAAGCCAGTAAGAGTTTTTTTAAAATGCTAACAATCAGAGAGTCAGAGACAATGGAATAATGTCTACACAGGATCTTAGACAAGAAATAATGAGGTAATTTATCTAATAATTAAGAGAAAAATATCCTCTGGAAAAGTACTTCATAATATACATATTTTCAGCAGGAGCGATTTCCAAGCATTACAACTGAGTAGCAATAATTAAGTAAATGGCCAAAAATTTTGAGACAACTGAACCATATTAACCTTAACTCGATGTTGCTCAGGATGAAGAAAAAAGGGGACATGCATTTTAGAAGGTGGGTTTAATTTTAAGATGGAAGTGAAAAACCATATAGCTTAAGAATAAATCCTTAACAGGTACTTAAATTTCCTTTTACGACAATTCCTGGAGGATCCAATCCAATAAACAATAATTCATGGTTGCTTATATGATAAAACAGTCATAGGAATTAGTTTGATTTATATACGATACCTACAAAGATAAGGAAAAATAAGTTGCACGGAAAAATACCAGAAAACAAACAACAAACAACAACACAAGATGTTCAATCCTTTTAGTTTGCTTAGATTGCAGCATGATAAATATATGATATCATCGAATAACAGTAAAGAACACTCTATTGCTATAAAGAGATCTTAAACACTAAATCTGTAAGCTATAACTAGGAATATCATCTAAAGAATCAATAGAGTAGTTGAATTAAAAAGGATGCTAGCAATTGCAAAAATCGAAAGTGCAATATTAATTAATGTTATGGCATTGCCAAAATCCTCTGACTAAACAGACACAGAATTTACAAAACTATGATACATATTCAGCAACAATGAGATGTAATTTCAATTTGAGTTGATGTATCTTACCTTCTTTTATCAAATCAATAAGCCTCTAGCAACCATTTCCCGAAGAAGTTTCTCCGCCATGTCATTGTCATCCTTTTCAAACAAAGCACGAATAAGGGTTTCAAAAGTCACAGCATCTGGTAAGCAACCATTGTCTTCCATTTCCGACAGCAGGCCAATGCTTCTTCAAAAAATCCCTCTTTGCAGAGTCCATGGATCATAATATTGTAAGCCCTCACATCTGGAGAACAGCCTTTAATTGAAAGATCTTGAAAAATCTCTTTTGCATTTTTAAGTCTTCCACTTTTGCACAGACCATCTATAAGTATGTTGTATGTATATATATATCTGGATCAATGCCACTCTCTTTCATTTCCTTGAATAACATAAGTGCCTTTTCAACTCGTTTGATATTGAACATCCCATCCAACAAGGAATTGTAAGTGACAACATTAGTGGGTTGACCTCTTTCATGCATCTTGACAAGAAGCTCCAAAGCACAAGAGATTCTCTTTGATTTGCTCAAGCCATCAATAAGAGTGGTGTAAGTTACCGTGTTTGGAACCAAGTACTTATGACGCATTTCTTCAAAGAGATTCAAGGCTTCATCGACCATTTTACTTTTGCACAAGCCATTAATCATGATATTGTAACTTTGAGCATCAAGTGACACTCTACTTTGGGCCATTGTGTTGAATACATATTTTGCCTTATTCACCTGATTAACCAAACAATATCCATCCATTAGGCTGTTATAAGTAACTACATCTGGTTTCACATCACGTTTTGCCATTACAGCCAATACATTCTTAGCATCTTTGATCTTTCCTTCCTTGCATAGCCCATCAATCAAAGTATTATAGGTATAAACATTTGGAGTAATGTTCCTAAGCACCATGTCACTTAAAAAATCAATGGCTTCCTTGAGTTGACCAGCAAGGCACAATCCATAAATGAGAGTGTTGTAGGTGATAACATCGGGAGAAATTCCCTTAGCAAGCATTTCAGAGAATAAATGAAAAGCCTGACTTACAAGTGTATCCTTGCAGAGGCTATCAATAATTGCGCTGTACACGAAGACATTAGGAGCAATGCCATACCGTGGGATCTTTCTCAACACTTGAATAGCAGCTGATGTGTGTCCGGTCTTACAGAGCATTAAAGTGAAATCCATGAGCCAGCAGTCTGTCATGAAAGCGCACTGCTTTTTCAGGATTGTTGTCAATGTTACCGTATTAGGTTGATAATCCATTCTGAAAATTTTGGCCAATACAGAGAAAGCAAGCGTCATACGACCCATGCCGAAACAACAATTGATTAAGATGCTCAAAGTAACTATGCTGGGCGCGATTCCCCTGACCTGCAATTGCTGAAAAAGGGAAACCGGGCGTGGAAATGCTTCGTCTTGGAAAGAGATCCCAAAATCTTGTTAAATTGGATGATGGGAGGAGTACGACGCATAGAGAGCATGCGAGTGAAGGAATCAACAGCTTCATCAACTTCACGAAGGGATGGGGGCTCAGAATGAGAGTGAAGGGATGAAGAGGAAGGGAAGGAAACAAAATTAGGGATTTGGAGAAGAGAATGCCTAAAAATGAAAGTGATCCTTGAGGTTGAGGATGACAACATTTTCGCTGCTGTCTAAGTTTGAGGGAGTTTGCTAACTCTGCGGAAATAGTCCTCTCAATTTTGTCAGCTTTGGTTCTGTTTCCAACCCCCCATACTAATGAAAGGTCTCCAGCCTCCGGCCAATTTTACTTGGGTTCAATTGATTTCTTGTTTATCAATTTTATGAATTGGACCTAGATACCAAATAAATTACAAGGCTTGGGGGAGTAATGGTTTCATTATGCTCGAGAAAAAAAAGTGATCACTTGCCATAATTTTACTGGTACATTTAATATATACTTATTTGTAAAATTTTGTCCAATTTTATATATTTTTTCGGGTAAAGTGGAAGACCAAAAATATTTAATATTATGCTAAGAAAAAATATACTAAAAAATTTATACTTAGATAATATTCATACTCTAATAATTAATTAGAATTAATTTTTATTTATGCCTCTTGATAATTGTTTATTTATATTAAAAAAGCTATCAAACAATATTGACAAATCAATTTATAATTAAATTTTTATATTAGATAAAAATTTATAATTAGATATTTATTAGTTGTTATCAAGTGCAATAGAACTCAGGCCCAGTTTGGATAAATAACTTAAATAAGTTCTTTTGGAAAAAGAGCTTAAAACATAAGTACTTTTATTAATTTCAGCTTATAAATAAATTATTTTGTGTTTGAATTTTTAGTTATAAAAGTATTTATTTTAAAGTTGTAGTGTTTGGATAAATAACTCAAAAAATAATTTTTTTTTTACATAAGAGAATGAATATTAAAATAACGATGATAACAAATACTTTTCAATATTAAATGTTGATTTTATATAACCTAATCACTAATATTGTTTATGATATGGTAGGTGAAAATAAAAAATAAATATAAAATGTGTGTCAATGTATATTTTGTTGTTGTTTTTTATTTTTTTTAATCCTATTAGAACTCCCTTCTCCTTTATTGAGGTCAAGAATATGCTATAATTAACAATGAAAATAATAGCAAGTTATAAAATCACATGTGAAAAAAATAAAATTAAAACTGAAATTTCATACCACACTTAAATACAAATTTAATAATAAAAAATAGAGTGATAAAATGATAAAAAAAAAAATACTTAGAATGAATATATGCAGTAGGTTGTTCAGATGCAATATTGTCTGAAAATGAAAATGGTGGTGGAGGATTAATACTTTCATCACATGAATCATTACGTAAAAATGGTGAGGTTTGGAACATTGCGTGAGAATGATGGTGGAATGATGGTAGAAGGCCAATGCTTCTAGCGAAAATGGTGGTGTCAGTATTTTTCACAGAATCAAAAAGAAAAGTAGATTTTTTTTGTTTTGAAATTAATTTTTTTTAAGGAAGTGGTAGAATGACTTATCGAGAAGCAGAGAAGTCATATATTTGTACTTTTTCAAAAAGCTGTAAATTAACTTTTCGAAAGTTAAAAGCTTTCACACAGATTCTGGCTTTTCATAATTCAAAAAAAAAAGTAGCTTCTATTACTTCCCCCAGTTAATCTACTTAATATATTAAAACTGGGTTTTCATAATTTTTAATCTACTTAATATATTAAAACTGGGTTTTCCCCCAGCTAATAAAGGTGACATGTCGATCTCTCGTGAGTCCGTTTTCCCTCCAAAATGCATGAAATTTTCCATCTATTCTAAATTATTTTATAAAAAATATCTTTATTATAATTATATTATAATTATACCAATTTAGGAACATATCTTCATTATAATTATATAAAATCAAT
>NC_029789.2:130607973-130616097 GCF_000816755.2 Arachis ipaensis
TAATTACTGTATATAATAAAAAATTACCTTAATAATAAATAATTTACATATTTATTTTTGTTTTACTAAAGTCTATATATAATGTTTTTCTATGGTACATGAATCTAAATTTGAGAGTCAATTCATAATTTTATATTTTTTTACTACTTCATAGAATAAGAATGTATTCTTCATTTTTTATTGAAGTTGATCCTTTTAAGGTACAATTTATAATTTTTTATAATGTTTTTCATATACTCATTCTATTATATTATTCTTTTAATAATTTATTAATTGTTATTACTCTAAGTTATTTTTATCGTCTAATGTTTCAGTTCGATTGTCTTTTGCCACAATTGTTTATAATTGTACATTAAAATAAAACTTCTTACGTAGATATAGTGTGCTATTCGAAAACATATATTCAGAGACAGAAGGTGTCTCAGTTTACAGTTTTGGAGTCATCCAAATCGAATTGGAATTTAGTCTTTTAAGAATAATTTCTTTGCTTCTGTTGAATCTGTATTTAGAATGTATCATGCTCTAATTGCTATGCAGAGAGGTCAATAACCTCATCTAATAACTCCCATGAAGGATGTTGTTTGGAGTGGCACAAACGTGGAAGTCAGAAACAAAACTAAATTGGTAAGATCATTTTTCAAACACGATATGGAAGAACTCCTTTGTGGACACAGCCAAAATCATCTTGATCAAGAAAATTTGGGCCAAAAAACCCATTTGTTGCCATTACTAGCTCATCATATATAAAAGTAATCTATGACAGATAACAAATGTTGATATAAATGTATTTTTACAAAATTAATTACGATTAAAATTAGTATATTACTTAATATATTAAAATTGGGTTTTTCCCTAATTAATGGAAGTGAGGTGTCGATTTCTCATAAATCCATTTTTTCGTTAAAATTGATACACTGTTTTCTCTTCTAAATTTATTTTATAAAAATATCTTTATTATAATTATACTATAATTAGCAGTTAAGTAATAATGCATAATTATACTAATTTAGAAAAATATTTTTATTTTTAGAAAGTACTATTTTTATGTAATGAAAGCACTATGCTTTCTTTTAAAATTATTTTTAAAAAATATCTTTATTATAATTATATTACAATTAGCATTTAACGAATAATCCATGATTATATTAATTTAGGAAAATATCTTTATTATAATGATATAAAATAATTTACTTAATATATTAAAATTAGATCTTCCTCCAACTAATGAAAGTGAGGTGTCAATTACTCATGAATTTATTTTCTTTTCAAAATAAAAGCACTATTTTCTCTTCTAAATTTATTTTAAAAAATATCTTTATTAGAATTATATTGCAATTAACATTTAATGAATAATGCATAAGTATACTAATTTAAAAAAATATCTTAATTATAATTATATAAAAAATTAAACATAAATTTATAATTCTAATTGACATAAATATGATACTAACGTTCATAACGGTAAATTGATATTACAATAATTAATTTCTATAATTATTTTTTTTACTACTAATGACTATATATAATGTTTCTTTGTGGTTAGTGAGTCTAAATCTAAGAGTCAAAGTAATCTTTTTTTTTTTCTAATCTGTTATTTTTCTTTGATTGAGCAATTGTTTCTAAGTAGATTTATAGGTCAAGTTCAAGCCACATCTCCTCCACGTTTTCTATGTTTGTCCGAAAATATTTGAAGTGGAGCATATAATGAGATTGAATTTTCTCAATTTAGGTTCAGTGTTGAAAAATTCGTGTCAACCTTGAAGAGACAATTCAAATATTGGTACTATATTTAAATTTTCTTCTCTTAAGCTTTTTGTATTAAAAATAATTTTATAACATATTGTATTTTTTCAGAAACTACTAGCGTTCTGGTGCATTAATGCAATGCCATTGAGGAGAATAAAAGTCAATTTAGTTTGACAATTTTAACAAGAAGATAGTCTAAATTTGTACGGATTCTAAGTGTTCAATGTTATGATGTTATTTCGGTTGATTGTTACAATAATGACTCTAATCTATACGTAGCTAAGGATTAGAATAGATTAATTATTATTTAAATAATTTAATTCTAATATTGGTATTTGATTAAATTAGTTTTAGAGAAATTTAAATTGTTGTCTCAATTTATATATTATGACTATTCTTTTTGGGAATTTTTTATTTTTAATATTGGAGTGGTAGTGGTGTTTTTCTTAAATGTGGATTTTTGGGGTGTTATACTTAAATGTGGGATCGTTTAACTAGAGAAGCAGAAATCGGACCGACCGATTTGTGAGAGGTACACAAATCGGTGCCAGGAATTTGTGTAGGGTACACAAATCGGTGCCAGGGATTTGTGTTAAAAAAAATTAAAAAATTTTAAGTACAGAAATTGGTGCCAAGGATTTGTGTACTTCCACAGTTTTAAAAAACACAAAAAATTACCATGTTAAAGTATATCACCACTTTTACTTCCATAACAAAAAAAATTAGCCTTCTTTTTGGATGTCATTTTTAAACTTTTTAATATGAAATTTTTCATCCAAGTTTGACAAGAGTAAGACGACTTGCATAGAAATAGTTCTAATAGATGATAAGATTAGTTGATTTATTTATTAAATTTTTCAAGTAATGTTAAGTTCAATTTATAAATAGAGTTTAATTTCGATACATTGACAGTGTAAAGTATTTTACACAGTCGTGCAATCACATCCGTTCTTTTGAATGACCATTCATGCGGTCAATGTGAAAGGTATTTATTTTTATTGATGTGTCATTACGTAATTAGATGCACGTGTAAAACTACTTTACACTGTCAGTGCATCAAAATTAAATTCTTATAAATATTTGTAATTCATATTTTAAGTTAATTTTATAAATACACCATTTCACAAGTCAAAGACAATTCTTTTTAATAGCTTTGAAAATGCTAATAGCTTTTATATTTAATTTATTTTGCAGTACGATAAAATTCATTGTTCAATTAAGAATTATTTGACAAAAATATTTGAGAATGAATTGGTAGAAAGGAAGGTCTATGTCTTCTCAAATTTTGAAATTGAGAAATCAAGCGGAATATATCTTCTGACTATACACACGTGCAAAATATCTTTTGAGAAGGAGTCACGTATAGTACATACGATCGATGATCATAAAATTTCGGATAATCATTTTAATTTACTTGCCTATGCTGATATATTAAAACAAACAAATGAACGATTCTACTTATTTGGTACGTAATTAATTTATATTAACCCACACAAAATTATTTTCCTTTTGATTTTAAGTTTTGCTAAAAAATTGTATAATAGCATCGTTTTATCGATAACAAAAATTTTAACAGTTAATTTATGAAAATATTTGAAATTGTATTGTGACTTTTTCTTAAAGATATATCCTTTTATTAATATACTATTGTTAGTTTTATCGTTTAACATAAAATAAATCAGTAAATTCTCTTTATTTTATACACGTACAAAGTTATAATTTCTTATATTATTCACTCATTTGTCCTTAATTTGGTACTTTTAATTCAATTTTTTTTTGTTTAATTAGATGTTATTGGACTCTTGACTGAAAAAGAAAAACTTATATCATGGTCAAAAATAGAGAGAAGTGACCAGTACATTATGATTGATTTTTATGATTTACAGTATGTAAAATTTCAATATTTTAATATGAATATTTCTTTTGGTAATAATTATGTGTGTGGTGCAAAATTTTTTTTCTTTATGTATTGCTATTTACTCTTTTAATTTTTGCTTTTATTCAAAAATGTGAAAAAAATAAGATGTACACTATGAAATCAATTTACATTCCAATTATTTGATCATCTATGTGATCACCAAGCGACCGAATACATAATTTATTCTCTAATTTATAAATATTAATAAAGACATTGGTAAACATATTGGTTTCGCATTTATTTATATATTTCATTTATTTATGTTATATTTGTAATTATATTATATCTATTTTTATCAATATATTTTTTTAAAAAATACCGTTAGTGTTAGTACATGGTGTATTAAATAAATTAAATGATAGAAACACGTAACTATTTTCTTTTTCAGTTAAAATTCAATAAAATACTGTAATTTAAACTTGCAATATCAAGATATTAATAGTAAAGTGGAGAAAAAAATGTAATATTATATCAAAGAAATTTTTTTAAATCATAATTGTAATTTATGATTGAAATCATAATTTAAATATTTTAAACGAGATAATTTCATTTAGAGAATTTATAATTCAAACATAATTTTTATACACTTAATAGCTACATTCGAGTTAATACATTTAATACTATATTTAAAAAAACACGAACAATGCACATCATATTATTTATTTATTAATTAAATTATTACAATATATAATTATAATAAATATATTTTTTATAAAATAATTTAGAATAGAGAATAGTATATTTATTTTGGAGGGAAAACGGAGTCACGAGGGATCGACACCTCACCTTCATTAGTTGGGGGAAAACCCAGTTTTAGTATATTAAGTAGATGTGCGGGGAAAATTAGTATTTGGAGCCAAATTTAGCGAACACTCAAAATGCTAATTTTTCTTAAGATATCGAACCAAATTTTAGTTTAAAGATAGGTGAAAATGATAGTCTTATGATTAAAGATCCTTTGAGAATGTGGAAGCAAACATAGAAAATAAAGCCAAGTAAACTCAATAAGAATGAGATAGATAGGTATTTGAAAGATAATGTAACCTAAAATTTTAATAGATTTGATATATTGAGATGGTAGAAAAGAAAGATACTCAAGTATTGTGTTCTTTTTTACATGACTAGAGATATATTAGTCATTCATGTTTTTACTATAGTATCTATTTCTATTTTTTGTTTTTTACATGACTAGAGATATATTAGTCATTCATGTTTTTACTATGGTATCTGTTTCTATTGTACCTGTGTTGATAGGTTTATAAGTAATTTTTTTTTAACTTTTAACTTAAGAAAATGTATATTTTTACTATGGTATCTGTTTCTATTGTACCTGTGTTGATAGGTTTATAAGTAATTTTTTTTTAACTTTTAACTTAAGAAAATGTATAGTATTAATGTCTAATACAATTTTCAAAATCAATTTGTAATTTTTTAAAAAGTTATTTAAGTGTTTATAGAGAAGTTAAAAAAAAATAACTTCTCTGGTAATAAAAAACTTTTTATCACATTTCTTTTAAAATAAGCACTTTTAAAACTAAAAAATCAAACACAAAATAACTTATTTATAAGCTACTTTTAATATAAGTATTTATTGTTTAAGATATTTTTTCAAAAGAAACTTAATTAAACTGTTTACCCAAACTGGACTTATATATTGTATTAACTAGACTATATCTAAAGTCACATGACATTATTATTAATTTGATTCAAATTCAATAATATATAAGACAATAATAAACAATATAATTCAAATTCAATAATATAAAAAATTAGTTACATGTACAATATAATAACTTCTTATAAATTGATTAGGTGAAACTTAACCTATGATATCTTGCAGGAACTAATACTAGAAAATTAACAATAAATAATAAATTATCATATAATATTAGTAATTTTATATTTACATTTCATAATAAATATTAAATATAAAATATGCCAGCGGTCACAATTTATATCGCCAACAATTACCAGCACCATCAAATTTTTCTTCTGCTCCAAGGTAGAATCGCAACTTTTTAATGACATAACAAAAGTTAAATTACCTATGCCTACAAATGGTAAAACCTGAACAGAACTGCATTGTAGATTGCATAACGAAAACTGAAAATAAATAAATAAATAAAAAATACTATTCAACTTGAGCTCCCATTTTGTATGTCAGTGAAAATGAACAAAGAATTGGTTAACTATATTAAAATTTTCCCTTTCTGTAGAGTCTCAAACAACTCTTGATGAACTTGCAATATCCAAAACACATTGTATATCATATACTCTCACCATAAAGCAAAATTATTCCCTTTGCAGTATCAAATGTTTATTTGGAGTACTGTTTGCTTAAGTCTAAAACTGTTTTATGCAGCACGCACCACACAAAGTTAGAATGGAAGTATATAAATAAAGAACCAAATTATAATGCAAAGATTGGCTTTGCAAAGTTTATAGCAACAGCAATATTTCATCCGTTTGAGATGAAGTGATTTTTGTTTGAGTTTCATGAGAAAAGTGATTTTTGAAGTTTAAAATCTAGTTAGTATGGGTTCAACTAGAAACCAAATTAGTTGAGAAGAACTCTGGTGTCTCACAATTGATTCCAAAGGGGCCAAATACAAATCAAAGTATAAAGGAAAATTCACACTAGAGAGCTTCAGCATAGTTTGGATTAATGTGTAGCCAGTTAAATTTATACATATAACATGGTAGATTGGTATTTACCCATATGTAAATGGAGGACTCTTCGATCAAAAATCAACAAGCATTATCTACTCAGATGTTAATTCCTACTAACTCACAACTAATTTGGGTTAATCAACTCCTAAACAAAAACAAGCAATGGAACCAACAGCTCATTCCAGAACAATTCAGTACAGATATTGCACAGAATATTTTACAAACTGAAATTGGGGAATGGGATGATTCAGTTACCTGGCCAAGGGAGAAAAAGGGTTGCTACACCGTGGCTTCAGGATATTTACTGGCGCACTAGTTCTGCCACCCTCCACTCGATCTGATGCCACTCCACTGCCAGCAGAAGAAGCTCTGGACTTCTATTTGGGACCTGAAAGTGCAACCGAAAATAAGAATCTTCCTCTGGAAAGTAATGCACAAGGGATTGCCGGTGAACCAACAACTCCATGGAAGAATCAGAACAACACCCCCATAGAATTCTATATTGTTTCACTTTTAACATTCCCATCTCAAACACCACGTAACAAAACTCCAAGCTAGTAACTTTTTTTAAAATGCTAATAAACAGAGACAATAGAATAATGTCTACACAGGAAATAACGAGGTAATTTATCTAAGAATTAACAGAAAAACATTCTCTGAAAAAGTACTTCGTAGTGTACATATTTTCAACAGAAGCAATTTCCAAGCAATACAACTGAGTGGCATTAATTAAGAAAATGGCCAAAAATTTTGAGATAACTGAACCATATTAACTTTGACTCGACGTTGCTTAGGTTGATGAAAAGAGGGGACATGCATTTTAGAAGGGGGGTTTATTTTTAAGATGGAAGCGAAAACTGTATAGCCTAAGAATGAATCCTTATTACCTACTTAAATTTGCTTTTACAACAATTCCCATAGGATTCAATCAAATAAACAATAGCTCATGGTTACTTATGATAAAACAGTCATAGGAATTAGTTTGATATATATATATATATATTTGGTACCTACAAAGTTACGGAAAAATAAGTTGCACAACAGAATAACAGAATTATATTGATGTCATGGCATTGCCAAAGTCCTCTGACCCAACAGACACAGAATTTACAAAACTATGATACATATTCAGCAACAATGAGATGTAATTTCAATTTGAGTTGATGTATCTTACCTTCTTTTATCAATTCAATAAGCCTCTAGCAACCATTCCCCGAAGAAGTTTCTCCGCCATGTCATTCTCATCTTTTTCAAACAAAGCACGAATAATAGTTTCAAAAGTCACAGCATCTGGTAAGCAACCATTGCCTTCCATTTTTGACAAGAGTGCCAATGCTTCTTCAAACAAGCCCTCTTTGCAGAGCCCATTGATCATAATATTGTATGTCCTCACATTTGGACGATAGCCTTTAACGGAAAGATCTTGAAAATTCTCTTTTGCATCTATAAGTCTTCCACTTTTGCATAGGCCATCTATAAGTATATTGTAAGTGAATATATCTGGATCAATGCCACTCTCTTTCATTTCCTTGAATGCCTCGTTATTTTTGAACATCCCATCCAACAATGAACTGTAAGTGACTACATTAGCGGGTTGACCTCTATGATGCATCTCGATAAGAAGGATAAGAAGCCGGGAGATTCTCTTTGATTTGCTCAAGCCATCAATAAGAGTGCTGTAAGTTACCGTGTCTGGAACCAAGTTCTTGCGATGCATTTCTTCAAAGAGATTCAAGGCTTCATCGACCATTTTACTTTTGCAGAAGCCATTAATCATGATACTGTAACTT
>NC_029789.2:130617871-130643934 GCF_000816755.2 Arachis ipaensis
TATTATAAATTAATAAATCAAACTAAATGATATAATGAATTCTAATTAATTAATTGGTATAAATTATAATAAATTATATGATATTTAAAAAATAAAATGAATAAGAAGAAAACAAAATGAAATAAAAGAGATAGAAGACTACAATAAAATAAATTCAGTGAGAGTTTTTTTTATATAAATTTCATATCACATCCGTTTCAATAATAATAAATAAAAATACGTCAACTTGATATCTAAGAGAAAATGATGAAATAAAATCATAATACAATTCTAAAGTAAAAGCTGAAATTAGACCATAATATCATTGCACAACACAAATTGAAAGTAATTTTACACTACAATATACTACACAAACAGGTAAATGACTTAAGTTTAAATATGATTTTTTTTTATTTATGCATACATGATAACACCATGGTCTATAAATACTTCATAGATAACATATCTTATATAGCTCCGAATGATGAGCACGAAAGTTGGAGAGTGTGGTAGTTTGTGTCCACGATAGTTGCCTTCTTGCAACGACGCCTCATAGGAAGAAAAAAAAATTGTTGTAAAAGTTATCAAATGAAAGAGTAATTAGTAAACGAATGGTATTTTCTTCTAGCATACATGGTCTTTTATAGTGATAAAATAAAAATGGAAGGAATTAAATTTTATATTTCTATATTAGGAATAGAATTTGATATTTATCCTAATAAAATTATTATTATTATCAATATAAATGGGTTAACAACTTGCTATTAATAAAATCATTGGATAATGAATAAGAATTAGAAGGATATTAATATAATTAAAATGAATATAATTAAAATGTTTAAAAATATTTTCGATTGACAATTAGTTTAATAATGTATTAAATATTAATTATATATTCCTAAATTAGAATAATTATGCATTATTCATTAAATACTAATTGTATCTTACTTTCTTTTATCAATTCAATAAGCCTCTAGCAACCATTTCCCGAAGAAGTTTCTCCGCCATGTCATTCTCATCTTTTTCAAACAAAGCACGAATAATAGTTTCAAAAGTCACAGCATCTGGTAAGCAACCATTGCCTTCCATTTTTGACAAGAGTGCCAATGCTTCTTCAAACAAGCCCTCTTTGCAGAGCCCATTGATCATAATATTGTATGTCCTCACATTTGGAGGATAGCCTTTAACGGAAAGATCTTGAAAAATCTCTTTTGCATCTATAAGTCTTCCACCTTTGCATAGGCCATCTATAAGTATATTGTAAGTGAATATATCTGTATCAATGGCACACTCTTTCATTTGATTGAATAACATAAATGCCTCGTTAGGTTGTTGGTTTTTGAACATCCCATCCAACAATGAACTGTAAGTGACTACATTAGCGGGTTGACCTCTATGATGCATCTCGATAAGAAGCTCCAAAGCACGGGAGATTCTCTTTGATTTGCTCAAGCCATCAATAAGAGTGCTGTAAGTTACCGTGCCTGGAACCAAGTTCTTGCGATGCATTTCTTCAAAGAGATTCAAGGCTTCATCGACCATTTTACTTTTGCAGAAGCCATTAATCATGATACTGTAACTTCGAACATTGGGCAACACTCTAATTTGGGCCATTGTGTTGAATATATATTTTGCCCTATTTACCTGATTAACCAAACAATATCCATCCATTAAGCTGTTATAAGTAACCACATCTAGTTTCACACCATGTTTTGCCATTACAGCCAATACACTCTTAGCATCTTTGATCTTTCCTTCCTTGCATAGCCCATCAACCAAAGTATTATAGGTATAAACATTAGGAGTAATGTTTCTAAGCACCATATCACTTAACAAATCAATGGCTTCCTTATATTGACCCATAAGACACAATCCAAAAATGAGAGAACTGTATGTGATAACATTAGGAGAAATTCCCTTAGCAAGCATTTCAGAAAATAATTGAAAAGCCTGACTTACAAGTGTATCCTTGCAGAGGCTATCAATAATTGCGTTGTACATGAAGACATTAGGAGCAATGCCATACCGTGGGATCTTTCTCAACACTTGAATAGCAGCTGACGTGTGTCCGGTCTTACACAGCCCATTGATCAAGGTCCCATAAGTGACTTGATTAAACTGAAATCCATGAGCCAGCACTCTATCATGAAAGCTCACTGCTTTTTCAACACTACCACAGAGAAAGAGGCCTTTAACGAGTGTATTCAATGTTACCGTATCAGGTTGATAATCCATTCTGAAAATCTTGGCCAATACAGAGAAAGCAAGCGTCATACGACCCATGCCGCAACAACAATTAATTACGATGCTCAAAGTAAATAAGTCGGGAGCGATTCCCCTGGCTTGCAATTGCTGAAAAAGGGAAATGGCGGTGGAGAAATGGTTGGTCTTGGCAAGAGATCCCAAAATCTTGGTGAATTGAATGATGGATGGAGGGCGACGCATAGAGAGCATGCGAGTGAAGGAATCAACAGCTTCATCAACTTCACGAAGGCATGGGGGCTCAGAATGAGAGTGAAGGGATGAAGAGGACGGGAAGGAAACAAAATTAGGGATTTGGAGAAGAGAATACCTAGAAATGAAAGTGATCCTTGAGGTTGAGGATGACAACATTTTAGTGTTTCGCACTTTCGCTGTTGTCTAAGTTTGAGGGAGTTTGCTAACTCTGCGGAAATAGTCCTCTGTTTCCAACACCCCCCATACTAATGAAAGGTCTCCAGACTCCAGTCCCGTTTTACTTGGGTTCTGTTGATTTTTTTTTATCAATTTTATGAATTGGACGCATATACCAAATAAATTACAAGGCTTGGGGGAGTAATGGTTTCATTATGCTCGAGAAAAAATGGTGATCTATCAGACAACAACAACGACAACAATAACAATAAAATTTAATTATTTTGTTAGTATTTATAATTTTATTAAATTTTTAATTTTTAGAATTTAAAAAATTATAATTAAATTTTTATATTAAATAAAAATTTATAATTAATTTGTAATTAAGTCCTCAATAATATTTATTGTAAAAAAAACGTACATTTATCATAATATCCTTTTCTTTTTCTTCTCTCTTTTTTTCCTCCTCTTCTCTTCAACGTTTTTGTTCTTCTTCTTTAACAATAATACGACTTTAGCAACAACAATGTCAAAATTATTACTGATGACCAAATTCATTAACACATAGTAAAAACCAAAATTAACAATAATTATACAAATTACCACGATAATGTGCATTATTAACATGAATGAACTCAATTCAACTCATCCCAATTATATTTATATTATCAATAATTAAAATATTTTCCTCATCATAAACAAAATCCTTCTCTCTAACAAGTAACAACTCAATCTTACTAATCAAATCCCTCATAGTATGCCTCTAGATCCTATCCATAGACACATATCGATCCAAGAACTCACGATCTATCAACGTCTTTCCCTCCACCACTCCAACACCATCACCGCCATCAACCTCAAACACACCGTTTTGGAACGCAGGAAGCTCCTCATCCTCCAACGCCTCCCCGTCCTTCGCCATTCGGATCCTGTTAGGGACCATCCTAACCCTCTTGCCCTCGCAAACTAAGCTCCGTAGCGTCTCACTTTTTTAGCAACAGAACCACTCGGGTCTGTGGAGGACCTAGACACGGCGTGTGAAGCTGTTTTTGAAATTAATGGTGGTAGTGCCGGAAATACGACGTCATTTTGGCAGAATCAAAGACTCTCATAGTAGTCGACCCAAAAAAAAAGACTCTCATAGTAGGGACCAATTTGCAATTTCATTAAAAGTATAGGGACCAACTGTATAATTTTTTGGTGAACAACCAAGAGTAAAAAACAAAAGAGCAGAAAAGAAAAAGAAAAGAAATCAGGTTCTTAACAGTAAGAGAGGACAAACCACCTCTGGCGGCTGGTGCCAAAGGTGAACCTCATCAGCTCCGCTACCTCAAGATCCCATCTTTGCCAACCGATCTGCCACGACATTAGCTTCTCTCGGGATAAGCTCAAAACAAATATCTCAATCCCTTCTTAACTTCAAGTCAAAGATCAATTGTATCACTTCTTTTTCAAGATGCCAGAGTGGAACTTGCCAACCAGTTACTAGCTCAAAAGCTGCTGCGCAATCTGTCTCACAGACAACAAGCTTAAGACCCGCCTCCCAAGCCCAAGCCAAACCTTTCCATATACTCCACAACTCCATCTTGATGACACTAGATCCAAAGAAATTTCTTGAGCATCCCATTACCCATTGACTGGAGCTATCGCGAATTACCCACCCAAAACCAGCACAATCATCTCCCAAGTTCACACTCTCATCACAATTTAACTTCCAAGCACCAGGTTCTGGCGGAGACCAAGACAGAGATTTTAATCCCTGGATGCAACACACTCGATTCTGAGTTGTATATTCAAAATCCACCATGCACCTGTGAGCCTTGTATGCAATTGACCCAGCAGATCCAAAAACTCCCTGAAAATTACCCATATTTCTGTCTAGTCAAATTGACCATATTATAGCTGCAAATTTGGAACAACCTGCATTGAGGAGGCCATGCTTGAACCAATCATGCACCTCTTGAGAGCCAAAGAAACACACATAAGAAAAACCTAGAGAAACCCAAACTGATCGCACCACTTCACAATCCCGAAAACAATGAAGAATTGTCTCCAGAAGTTGATTGCAACGTGTACATAAGGATGAGGAGGAGAGATGTCGCTGAAAACGCAGATATTGAGTTGGTACAGCATCATGAAGGCAAAGCCACACTAGGAGCCTCAACTTTTCAGGGACCCGCGCCTTCCAAAGCCAAAGCCAATTGATATTCCTATCCCAATTCAACTTATTCCGAATTAACCATAAATATCCTTGTTTAGCAAAGTAAAGAGTGTGCTCCCAACTCCAACCCAAATCACGATCAGAAGCCGAAATATGTACTAAACTAAGAATGTCTTCCCTTAAGTCCCTAGGAATAAAAGAATAAATCCTCTCCAAATGCCAAACTCCATCACGGTAAACATCTTCAATGGTCAAAGCAGCCTCATAGATATCAAGAAATTCAACCCTTGCTCCTACTGGCCCAGAGTGCAACCAAGATTCAAACCAGAAATTCTTAGAAAGATCTCCCACTTCCCAAAGAAACCCTTCCTTTAATACGGAAGCTGTGTGCACAATAGACTTCCATATATACGATGAAGAACCCATTGCTTTAACTGCAAATAGGTTTCTATTCTGGAAGTATTTCTGAAGCATAATCTTGATCCACAGTTTCTCTTGATTCATCAAAATTTGTCAAACTAGCTTTCCTAATAAAGAAAAATTGACCAACCGCGACTCCCGCAAAGCAAGACCTCCAAACTTTTTTGGAGTCGTCAAAACTCTCCAAGATGCTAAATGAAGACTACGGTGATTATGACTACCACACCAAATAAAACTTCTAGTAAATTTATCAATGTTAGAGCACACACCTGATGGAAAAAAGGCTTACTTGCATCCTATAAATAGGTATAGAAGATAAAACTGATTTAGCAAGGCAAATCCGACCAGCTTTATTAAGGAAGCGACCTTTCCAAGATGCTAGCCTATTAGTAAGCTTATCAACCACATCATTAAAATCAGCTTTAGTAACTCTCCCATGCTTGAGGGGGACACCAAGGTATTTTTCCAGAGAATTAGCAAATCGGATAGAAGAAATACCAGTGAAGAAATCCTTGCGTTGTCTAGAAACATTCATAGAACAGATAGCACGAGATTTGTCAAAATTCACCTTCATACCAGATGCTCTGCAAAAGGTGGCCATAGTGTCCAAAACATGAAGCACTTGAGATTTCTTCGCTTTGCAAAAAAGGATAAGGTCGTCTGCAAAAGGAGATGGGAGATTACAGGACCTCCCCTAGACACAGTCACTGGTTTTCATCTACCAACCTCCACTTGCCTAGTAATGAGGCAACTCAACCTCTCCATACAAATAACAAATAAATAAGGAGACATCGGGTCTCCTTGCCTCAAACCCCTCTTTGGCTGAAAACCATCCAACCGGTTACCATTCCACATTAGAGAAAGGGAGGAAGACTTTACACATTTCATAATAGGAGAAACAATAGTACCTGGAAAGCCAAACATTAGGAGAGATTGCTCCAAAAACTCCCAGCTCACCCCTGTCATAAGCCTTTTCTAGGTCAATTTTAAAAGTAAGAACACCTTTCTTTGATTTGGTTTTCTTCATAAAATGGAGAACTTCCTGGGCTACAATGATATTGTTTGGGGCACCCCTTCCAAGAATAAACCCTCCCTGCAAAGGGCCAATGATATCTTGTAGAAAAGGTCGTAACCTCTCCACAACTACCTTAGTTATAATCTTGTAGATGACATTACAGAGGCTGATAGGACGAAACTCTTTCATGCAAGACGGGTTATCAACTTTTAGGAATCAGCACCACCAAAGTGTCAAACAGAGCACTATCCAGATCAAACCCAGCGAAAGCCTTCTTAACAAGTTCCCATACATCTGTACCAACCACTTCTCAATATTCCTTGAAGAAAAAAGCCTGAAAACCATCGGCACCTAGGGCCTTAAAAGAGTTCATGCCCATAACCACCTTCCTAACCTCTTCTTTAGAAACATTTCTTGTGAGACTTTCAATAGCCTCACGAGATAAAGAAGGTAATTCCTGATCCCCATCACATCAAGTTCTACCTGTTCCACATTACAAAAAAGATCTCTATAAAATCCAATTGCACATTCTTCGAGTTCTTGCGGATCAGTACTCCATCTTCCATCCTCCAAAAATAACCCCTGAACCTTGTTACGCTTCCTCCGCATAATGGTTTGCATATGAAAGAACTTAGTATTCCTATCTCCAAATCTGACCTAGTGCTCTCGGGATTTTTGATACCAAAACAACTCCTCTTGCATAAGCAGATTACTATATTTAGCTTGTAACTCCCTTTTTTCCTGTATAAGAGATAAAGCATCAACTCTCTCCATTCTCTGTTGGATACTGGTCACACGCCTCTCTAATTCCTTCTTTCTTTCAAAAATATTCCCAAATACATCTCGGTTAAAGGCCAAAGTATCATCTCTGACCTGAGAAAAGCAACGAATAGGATTGGGTCTACCCTTGTCCCAAGCACCCCTGACCACTGACGAAAAACTTGGGTGATAAGACCAAGCTACTTGAAAACGAAAAGGTTTTACCCCGACTCTTCTATCATTACCTTGACATCGCATCATAATGGGACAGTGGTCAGAATGCATCCTCGTCAAATTCTCCACATAGCTTTTCGGAAAACGAAAGCACCAAGCATCAGTAGCCACAGCCCTATCCAACCTCTTCGAGATGAACCGATTACCCTGCATATGCCTGAACCAAGTGTACAAAGATTCATGAGCTCCCAAATCAATCAAACCACACTCATCTAGGAGAGCTCCAAACCGCTCTGCCCTTCGAGAGACAAAGTTCCCACCTTTAACCTCGGATGAAAGAAGGATCTCATTAAAATCCCCAATAGCTAATAAAGGACCTGAATAATTTCTGGAAAAATATGTCAAAACCCTCCAAGCTTCTTCCCTTATGCTAGGAACGGAACTTGCATAAATTGCTGCATAGACCCAAGAGAAACCGCCATTCGAAAACTCAACACACACCACTTGCGAACTCGCTGCCACGACATTGCAAGATACTCCGGGCCATGCAGAGAGCACCCAAATACCTCCACTATGCCCCTGAGCTTCTTCAATATGAATAGGAGTATAACCTAATCTGTTCCAAAAGACAGCCATCTTTTGGAAAGCACAATGAGTCTCTAAAATGATAAAAACATACGGATGAAAATTCTTTACCAATTGTTTCAGATGCACCCGAGCCAGCTTATTTCTAGCTCCTCTCACATTCCAAGCTATAATGTTTGCACAATCCATATTAATATTACTTGGAGTGAGACCCACACCTCAGATTATTTGAGGGTAGTGAGTGAGGTCTCCACTGTAACCACACTGTGCCCATTCTCAACCAGGGAATTCTGAAGAGAATTAGGCCTTAATCTCTTTAAATTGTTTTTGAATGGCGTTTTAGAAGTCCCCGCGCCTTGCGAATAAGCCACTGCCCGTTCTGAACCAGGTCCTTGCTTGCCACTCGTCACACCTTGAGCAGAGGTAAAACCTGACGAAGCTAATTTAAAGTTCCTCGCTTGTTTTAGCACTTGATTGCCCTTACTTATGTGTAAAGATGATTCAACCACATTGATGCCTTTCATAGCAGATTCTCCTTTAGCAACATAATTAGAAGATTTATCCACATAAATTTTTTTGGACTTATCCTGGTCATGCCTACCCAAAAAGACCTTCTTGCCCTTTGCCTTTCTTTCCACTTTGGTCCACGTTGTATCCCCTGCATGTGCCCCTTCCATTACATGCACTTCCTTATCCTTATTCTTCTCTATCCCAATTGTAGCACTACCAAAAACAAAAGGCTTCTCAATATTAGAAGAAAATGGCACCTGATCTATCTTCTCATGATCTTGTTCCTTGTCTTCATTCACCCCTGTTTCATCAATGTTCACCGAAATTGAACTAATCAATTTACAGTCCACACTAACATGCCCATAACAACCACACGTATTACAGACCAACTCAAGGCTTTCATATTCAACATCCAAAACCCTCCCATCAACCTCAACACTACGAGTAATGGGAACGCCTAAATCAATCTCCACACAAGCCCTCGCATACTTCCCTCTTGCTGCCATCTTAGTTGCTACATCGACTTTCACTGGCTTTTCCACCGCAGCGGCAATCCTCAACATAGCCTTCTCATAGTAGTAACGAATCCCTAAACCGTAAAAGCATACCCATACCATGGTGGATCCAAAAACCTCCTCCTCTAAATAAAACTCAGGTGACCATGGCTTTACAGCAAGATAGAACCCAGATATCATCCAAGGACCACCAAGTAATACCCTCTCCCTCTCCCGCTCACTCCGGTTCTTCACCAGAAAATAACCATTTCCTACATCCAGAACTTGAAACAACTTTTAAAATATAAAAAACTAATTAAAAATTTGATAAAATTATAAATATTAATAAAATAATTAAATATAATAATAATAACAACAAAGAGATATGTTATCTTTAGAAAAGTATAATATCGACACATAATTTTAGGGTTTATGATTTAAAAAATTTGTTGAATAGTATAAAGTTAAAAGAGGCTGAATTAGTATGTTTGAAGTAGTTAACATCACACTTACCATAATTTTGCTGATACACCTAATATAACTTAATATACACCTGTTTATAAAATTTTGTCCAACTCTACTATATATTTTTTTGAGTGAAGTAGAAGACCAAAAATATTTAATATTATGCTAGGAAAGAATATATTAGAAAATTTATACTTAGACAATATTCATGCTCTAACAATTAATTAAAGTTAATTTTTGTTTCTGCCTCTTGATAATTATTTATTTATATTAAAAAAATTATCAAACAATATTGACAAATCAACTTATCATTGGGAAAAGATTGAATGAAATAAATAAAAAATTGTCACCTAAAAAAATATTGCACTCCATAGCTATTAGTTATTATCATTAAAATTAGGGACGCTAAATAATAATTTTTTACCAAGAAACAATGACTGCTCTTTAGGTCTGTTAATTTCAATAAATTTTTTTAATGTGAATTCATTCAAGGTTTAATTATTCTGTTAGTTCTTATAGTTTCGCAAAATTTTTAATTAGGTCCCTATACTTTTTTTTCTTTTAATTGGGTCTCTATACTAATTTTTTTTTCAATTAGGTCTCTCTTAGTAGTAATTGATTTAATTATATAGGGACCCAACTAAAAAAAATTGGTGCAGAAACTCAATTGAAAAAAAAATTGGTGCAGGGACCCAATTAAAAGGAAAAAAAAGGTATAGAGACCTAATTGAAAATTTTGCGAAACTATAGAAACTAACAAAGTAATTAAACTTTCATTCAACAACATGTATTTCTAAATATTTTTTTTTTTTGTAAAATGTATTTGTAAACATTAAGGACCTTGGGAAGCTTCAAAAATAATTTTTTTGAACTTTTAACTTTTGAAAAGTAGTAGTATTAATGTCAAGTACAATTTTCAAAATCAAATTGCAACTTTCTAAGAAGATATTTAAGAGCTTATAGAGAAGTTTAAAAAATGATTTCTCTCATAATACTACTACTTTTTATCACATTTCTATAAAATAAGCACTTTTAGAATTAAAAATTCAAATACAAAATAATTTATTTATAAATTATTTTTAATATAATTATTTATTATTTAAGCTATTTTTTTTAAAAAATTCTGCAGAAGACCAAATCTAAGTCCCAATAAATAAACCCCCAAAGAGATTCTAATATACATCATTCCAAAAAAATCTCACAAGAAGCAGAGAAAAAATATAGTAACAATAATTAATAAAATTAAAAAAAACACACAAAAAGGGTCTCTGAGGCCCATCCGTAAAAAAACTTCACTAATTATTTATCCTATAGAAGAAACAAAACTTCTGTAACGAAGCAGAAAAGCTATCGAAGACTAGGTAAATGGACACACGATTCGGTGGTCGAGGAACCTTTGGACCACTTAGTAATCCAAGTAGAAAACATGTTTTTGGAGTTTTTTTATCAATTACTACATAGTGTGTGTTTGGATTACAGTTTGTAAACGAGAGTTTGTATAAAATTGATTTTGCAAACTTGATTTTGATAAAAAATAAGTTTGTGTTAAAATGATTTATGTTTGGTAATTTTTGTATCAAAATTGATTATAGTAAAATAAATATTGTTTGTCTTATACCATTCAAAATCACTTTTAGATAAAAAATTACTAAAATAGACCTCAACTTAAATAATTTTTTTATATTATCCTAATTTTATAAATAATATAATAACATACATGAAGGATAAAGTTGGTAAAAGATAAATAAATAGTTAGTATCATGACTAAAAAGCTCGTTAGGAAAACGGAGAAGCTAAAAATAGTTGCTTCTTGTAAACGTTGGTTTTGGCAGCAGAATCACTTCTGCGTTCATAGAAAAAAATTTTGCCAAACCAAAAGTTGAAGCTTTCAAGAAGTCTAAACGTACTTCTTCCCTTCTAACGAGTTTCCCAAACACATCCAGAGTCATTCTACAAAACAAACCTCATCATTATACCAGCAACAAAATATATTTTCTTCGTCCAAACTAGACCAAACTACAGGATCAATGATTTAAGTTAAGTGATAAAAATTGTTCTTATGTTAATACATTGATATTGGTGCAAGAAGATAATAAGATCCTGATCATGGTGATTGAAAAAAAAAATGGATTAATGAGGATTTGTACAACCTATTTGTGATTTATGAGGGTAGAATAGAATAAACTGTTCAAAATCCTACAGAATTCTAAAAAATGAGAACATTAGCAATTGATTGAGTAGATGGATATTCCATTACCAATCGATTGGATTACATTACCAATCGATTGAATTTGGCTAAAACTTCAATGTCATTACTTTTCAATCGATTGTATTTGGCAAATCCATGTTGTTTTCGTGAATTCAATCAATTGAGTAACAACAACAATTGATTGCTTTGAGGCATTCATTCGATTGGAAAGTATAAACAATCGATTGGTTTAAACTTTTTACCATTCTACCTTACAATTTTCAATCGATTGTTTTGAAAAACCAATCGATTGAATTTTAAGGAAACACGATTTGGAAGCCATGGACGAACGTAACGAGATCAAAGTTAATTTTTTAATCAATTGAAATTATTAGGATGAATAGAGGATATAATTGGTTGTTATTTTTGTATTTGATTGTTAATAAATATAATAGATAATTGATAAAATAATAATTTATAAAATAAAAAACTATTTTTATAATTAAATAAAATATATGGGGTTGATTTGTAATTAAAATTAGTTCAAGGACTACGTAACAATTGATAAAAAAATTCCAAAAATATGTTTTCTACTTGGACCACTAAGTAGTCCAAAAGTTCATAGACCACCGAATCTTGAGCCAGGTAAATGTATCACTCTAGAGTATGCTATCTCAGTTCATCATGTGAAGAAAAAAAAAATTTTCATTAACATAGCAATAGCCTTTTATTATATCACATTTTCTTTACTTCTTTTATTTCACTTAAAAAATACCGATAAAAATTATATTTTATAGACAACAACATACGTGTAAATATTTTTATATAAAAATAATATTTAAAAATTATTAAATAATTTAATAAATTTAACTAAATTATTATCTAACAAATTTTAATTATTAATTTTATATAAAGATAATTTAATATAAGTCTATTTTATAACATTAATTAAAAAAAGCAAATTGAAAAGATATATTTTCTCTTTGAATAAATACTTAAATTGGTCTCTGAAAAAGTATCCGATCTCTAAATTAATTTTCAAAAAGTAAAATTAATTAGACTTGTCCCCAAAAGATTTAAAAATGGTCACGTTAGTTCTTCCATCCCCTCCGTTTATTCCGTCAGTAACGACGTTAAATCTTGCTTATGTGGCCGTTAATGTGTCATATCAGCATGACAGGTTGGTGCAGAATGGCTAATGACAAGATATGTTTAAAAATTTTTGTCAAATTAGAGTGTGTTTGTGAAACACGTTGGAGAGGATAAAAGTGCGTTTCAATGCTTTGAACGCTGTTCTTTAATGTTTGGCAATTTTTCTTCTCTAAACGCCAATGTGATTCTGCATCCCAAAAACTCGTTTACTAGAAGCAAGAAATTATAGTTTATGCGTTTACTCAACTTACGTTTTTTTTTGTGACTGAAATAAATTAAACAAAGAAAAACAAAACAAACAAAACAAGGAACTGTTTAAATAGAGGGACAGTCCCGTTTAAGACTATTCTTAAACTCCTCCCAAGGTGAAAGAAGCTCCACATGCAAAAGTTGTAACTTCATCGCCATCTTTGCCATAGTATCTGCCACCGTATTTGCATCTCTCATAATCAAACGAAAGTCAACACGCCAATTCCAATGCATGATATCTCTTATTTTGAGCATCAGTGGATCAATAAACCCAAAATCATCTTGAGTAACAAGATTAAATGCTTCCACACAATCCGTCTCACAAATAACATCTCGTTGACCCACATCCCAAGCTAAGAGATATCCTCTCCAAATAGCAAATAATTCTCCTTGAAGAATACTATTACTCCCAATCATTCCCAAACACCCCCTTTGCCAGCTCCCATTACAATCTCTAATAACACAAGCAAAATCAACACTATCACCCGAACCAAAATAACTAGCATCACAATTAATCTTAAAAGTACCAATGGATGGGGGATTCCAAAAACCATTTAGAGTAGAGGGAAGGAACATACGTTGTAATTCAAAAATATTCCTAAGCTCCTTTTCTGAAGTTAATGCTAGACAAATCACTTTTTTCGGAGGCCAAGTTTCATGGGGATTAAAGATGTCATTATTCCTTGCTCGCCATATCCACCAAAGTCTTGAAAAGAACTTGAACGGATGCTCTCTGCTATGATACAAGAACCAGTTCTTCAAATCCAAAGGATGACAAGAAATATCCAACCTATGCCAGACAAGCTGAGCTTTTGGACAATTCCGAATACAATGTAAAACCAATTCCTGGCTAGAAAGACATCTTGGACACCTATCCGATGACGACATCCCTCTTCTAAAGTGAAAACTTGCAGTAGAAAGAGCCTCCTTAAGACACAACCAAGCCAAAAACTTATGCTTTTCCGGAACAAGCTGACGCCAAAGCCAAAGTCAATTCTCCCGCTCCTCCCAACCAAACAGCTGTTTACACAACCACAAGTAACCATTGCGTGAGTCATAGACTTTGGCAGCAGACCCACTCCAATACCAACCCACTTCCGGACCTGCTTGTTCATCTGGATTGTAAGAGAGAATATTATCTTTCAGATTTTGAGATAAATGAGAATAAAGAGTATCCAAATGCCACCTACCAACCGACCAAATATCATGTATCCGGAGATTCGAATCAGAAATGTGAACATAATCCATCTCATTAGATAACGTCCTTCTCTCCTCCAGCTAGAAAACCAAAAATTCTGGTTCAAATCTCCAATACACCAAGCAAACCCATCCTTCAACACTTTTTAAGCCTTGCAAAGACACCTCCAAATGGGAGAGTCATTGTTCTTAGGATAACTAAAACAGTCATATAGAGATGATCGGTATTTGGCATCCAACGACCCATAGCTTGTTTGGCTGCTGGAAAAAAGTCCAAACTAGCTTTCCAAGAAGAGCAATATTTACACAATAAGGATCTCTAATCCCCAAACCTCCATATTTTTTTGGAGTAACCAGTACCTTCCAACTAACAAGATTCAATCCTCTTCCATCAACTTGTCCTTTCCAAAGAAAATTCCTCATCATAGACTCCAATTTACTAATGATTCTTTTGGGAAAAATAGAGACCTGCATCTGGTACGTGAGAATAGCAGCGGCAACAGAATTAACCAAGCAGATTCTAGCAGCCCGATTGAGTAAACTCCCTTTCCAGCTTGCTAGCCTACTCCGAATCTTATCCAGGACACCATTGAAAGCTGAGCGAGTCACCCTAGAATGGCTAAGGGTAACTCCAAGATACTTGCCAAAGTCCTGGACAAATCTGATAGAGGATACCCCAGTGAAAACCTCTTTCCTTGTTGCAGAGACATTTTTGGAGCAAAGCGCTTTAGACTTCTCCACATTAATCTTCATCCCAGATGCTTTGCAAAAAGTCTCTAAAACCAACATCACATTTTGCACTTGCCTCTTTGTAGCTTTACAGAATAGAAACAAGTCATCCGCAAACATTAAGTGGGATATTCTTGGTCCCCCTCTAGAAATAGCAACCGGCTCCCACAAGCCCAAATCAACCTGATGACTAATAAAGCATGTCAATCGCTCCATACACAACACAAAAAGATAGGGTGACATAGGGTCTCCTTGTCTAAGACCTCGGCTAGGAGTAAAGCCATTCAAACGACTCACATTCCAAAGAATAGATAAGGAAGAAACAGTGACACAATTCATAATCAAATTAAGTGTAGGAATAGGAAAACCAAAGCTCCTAAGGGTATGAGCTAAAAACCTCCAGTCAACTCTGTCATAAGCTTTCTCCAGATCAATCTTAAAGGCCAGTGTGCCTTTCTTTGATTTAGTCTTCTTCATAAAGTGGAGGACTTCTTGAGCAACAATGATGTTGTCAGGAGTTTCTTGTCCCGGAATAAATCCTCCTTGAAACGGGCCAACAATCTCCGCAAGATGAGGATGAAGCCTATTAACAAGGACCTTCGTGATGATCTTGTAAACTACATTGCAGAGACTAATCGGCCTGAAATCTTTCATAGATACCGGTGATTCAACCTTTGGAATGAGAACCAGTAAAGTCTCCAACATTCTCGGATCAATAGTAACACCGGAGAATGCCTGCTTAACCATCTTCCAAACATCAAGACCAATGATCTCCCAATATTCTTTGAAGAAGAAAGATTGAAACCCATCAGGACCCGGAGCTTTAAAAGAGTTCATGTGAAAAACAGCTGTTTTGACTTCCTCCATAGTAACCGGTGCCGTAAGATTATTGCAAGCTTCCTCATTCAGAGAAGGAAGAGGCACATCACCAAGGCAACCCAAATCAACATCATCCAAATGACAGAATAAGCTTTTATAGAAAGACTCTGCTTCTTGACTCATAACCTCTGGATCAGTTTTCCACACTCCATCCTTGAGAAAAAGGCCATGAATCTTATTATGCTTCCTTCGCGCAAGAGTTTGAATATGAAAGAATCTTGTATTCCTATCCCCGAACCTTACCCACTGCTCTCTGGACTTTTGGAACAATAGGAGCTCTTCTTGCACTAGAGTATTATTATAATCATCAAGCAATTGTTGCTCTTTCTGACGCAAATAAATACTATCCACCACCTCCAAACGCTTTTGTAAATAATTAATCTGCTGCTCTAATTCATATTTCTTAACAAAAATGTTACCAAATACCTTCGAGTTAAACTCTAGTAAATTCTTCTGTACTTCCGAAAGCTTGCCATGAATTTCTCTATTACCAGACCACCATAACTAGTTCACAATATCCCTATACCCAGGATGAGTAGCCCAAGCAGCAACAAATCGGAAAGGTCGATTCCCTTTAGGCTGAGGACGACCTTTACAACGCACCAGAATAGGGCAATGATCAGACTGAAGCCTATTTAAAACTTTTGCATAAGCCTCTGGAAAGATAGTTAACCAACTACTATTTATAAAGACTCAATCAAGCTTTTTTGCCACGTCAACATAATTTTTCACCCTCCTGTACCAAGAAAACCGCCTCCCAATAGTCTTCAGATCAAACAAACCACTATCCCCTAATGAAGTAGCAAATATGTCTGCTCTTTGATGAGAAAATTGACAGCCCTTAGATTCATGAGAAAATTTGACTTCATTAAAATCACCAAGAACAATCCAAGGTCCTTGAAAAACCATGGATTGTGCAACAAGATAATCCCAAAGGAGAACCCTTTTATTAAATTGAGGACTGCCATAAATACCACTACACCTCCAAATTAAATTATCAAAGTGAACCTCAACAGTAACACCCTGATCAAAAACATCAATGAACTTACAACAAACACCCTTCATAGAGGATAGAAACCAAATACCTCCCTTATGCCCCTCTGCTTCTACTATACCAACAGAGTGATACCCCAACCTTTCTCAAAATAATTTTAAATGCTGAAAAGGGGAGTGAGTTTCAACCACAATAAAGAAAACAGGTCTAAATTTCCTAACAAGTTCCTTACAATGCACCAGGGCTAACTTATTAGAAGCAGCCCTAATATTCCAAACAATCATATTTAAACTGTCCATAAATAATAGGGACAGAATAAATAAGAACATAAACTCTAAACAGAATCACCAACCTCAATAGGTGGTTTGTCCTGCGGTACTGGCATACTCTGATCCTCAATAATTGCCACCTTCGGACCCCCTGACACTGCACCTGCCATGCTCCCATCTACTAAGGTTTCCTCCGTTGTGCCACCATTTTTATCAACTGGCGAGTTCTGCAAGGAGGAAGGCCGAGGACGCTTCCGTAGAGAAATTCCACGACGTGCAGGAGTTCTGCGCGATGGAGATGGCGCAATTTCATGTTTTTCTCGCTTCTCCATCCTAATGCCAATTGATTTGCCTCCATCACCATGCAAATTGGGCCTTGGAACCCTTCTCGAACCAAACTTGCTGCTTTCCATCTTGGTCCTTCAAACCTGATGACTGGCCCATTGTGAATTTTCTCTTACGCAGCACTTGTTGCCAGCCCTCTCCATCATCCATGCATGCCTCATTAACATGACCATCAGGCACGTGAGGAGCCAATGATTCCGTAACCACATCCTTCCCTTTAACAACTCCTAATTTCTCACCCAAATTACGAGGATTCTCACCCAAATCACGAGCTTCTGATTCAGCCTCTTTTTGAATCTCATGATTGTTATGTGGCACTAGTGTCGGGGCTTCATTATTTTTTCCATCACCAAAAGAATTTCTGTTTCCTTCCAAGGACTCTTTCTCCATGCACAACGATTTATCATGCACATACCGTGCATAAGTAGCACAAATCAACTGTAAACTCTCGTACTCCACTTCATAAGTCACACCCTCCACTATAATATGTTTGATTACATGCAACTCAAGATTAATTTGAACACAAGCTCGGACATATTTTTCTCTTTCTGCAAGCTTAGTAGCCAAATCTACTTTCACCGGAATCCCTATTGCAGAAGCAATTCGCAGCATTGCTTGTTCCTGGTAGCACCAAATTGGAAGTTCCGAGACTCGAATCTATACCAGCGTTGATCCAAAGAATTTTTCGCATGGCCTAAAATCCACATCTCATGGCTTTACTGCAACATAGTGAGCCTCTATCAACCACGGACCACCAAGAATGACTTT
Source organism: Arachis ipaensis (assembly GCF_000816755.2). Taxonomy (NCBI): domain Eukaryota; kingdom Viridiplantae; phylum Streptophyta; class Magnoliopsida; order Fabales; family Fabaceae; genus Arachis; species Arachis ipaensis. The sequence goes on from NC_029789.2 coordinate 130,635,817, forward strand.
CTCACTATCTGCAGCAATATCAAATTTAACCAAAAAATATCCAAACCCCACATCCAACAAATCAAACCTCCTTTGATGCGTCATACTATCCGAAGCTTATGCATGAGAGCCGTGTAGCCATAATGCTTATCCAGCACCTTGATCACGATGGCTTCCTTATAAGGTTCAGCTAGACAGCTCTTTGCCTCCTTGGTAAAACTGACACTTGGTGGACGAGAATCACCCTACTTACCTGTCACTGTCGTCGCGATACCATCCCTAGATAAAGACCCTACTAATGCAAAGGCCTTAGACTTTTCTGCACCAATGACTTTATCTCTAAAAGAGACATTGGCTGGCTTTCCTAACCCCTCTCGAGAAGAACCCTCCTTAACACCGGATATACACACACCCACGCTCTCCCCCTTGTCTCTTCCGAGGGCATGGCCATCTTTCTCACCGTGTTTCACCCTCAACCGCTCACCCCCGCTATCTCTTTCTCTCATTCTCCTTGAGTATGGAGTACGTACTCTTTCTCTGCTAGGATTTTTTCAAAGGAAAGTAATATTTGTGTTAGAAACTTGTTACTTTACTCAACTTACATTTAGGTTTATTGCTAGTTATTATTGATTTTTTCATAATTTTTTAAAAATAAATACTGAGAATATTAAAACAATTATTCTAATTTTTATGTACTGTTTACTATTTTAATTTTTTATAATATGTATTATTGTTCCTATTAGAAATGATAAAATTAAATATACTTAAAAAAATAATATTATAATTTAATATTATATTTTTTTAGTAATTAATTAATTATTTATCTAGAAATGATTTTAACTCATATTATCCAAATAATATTTATTTTATCAAAATCAATTTTAGTAAAAATTACCAAATATAAATTCTGTTGGCACAAACTCACTTTTACTCAAAATTAATTCTACAAAATCACTTTTATTTAAACTCCAATTTGTCCAACCTAAATCCAAACATACACTTAATCCTAAAGAGAATAAACCCTAATCCCTTATTCTCGTTAAATGCCATTGTTGTTACAGCAACAAATTAATTCTACAGAGGTTAAAATTGTTGTTGAACTGCATTATGGGTAGCCGTCTAGTTGGCCAGAGTTTAGACAAGGATACAATATGGTTGAAAACTATGCATAATATAATAGATAGTCCTACTAATAACTTATAATCCTCCTGCTTCTACCTTCATCTTAAAAGCCAGAGATTTTGATTAAACTTCAAAGCTACTTGGTACTGTACAGTGTATCAAAAGAAAGTTGATGTCTTTGGCCTTGAGCTATTTAAACTCTATATTTTTTTCTGTGTGTGTTTTTGAAAGATTTTTGAGGATGAATGTTGAAATTGAAATGATCTGAAAAATGTAAATAGCCTTATAAAAAATGATACAAAGAATGTATTCATAATAAATAAATGCAATTCATATTACTACTACATACCTTCTGAAACTCTCGTTCCATTCGTGGAGAAGCGAAAATGGGGTGAAGTAGACAGAAAATTTTGGGCAAATTGCAACGCTACCAAACGTCTCCTTTACATTTCTACTAGTTCTAAAGCCTGCTCTTGCTCTTCCATCAGTTGTCTCCTAAGAGATCTAGCATTCGCACAACTTCTTGGAACTAAAAAAAATTGAAAATGGTTATTTTAGTGACTAATGAAAGAATGAGCACAGAACAAGTCATATGAACAGGACAAGTAATATAGATTCCAAACAAGATAATATGATACTCACTTGAGTTCATTTCAGAATCCATGTCTATGTGGTGAGGTGAGTAACACATAGAGTGTTGAATTCTATCAGCATATTTCCTGCAACCAAATTAAAGTTGATATGAAAAGTTTTTTTGAAAAAGAGGTATCTGTCAACATAACTAGCATGATCAAAAGATAAAATTAAATTACTAAATTTCATTCATACACAAAGGATGAAAGTAAATTAATTAATATATATTATTGGAAAATTATCTAGTGTTCCGGACAAAAGTATCGAAACACGGTGTTCAGGGTACGAAAAGGTAGGCTGCTAAATTTTGTCATGTAGTAAAGGATGAAATGGCAAAAATAACCCTATATCTCTTAATCAATTGACAAGAATAACCAGCTCTAGGCTATTGGTAAATTCCTATTTTGTTGAAGTCGTTTCTGCAATGAATGATGGAGGGCGTGGGCCTGAGCCATTTAGTTGTTGCCCTGAATTATTGTTAGAGGTCCAACAGTTATATTAGGCAGAAGAGGAGGCTGGAAAACAGTGGTGTGACTAAGACTCTGAGAAGGACCTAAGGTGGTGGCGTGAGTTGTTGCCTCAACACGACGGAGGTGTGTGTCGGCCCGGAGTAATTGTTGGAGGTAAAAGGGTTGTAATTGGCAGGGCAGGAGGCAGGAAAAGTGGTGTTAGTGTTGTGAAAAAGCATCTGAAAAAGAGTTGGGGTGAAGTTGTCGGTTGCCGCAACATGACGGAGGTGTGTGTCGTCGGTGGCGAAGGAAATGGCAGGTGAGTGTCGAAATAAGCCAGCATGTTGTTGCTTCTACAAGAGGTGAGAAAATTTGGTATTGATAATTATCGTTGTTTGTTGTTGGAGTGTGGGTTGTATCCCATGAATTGGAGTGACTTCGACTCCATAGCCTAACCTACCAATGCCATTTGGATAAATATGTATATGTAATATGTTTATGAGTACTGAGTACTTTGTAGTAAGCATCACAATATAAGTGGTCCAGCATGAATGTCATATTCGACCCTTCTTTATTATACATTTGCTTGTATAGAGAAGCAAATAAAAAGATTAACATTGTGGTACTCAAGTTGTATATGAAAGATACAAACAAATAAAAGAGGGTTAAACACAAGTTGATTATTGTGGAATGCCGTATAGTGACATTCCAATTACATTTATATATGCCCTGCTTCCCTTTCCCTCGTTTCCTCTATTATTGTCTCTTTGGAAAGTTGTAACAAATTTATTTATACTCATGAAAATAAATGTTCCAAAACTCTATATTGCTATTGTTCAATTAAGTGGATAAGTTTGGGTACTTAGATCTTGAGTACTTTAGTTTGAAGTTGTAATGATTTTTTTCCTTTATCTTTTTATGGATTTTGTATGAGGAATTAGAAATAGTCATATGTCACTAAAATACAGTTGATATATATTTTAGGAATATCATAATCACTCATGTTCAGTTTTGTTTATATGAATTCAGATAAATTATCTTTCGGAACTATAGTTTAAGATTCTTCTTTGGATATATGACTTAGAATTCTAAAAAATTAGTGATTTTAGTTCATTAATCAAGTTAATATCAGTTCACAGCTGAATGAAAACTTATATCTTATCCCTCTTGTCTACAACTCTTTACCATATAATATCAGTATTTAAAATAAATTATAAATAACTATGAAAGTTCCTGTTGCAGGCTAAATTCATATGTACTGTTTGGTGTGTAAAATAAAAAACTGTTGTAATTTCAAAATGATGAGTTGGAATATATTACAAGAATGTTAGTTACTTGTGTGATCAACATTGACGATGAAAATAAATTAATGTATAAATGAAATAAATATGCATTATTCTATGCAAGTGAGTCTCCAAGATATTAGTTAAAAGTGTGAACCCACTTAACTAAAAAATATTTTCACTCTTTGAATTTAATAATTTGGACCACAATTTTCTTGTGATTTTCACTCTTTTGGCTTGATTTGTTTAGTATTGTTGAATGTGATTCTCAGTGAAACAACTTGGGGGATGGCCATGGGGTAGTGATGTTCGAAATGGAGTCATGTAGCGGAACAGTGCCGGAATTTGAGATTGGAGGTGTTGAGCCAGTAGGTGGCCTTGATGGAAGTGGTGAATGGCATTGCAACACATTGGTATGAATAATTTTGTGTTAATTTGCATGTACTCATTAGTAGCCAATCTTTGTGTTATAATTGCCTATGAAACACCATATAATGGAACCACCATTTATGTGTAGAATTTTCTTTTATTACCATTAAAATACAATAGATGAATACCATTCGATGACATTCAAAGAAAGATCATTAAACATAAATATATAATATTGAAAATATTGTATCACATTTTTTATTAATATATGTAAATGCAATCATTAGGATTGGTAACTAGTAATAAGTTAATAAGGAGCGTGTGGGAACAAAAATTTTTTTTTTTTGTGCGACTGAAAATAATCCTTTTCTCTTCATTGTATATGATAGAAATAATCGAATTGGAGTGATAGAATTATTGCAACAAATTTAAATTGGTATTTATTTGAGTTTATCGTGTGGTTGAAATAGAGTAGTAAGGGATTTCATGGTGTGCTTGCATTTTGCAGGAAAGCTCGCTAGAGATCTTGAAATGGAAGCGGAAGAGCAAGAGGGAGAACCGCTGGAGGATTGCGATGAAGAAGATAATGACATCTCTGAACCAGTCATGTACAGTGGCGCAGAGATATTGGAAATGGAATTCAATAACCCTGATGAGGCATCCCATTTCTATGAACAATATAGCCGGGCGAAGGGTTTTGCCATGAGGCAGGGAAAGAAACTGAAAAATAAGAAGGAGAAATAAACTAATCCATAATTGAAATAAACTAATCTTCGTTCATTAAATTGAAATAAACTAATCCATAATACCGCAAATTTCGACAACTCACTCATATTTTTTACAAATTTATGAAAACTTCTAGCAAGGACAAAAAAATAAATAAATAAATTCACGTCTCTTATGACATAGTCTAAAAAATCTATAATTAGATAAATTTATACATACATTAATGCATATGTATGTATATTTTCTTTTCAATTTCTATTTTTAAATATTTTTTTTGCAACAACCAGTGCATAAATGATAAAACAAATTTCTTATCATGTAGTTCTAAATCCAAATTAATGTCAAATTTGTGTTTGCCCCTCCTAACTTTCTTTCATAGCCAAAAACAACTTACTATTTTTTTTGTCAATAAAATTTTATTATTCCATTCACTGAGAAAAAATGTATTATTTTAACTTCTCCAATATTATTTTTTTAATTTAGTTATTATCAAATTTTAAATCGCAACACTATCATCTGCAATAATCTCATTACCATAAATTTTAATTTTTATCATCATTGCCAGATTTTTTAGCAGTCCAAACTTCTCAAACATGCCTTGACCCATTTATGGGACCTGACCTGCATCACACACACTTGGCCCAAATATAATTCGGCTCGGCTAACCAACAAAATGCCTAGGCTAATAGCTAATGCCTTCACATCCCAGCCTTTAATTGTAAGGGAACACAAGTGAGATTATCTGTGTCTGTGGACTTCTCAACTACTCTACCCGTTGCATACCATTGAGCAGTCCTGCTTTTGGTGTATACTCAAAATAACTTTCCACAATCTTAACCCCTCAAATTTATTTATAATATATCTGTGTGGTTCAAATTGATGGAACATCACATTCCGCTCCCTAAACTGCCATACCTGAACATCTTCCTATATTATTATCATATATAAATTTTTCTAAATTAACCTTAAGATAATCAGATATTGATATAATTATACCAAGAAACAATCAAATTATAACAAGAATCCTTTCTAATGTCAGGTGCAATTGTACCCACATTTCAAGCTTAAATCCAGAGTTTAAGCCTTCAATTCCAAGCTGAAAATATAAATTAACCGAAGGAAGTACCTTTCAATAACCTTTGACTTTTTTTGGTAAGGTTTAACAAGCACTCAAGACCCACAAACATAATGGGGATTCCCTTTGTCTAAAATGGTTTTAATAGTTTGTGGATCAATAAACGTCACAAAGCTAAACATCATTTTCTGCTAGAGGTGAGAACCAAAGACGAAGGATTGGATTAGAGAGATGTTCTATTTTGAGAAGAAAGATGGAATAGACCGTAATGAAAAAGGGTTGAAAAGGGTGACCAAAGAAAACGACGCCTTTAAAGCTTTTATTGACATGTGACACTAAAGGTCAGGTAAGCAAATGTTAACATCCTTTGTCAAATAATAGACAAAAAGAATTAACGTGATTATTTTTAAATCTTTTGGGAACAATTCTGATTAATTTTATTTTTTGTGGACCAATTTAGAGATCGAGTAATCTTTTGGGGATTAATTTAAGTATTTATTCTTTTCTCTTTGTTACTAGAATAATCTGTTTGAATTGACTTCTCAATTACTTTTCTAAAAGAAAAAGAAATGTTGACTAAACTAACAAAAATTTATGTTTGATACACTAAAAAAATCATTTTAAAAGATAAAAAGCATTTAATTTTAATATACAGAAAATATAAATTATTTTATATCTTAAATAACTATTCATATTATTTTTACAAATATAACATCACGTATTAAATATATGTATATAATAAAATACTAAAGCACTTTTATACTTTTTTTTTTCCATCAAATTTAAACCAAAAGACATTATTTTTAAATATGTAAATTAATTAATGTATGAAGTTATATTAAGTACATGCTAACTTTACAAAATTTTATTTTAGGTACTTTTAAAAATATTTTTATCTTTTAAAATTTGTAAGTACAAATACATAATCTTTCTTATATACTAAATACAAAATAAAAAATTTATGCTTTTAAATGAAAAACACTTTTTCAAAAAATTTTACCAAATCAAGCCTTAGACATAACACTTGGACCCATCCAAATAAAAAATAAGAAACAAAAAAAGAATAAAAAGCTTATCCAATTTGCATTTACAGCACCAAACAATTTCCACGCACTATCAATTTTTTTTTTCATTCAAGCTACAACTGCAACATTTCATAATTTATGCACATCAAAATTTAGAGTTGATTACAGCAAAATTACAAAGAATTGTGTACACAAATAAATGGTACAAACTGATAATGACTCCACTGAAAAAAAATTAAAAGTAACTGGGAAGAAAGGAAAAAAAAAAAAAGAAAGGAAATGGTCAAGACTGAAAAGAATCACAACCTCATAGGACTGAATGAGCAAAAATACTATACAGTCAAGTCTCTAGTTTTCAACGAAGTCTTATAGTTTAAAAATTGTGTAATCAAGTCCCTATCATGCATAAAAATCTTTAAGAGAAAACGAGTCGTCATTACAAGGATTTCTTGAAACGGGCTTGCACTTTATAAGAATTTTTTATTAAAAAATGGTTATATTGAAACAAAACTGTACCTTGGCAAGATCAAATGTGTATTTCCTTTCATGAGATTATTCATATCCGATAGAACAAGTGGTTTTCAGAATGCTATAAGCAAGAGTTCTGATATCTTAGAATAAGGATAAAATGATTGAAGAGTACACTCACGTCTGACGGCATTGCTTGATAATATCCGTGATAGCAGGGTCCATATCATCTGCAATGACAAGGCAAATAGGCAACAATGCTGGAAACCGACAGCACCCACAACTTGCATCGGATTCATTCCACCCCAGGGCTGTTGCAAAGTAGAGAGCTCCCATAATATGACTCCAAAGCTATAAACATCGCACCTGGATATCCAATCACCACTTGTTATAATCATAAAATTATGAATGCCTTAAAAGGGTGGCAAAACCAATGAGAAGAACGACGAGACAAGGAAGCAAAAGAATAACACTTATATGTAATAAAAATTCCAACTTATTTTTTCCTATGCCAGATGATTCAGGTTAGAGAGGAACACAGACTATGAAATCCTTCTCCACAAGCAAAATAAAGAAAAATTTAATGACGAAAACCAATGATAACTGAGCTTACTTTTTATTTTAAGGTTCATTTCTTAACACTTCAGGCACCATCCACTCGGCCTACAACATGCCATAAAAAATGAATATATTGCAATGCCAAACAAACGCTTAGCAGCAAAACTAAATACGTGCAGAATATTGGAACTGATCACGCATACGAAAGAGAGGAGCTTGAGGTAGAGAGAAAAGCATGTAGTTACACTAAGCCCCCATTTGGCAATTATCAGAGAACACGATTATTACTTTAGAGTTTAAAAAATTATAATTAAATTCTTATATTAGATAAAAAAATTTGCAATTAGATCTTTATTAGCTGTTATTTAAAAAAATTAATAATTCTAAAATATTTACTTTTAAAACAAATAGTATTTTTTAACAAAAAAAAA
>NC_029789.2:130644018-130661753 GCF_000816755.2 Arachis ipaensis
ATTGTCTAAAAACTAAGTTTGTAGGATATAGCATTGGATATTTCTTGTCATCCTTTGGATTGAAGAACTGATTCTTGTATCATAGCAGAGAGCAGGTTCTTTTTGAGACTTTGGTGGATATGGCGAGTAAGGAATAATAACATCTTTAATCCTCATAAAACTTGGCCTCTGAAAAAAGTGATTTGTCTGGCATTAACTTCAAAAAAGGAGCTTAGGAATATTTTTAAATTACAGCGTATGTTCCTTCCCTCTATTCTAAATGGTTTTTGGAATCTCCATCCATTTGTACTTTCAAAATTAATTGTGATGCTAGTATCTTAGTTCGGGTGATAGTATTGGTTTTACTTGTGTTATTAGAGATTGTAATGGGAGTTGGCAAACAGGGTGTTTGGGAATGATTGAGAGTAATAGTATTCTTTAAGGGAAATTGTTTGCTATTTGGAGAGGATATCTCTTAGCTTGGAATGTGGGTCAATGAGATGTTATCTGTGAGACGGATTATGTGAAAGCGTTTAATCTTATTACTAATCACCAAGATGGTTTTGGGTTTATTGATCCATTGGCGCTCAAAATAAGAGATATCATGTATTAGAATTAGCATGTTGATTTTCGTTTAATTATGAGAGATGCAAATATGGTGACAGACACTGTGGCAAAGATGGCGATGAAATTACAACTTTCTCATGTGGAGCTTCTTTCATCTTAGAAAGAATTTAAGAGTAATCTTAAATGAGACCGTCCCTCTATTTAAACAATTCCTTTGATTTTTTTTTTATTTAGTTTATTTAAGTGACCCAAAAAATATAATAATAATAACAATAAAGGGACATGTTACCTTTAGAAAAGTATAATGTCGACGGATAATTTTAAGATTTATGATTTAGAGAATTTGTTGAGTAATATAATATTAAAATAGGCCGAATTGGAATGTTTGAAATGGTTAGCAATTAGTATCATACTTGCCATAATTTTGCTAGTACACCTAATATACACCTGTTTGTAAAAATTTGTCTAACTCTACTATATATTTTTTCGGGTAAAGTAGAAGACCAAAAATATTTAATATTATGCAAGAAAAGAATATACTAAGAAATTTATACTTAGACAATATTCATGTTCTAACAATTAATTAGAGTTAATTTTTGTTTATGCCTCTTGATAATTGTTTATTTATATTAAAAAACTTATCAAACAATATTGACAAATCAACTTATCATTGGAAAAAGATTAAATGGAATAAATAAAAAATTATCACCGAATAAAATATTACACCTCATAGCTATTAGTTATTATCATTAAAATTAGGAACGCTAAATAATAATTTTTCACCAAGAAACGATGACTACTCTTTAAGTCTGTTAAAATTTCTATAAATATTTTTAATGTGAATTCATTTAACATGTATTTTTAAACATGTTTTTTTTTTTTTTTAGTAAAATGTATTTCTAAACATTAATAGCTACTACTATTTGGAGTCTTGGACATACCATAGAAAACCTGCAGAAGACCAAATCTGAATCCTGATGAATAAACTCCCCAAAGAGATTCTAATATACATTATTCCAAAAAAATAAATTCAAAACAAGCAGAGAAAAAATATAGTAACAACAACAAATAAAATTATAAAAACACACACAAAAAGGGCCTCGAGGCTCATCCGTAGAAAAAAATTCACTAATTATCTCATAGAGGAAACAAAATTTTTGTAACAAAGCAGAAAAGCTGTCCAAGACTAGGTAAATGTCTCTCTTCTAGAGTATGCCACCTCAGTTCATCATGTGAAAGAAAAAAAAAGTTTCATTAGCATAGCAATGGGGCTAAAAATTTTAGTTATGGATTTACTATTGATGTTTTATTTGAAAATGGATACAGTGAGTGGATTTACAAATTGGTGGAACTATCAGATGAAAGATTCAACACTGGGAGAGGAGTGTTGAATGCAGCACGTGGGGGCATGATAGCCACGTGGCAAAGTTTGGTTGCATGGATTTGCAACATATGGGGGGCGTGCTGAGTCAGCACGGGGGTGGACGTGTTACACGTGGCGAATTGTCATTGGCTGATGAATAAAAAAGTGGGGGGGGCGTGCTAAGTCAGCACAGGGGGAGTGTTGAGTGCTACCCTATATATAAGGCAAATCTCGGTACCATTTTCATTGCAAAGAAGAGTGTTTTTTATAGTAGTTTTTATTGTGTTGCTAGTGTAATGGAGGGTGCCACAAACTTGGTAATGTATCGCAACGGTGAGATTATACGGAATACTCATGAAGGAGTGAGGTTTGTGTGTCAGAATCTATTTTCGTTTGTGGTTCCCTGCACCATGACATTGATGGAGCTTCAAAACGGTCTCTGTCAAAGCATGGAGAATGGAATGTTGACGAGAGTGAGCAGTATTTTGTACCGGAATTCGGTTATAGTTTTTGGTGGTCTAATACAGTTTGATATTATGCCGATTATTGACGAAACGAGTATACAGAATATGTTCCAAATTCACCGGCAGACTTAGATGCGACAGCTACAGATTGAGTTGTATGTTGAGTTTGAAAACGTAGAGGCAGATGAGATTCAAAATGATTTAGATATAGAGGATGATAGAGCTGCAGTGTACGAAGGAATGAACAATGACAGTGAAGAGGACTTCGAAGCCACTTATGAAGCTGGCGACGAAGACGAGGATGGTGATGTGGGAGTCGAGGCAGCAACGGAGAATATAGTGGTTCATCACGCAGTTAGTCAACCGATGAATGTCCCCCCTATGCGTAATTTGGATCTTAACGCCATGAATGCACCGGAATTTCCGAAATATGCAAACATAGGTACGTGATGAGTGAATAATATGTTTTTGTATTTTTATCTTTTGGATGTATCAATGAATGATGATATCTGCTTTCTGTAGGTGTTGCTGACCTTGAGGACGGAGAGTTCAGGATCGGAATGAAGTATAGTTCTAGAAAGTCTGTCGTTGTAGCAATTAGAAGTTACACTATCTCTAGAGGAGTTGACTACAATGTTTATGCAAAAATGCAAGAGGTATGGGCGTGGGTGCGACTGGCTTATCCGAGCCAGCTTGATACGGAAAAAAGGTTGTTGGGAGATACGGAGATACAATGGTAAGCACACGTGCACCATGGGAACGATTTCACAGGATTATTCCAAGTTAGACTCGGAATAGTTGCTGAGACTATAAGGCCATTGGTTGAGACTGACCCGTCCATCAAGGTCAAATCTATAATTGCAGAAGTCCAGTCAAGGTTCAACTACACCATCAGTTACCGAAAGGCTTGGTTGGCAAAGCAGAAGTCTATAGCCAAAGTTTTCGGTGGTTGGGAGGATTCTTACCATGCTTTACCATGGTGGCTCTCGGTCATGGTTCAGAAGATTCCAGACTCAATTGTCCAAATAGAAACACGACCACTGTACAACGGGAGTGAGGAGGCGGACGGTGTCAGAATACTTCACCGCATATTTTGGAGTTTTAATCAATGCATTAGGGCGTTCAAGCATTGCAAGCCTCTAGTTCAGGTTCACGGCACACACCTATACGAAAAAAATAAAGGTACACTTCTAGTTGCTGTTGCACAAGATGGAAACCAGAACATTGTGCCTATCGCCTTTGCTCTGGTGGAGTGAGAGACAGCTGATGTGTGACACTTCTTTCTCAGGAATCTATGAAGGCATGTTGTTAGAAAAGACGGTGTGGGTATGATCTCAAACCAACGTGAGTTAATCCGGGCAGCAGTAAATCGTTCCGGTGGTGATTGGCAACCTCCGAGAGCATGGTGGATATTTTGTATAAGGCACATCGGTAGCAATTTCTTAAGGGCATTCAAAGTATCTCACCTGCAAAAACTTGTTGTCAACATAGGGTATTTAAGGATAGTGGAGGAGTACAACATCAACTATAAGAGGTTGGAAGAGCGAGGCAAGGCATATGCTCGGTGGTGCGATGCCATTGGACTTAGACATTGGTATTAGCATTTGATGAGGGTCATCGATGGGCCATATGACGACGAACCTTGTGGAGTGCATTAATTCAGTGTTAAAGGGTGCCCGAAACCTCGTTGTGTTGGCCCTCGTCTGAGCAACGTATTATCGGTTAAATGAACTATTTACGTGGAAGAGCCGAACGCAAGCGTTCCAGATTTACTTACTCTGTATTTGCACAACAGCGGATCAAAGCAAATATGCAACGTGCTGGAAATATAGTTGTGCAACGGTTTGATAGACAAAACGAGGTGTTTGAGGTGCGTGAAATGCCTAATGAAAAGGTGTTGGTAGTTGATCTTGCGCGACAGACGTGTGACTGTGGACACTTTCAGGTGGAACGACTACCATGTCGACATGTTATTGCTTGTTGTGCCAACCAGCGACTCGACTGGCAGCTGTATGTTCATGATGTGTACATGACGACAGAAGTTCGTAAGGTCTATATATTTGAGTTCGTACCATTAAGCGATGCAGAAACATGGCCTGCTTATCAGGGACCCGCATTGGTCGCTAATCCTGCCTTGAGGCGCACGTTGAAAGGTCGTCCCAAGTCGACCCGATACCTGAATGAAATGGATTCACGTGACATGCATAGTCCTCGGATATGCCGTCTATGTGATGCTTAGGGTCATAATCGGAGTTGATGTCCCCAACGTGCTGGACCGAGTGGTGCTGGTGACGATGGTCCTCCCTAGGTCTTTGTTGATTTTTGTGTTTCTCAGTTAATATTTTTGATATACGCAAGCGTGTTTGTATTTTTAACTTTGGATTGTGTCCGTTGATGTTGTTGATGTTCGTCATGTTTGTATTTTAATTTGGGTTTATCCATTGATGTTTTCGATGTTCTTAATGTTTAGTTAATATTATCATTTACTGCCTTTGTGAGGTACACATACAAAAGTTTAACCAAGATTTACATTCACCTAATTCTGACACCATAATTAAAATTAAATATAGGTCAACATTACAAAAGATTAACTACAAATTACATTAACTTAATTCTTAAAATTAACCAAAACAACATAAACCCAAGCTCACTTCTTTCGAACCAACCAGTTCAGTCCCTTGCCCATCATGCCCTAACCAAATCGCGACGGAATAAACCTTAGGTGGATTTTGTTCCGTCCATAAGTCATATGGGTGACCCCAAACTGAGTCATCCACAGCCGAAGTAGCTGACCCACCTGCCTCTGCCAGAGCAGATGCACCGAGGTTGTCCTCGTCAACAACCTCGTATCCCCGATGCGGCTGGATGAAACCACTGTCACACGATGTCCCACCTGACGTGTGCTCGGAAGCATGACCCCGCATACCATAGGCCATGTCTACTGATGTCCCATGTCCATCAGCTGATCCTGATGGTATAGGCATAGTGGTAAGATCTGGACAACCACCAAAACCACCGTAGGCCCAATGCTGTATTTGCTGATCTCCATGACCATCACCGAGAATCTGCAATGGGATCAACGGAAAGTCAAACCATTCATGTCCGGCCAGAATGGTAAGTATGGGCAGAATATGCTGGCCAGACTGACCTTGGTGGCTGTGCTGAGAATGCTGGGAGTGCTGGCTGTGCTGAGAGTGCTAATTGTGTCCACTATGCCAACTGTGCCCACTGTGCTGACTGTGCCCACTGTGCTGACTGTGCCCACTATGCTGACTGCGACGTCTGTGAGACTGCCTCGTCGTAGTCACCAGACTGAACGTGGTGGCTAGGCTCACTATGGTGATTGTGGTCTGGTGGTTGTGGTATATAATAAGGAAATGACTGAAACACTGCGTACTGAGGTGGATCCTGAGGTGCTGGTGGCTGTGGTACTAGTGGCTGATCTGGATGCTGAGAAACGTACTCTGACAATCTCAGCAGATGTCCGTACGATCCCACATACCAATCTCGATACTCCGTCGACGGTGTAAAAGTCCCAAGTCGGAAGGGGGTGCTAATCTCGCAATCGATTGTTACGACAGTTGCCCCATTCCTTTATCCATCCCCATGTAAAACTGTCCAGTCATAAAGCTGCGCTCCGCAAAGAGTGATGCAATGCTCTCTCAATAGAATTTCTCTTGCTACCGGCGGGGGAGGTTGTGCATACCCAAACTGACGCATGATTCGGTTCGCAGAATGACATTCGGCACACTCGAACGACAATAATGGAGCAACGATGTCACACACCTCAAGGTGACCATGTAACTCGTCGGGTATGATCAGCCCTTCATACAGCCGCCATACAAACTGCCACATATTATTAGAAAATTAGCACCCTAATATTAATTTTTCTATATGGGAATCATACAAACCCTAAATATTTACCTCGTCCATGTAGTCTATTTCCTACCTAAAAATCGCTACGATCTTCGATGACCACGCCTTGTTCAGATAGGAATGACTCCACCTGAAATATGATTCATTGAAAAAAAAAAAAGGTTACTGATACGAGCCCTATGGGATAAACTGAAAACTGTCATATGCCAATTGGTCCAATTACAAGAGCAACAACTAAGAGAATAAAAGAAGATTTTGCAAACATGGCTAAATCATGTGTTCAGGAGATGCATCAAGAATTGGGCAAGACAATGATTAACGATTATCAAAAGCCACACGTCTTACTATTTTACAAGATGCATTGAAGACTCTCATTAGTCAAGATGAATTAAAAGAGACATCACTTTCTTAGAATTTATTCTATGTTTATTTTATTTTTGTTATTTGTTTGTTTTAGGCCCAATTATGATTTGACCCATATTTTATTCTAGTGAACTTATGAGTTAGGGATTTAAATTTAAGAGGTATAAAAACCCTCTAAAACCTGGTAGCCTTTTTTTTTCTTAATTTTATGAATGAAATTTTCTTTGAGTTTCTTTGAGAAACTTGGGTGTGAACAGGTGAGGTAGAGTGATTCCCTTAACTGTTGCATCAGGAAATCAAATTGAGGTAGATGAGTCCCTTTCTTTGATCTTCCATCTTATCCTGGGTTACGTTCCGTATCAGTTACCGTAGGTCAAATATGCATTGTCAACATAATGCAGGACTGAAATAGGAACTGTTACCTCATGGCAACTGGTATCACAACCGGTGGAAGGGATTGTCTGGGTATGGGCGCAATACACGGCAGTCGCTCCCATGCCCAAACAAACAACAAATTAAGATGGTCATCCATCTCCTTAGCATCATACTGTGATGCACGACATAATCCCCTGTAAAGATGCGCGAGACATGTTGACCCCCAACTATAAGTATGGATCCACTCGAAATCGCGAAGCAACGGTAGATACTTCGCGTGGACATATGCGATCGACTTATCCGTGAATAAGGTTGAACCCAAAAAACAAAAAATCTGGCATCTGACGTATCTCTTAATAGACTCCTCGGTGTCCAATTGCTCTGCGTCTCTGATATCCCGAACACAACCCAACTTTATATAAGATTTCGAAGAACTACTGACAGCCAGTTCGTGGCGGAATATAGCGATGCTCTGACTCTATAGGAAGTCGCTACTACTATCTGTCCGGTCGCTCACAGGCTCTCAATCAATGGGTAGGCCAAATATATGAGCGACATCTTCTAATGTCACAGTAACCTCACCCACCGGCAATACAAAGGTATGAGTTTCTAGTCTCCACATTTCCACCAAAGCAGCTAATAAGGGGTAAAATTGTTTTATGAACCCAATCCTAGAGACGTGGTAGAATCCGATTGAGCGTAAGTAGTTTTCGACCATCGGATTACACGTCTGCGGCGGATCCAGTTTACGAACCATCAAATTCCTATTTGGCTAGTTCAACAAAATTTATTCATTAAATATTAGTTTAAATAAATAAAAATAAATATTTATAATAATAATTTACATAAATATAATATTGTTATTTCTAATCATAAAAAAATTACTTACATTTAAATACATAAAATAATAAAATTATCAACTTAAATAAATTGGATGATCCAAATAATTGATGATATGTTCTTCGAGTATCGTATAATTACGTACCATTTTTTAATCACTACAAAATTAATAATTTTTTTCTTTATACACACCTAAATAAAATCCTAACTCTCACTATATAACACACTTCACAAACTTTAGATGCTGCACAAACTTCAAATGCTCCACCTATCTTCTTTCTTAGTATCACTCACAAATTTTAGATAGGGAAAGTATGAGAAGCCAATGGAATATTTATACAATGTGTATAATGGAAGTTTAGAAAGCATTAGAGATATAATCATTAGTGTTACCTTTTTCCATCAGCTGAAGCTTTTGGGATGAGTGGTATCATGCATGGTATTAGAGCGCTAGATCCGAAAGGTCAAGAGTTTTTACCTTGGTGAACCCCAAAATCAATTTAAATTTTTGAGAAGATGTTTATTATCGCTAGTACTCAGATGATTATTCTAGATAGTATGGGAGATGTTCATTTTGTAACTCAATAGCCCATTGTATACATTGTACAAATAGTCCATTGTCTCCCTAACAGGATCCAGATAGATACTCCACCAAGAAGCAAGAAGCTCAATTTATAGAGCTTGAAAATGAGACTAGCTTGTTATCGGAGTGGGGGCTGTCCCCTGCATGCAGACCACCTGCAATACTCCCCTGTGTTGCTGCATCCTTGGAACTAAGCAAAAGCTTTGTAACTCAATAGCCCATTGTATACATTGTACAAATAGTCCATTGTCTCCCTAGCACGATCCAGATAGATACTCCACCAAGAAGCAAGAAGCTCAATTTATAGAGCTTGAAAATGAGACTAGCTTGTTATCGGAGTGGGGGCTGTCCCCTACATGCAGACCACCTGCAATACTCCCCTGTGTTGCTGCATCCTTGGAACTAAGCAAAAGCCTGCAACGCTGCCAAGATTTAGAGGGAACACACTCCCTGCGTGTTGTTGCCACCCGTGCATGCCCGCCACCTCACTACGTCCTCTGCGTGGTGCTCGGGAACTGCCACACTTCCAATTGGCTCTGTCACCACGCCCCCTACGTGTTAAACACCTCACTTACAACGCGATAAAACACCTCCTTCTCTGATATTGAGCAAATACACCATTGGATATTCCATATAAAAAATAATTTCTGTAACAATGGCCTTTTATTAGACAAGTTTTCTTTATTTCTTTTATTCACTTAAAAATTACCAATAAAAATCATAAAATAAAAAATTTTACCAATTCAAGCCTTAGACATAATAACACTTGGACCATCCAAATTAAAAAATTAAAAAAAAAAGAATAAAAAGCTTATCCAATTTGCATTTACAGCACCAAACAATTTCCACGGACTATCAATTTTTCTTCCATTCAAGCTACAACTGCAACATTTAATAATTTATGCACATCAAAATTTAGAATTGATTACAGCAAAATTACAAAGAATTGTGTATACAAACAAATGGTACAAACTGATAAATGATAATGACTCCACTGCAAAAAAAATTAAAAGTAAATCGGAAGAAAGAAATTAAAAAGAAAAAAAGAAAAGGAAAGAGACAAGACTGAAAAGAATCACATGACTGAATGAACAAAGGTTGTTTGGGTGAGCTTTTGAGAAAAAATCTTTTTTCGAGTTATCTTTTTTTAAAAGATCCTATAGAGAAGTAAAAGTAATTTTATGTTTGGATATCTCATGTAAAAAGGTCTTTTTATCTATCAATTATGTTTGGGTATAACAATATAAAAGTACTTTTTTGTTCATTTATTACACGAAAAACATCTTTTTTTTTTTAAGGAAAAAAGATCTTTTAAAAAAAGATGTAAATTACAGCTTCTCAAAAAAGATCTTTTTTTGATTTTACTAGTGCTTTTACTTTTACTACTAAAAATTTGCCAAACACATTAAAAAATAAAAAAAGATCTTTTTTCATTGAAAAAAGATCTTTTTTTAACAAAATAATGGCGCCCAAACATGCACAAAAATACAGTACAACTCGTCTTCCCATCATTTTCTTTTCAGCAAAAATGGAAAAAGATATGGTTAGCTGAGTCTGCACCAACTCTTGATGACTGAGCCTTCCCATGCCTACCTGGTTTCGGCACTTCAGATTGAGAACCAATGATCAGTTTGTGCAACGGCTTCAGCGCCACCATTATTTCTGTAGTTCTCAACTTTGGATCTCTACAATACAAAAGAGTATCATATAGTCACACCAACCATGATTGTAGGTTAAGTATTATAAAGGTTCCTAAAGCTTAAACATTCTGTATATGCGAAATATTTTCGACAAATCCCTATAGTCTAGAAGTTTTCAATTAAGTCTATATACTGTACAAATATTTTTCAACAAAGTCTTCTAGTTTAAAAATTGTATAATCAAGTCCCTATCATGCATAAACGACGAGTCGTCGTTACAGGGGTTTCTTGAAACTGGCTTGCGCTTTATAAGGATTTTTTATTAGAAAAAATGGTTATATTGAAACAAAACTGTACCTTGGCAAGATCAAGTGTGTATTTCCTTTCATGTGATTATTCATATCCAATAGAACAAGTGGTTTTCAGAATGCTATAAGCAAGAGTTCTGATATCTTAGAATAAGGATAAAATGATTGAAGAGTACACTCACGTCTGCCAGCATTGCTTGATAATATCCGTGATAGCAGGGTCCATATCATCTGCAATGACAAGGCAAGTAGGCAACAATGCTGGAAACCAACAGCACCCACAACTTGCATCGGATTCATTCCACTCCAGGGCTGTTGCAAAGTAGAGAGCTCCCATAATATGACTCCAAAGTATAAACATCGCACCTGGATATCCAATCACCACTTATTATAATCATAAAATTATGAATGTCTTAAAAGGGTGGCAAAACCAATGAGAAGAACGACGGGACAAGAAAGCCAAAGAACAACACTTATATGTAATAAAAATTCCAACTTATTTTTCCCTATGCCAGATGATTCAGGTTAGAGAGGAACACATACTATGAAATCCTCCTCCACAAGCAAAATAAAGAAAAATTGACAAAAACCAATGATAACTGAGCTTACTTTTCATTTTAAGGTTCATTTCTTAACACTTCAGGCACCATCCACTCGGCCTGCAACATGCCATAAAAAATGAATATATTGCAATGCCAAACAAACGCTTAGCAGCAAAACTAAATACGTGCAGAATATTGGAACTGATCACGCATACGAAAGAGAGGAGCTTGAGGTAGAGATGAAAAGCATGTAGTTACACTAAGCCACCATTTGGCAATTATCAGAGCACACAGACCTATTTGAAACTCTTACCAAACAATAACTTTAGGCTCAAGAAAATTAAGAAAGATTTGCTCATTTGTTACCAAAGACCATTCATCGTAGTAGAGTGAGTTGGTAAAGTCTAGAGAAGAGTTACAAGAGTTAGTTATGAAAGAACTGTTGGCTGTTAGAACAGTGCCAGCTACATAGGAGAGCTGTTAGTTACAGCTATCATAACTAACTTAAGAATGAACGGACTGTTGTGCCTTTTGTACTAGCTTGCACAGTAAGCTACCCTTCTCTATACATAAGCACAGATTAGTGATAAGCTCACTAGTAATGCAGATCATAAATTTCTTGTCTTTCTCTTCAAATCCTCTTTTCTTTCTCACTGTGTTTTCTTCCTTCTCTCATTCTCTCAAACCCTATTCAATCGACATTTTCTTGGCACATAGAACTAGTAATTGTATTATAAATTGAACATAACATAAGCCGAGGCTAAAGATAGGTATTCATCATCACAAAAGGATTAATATAACATGCCAAACATAATGAATTTTTAAATGGCAAGAAGCTCCGGTTTTCCAAACTTTTTGTTAAAAGATAATAGCAAATGCCTCTATTTGTGTATGTTTGTATAGCTTTAGAAGAATATAAAGCACAACGAACATAAAAAATATGCAGCAGAATGTAGAACAAGAACATGAAAGAACGAATAATTCAGAAGGCAGAGGGTATGACATAGTATTTGAGCTTAGAAATGAGGATTATGACAGCTTACTGTTCCTCCAATTGATCTGGAAGAAAGGAATGTACTATGTTTCATTCTTGATAAGCCAAAATCACATAACTATACGAAAGATAAAAGAAAGGGTGAAAAAAACAATTAAACCATATCTACAGGTAGCATTCAGCATGCTATCAAGAAAATTCAAACATGACAATTAGTTGACACCTTCACAACCCAATTTTTATCAACAAGAAGATTTTGTGGCTTCAAATCATGGTGTACAATCACTGGAGTGCAGTTGTGCAAATAGTTTATTCCTCGGGCCTGTAGATTCAAGAGATATATGTCACATCAACTGAGTTTCACTGATTATGGCAATAATTTGATTAATGAAACAACATCGCAATAAAAGAAAACAGAATCTTCCAGTATAGAGGGCCATCTCAACTGCCTTCGCTCATCTAATTGATTGTTTGGCAGATGAATTAGTCTGTACAAACTTCCTCTGCATAGCAAATATAAAGTTCAGACTTCAGAGTCATTAAAAGTAATCCTTCCAGAACAACATTAATCAAAATAATAAATAAATGCAAAGAAATTCACCAAATAAAATCAAATTCAATTTAAAGAGTTCTGTATTATTTCACTTTTAACACCTCCGTCACAACAACACACAATGAAACTCTAAGCCAGTAAGAGTTTTTTTAAAATGCTAACAATCAGAGAGTCAGAGACAATGGAACAATGTCTACACAGGATCTTAGACAAGAAATAATGAGGTAATTTATCTAAGAATTAAGAGAAAAACATCCTCGGGAAAAGTACTTCATAATGTACATATTTTCAGCAGGAGCGATTTCCAAGCATTACAACTGAGTAGCAATAATTAAATAAATGGCCAAAAATTTTTGAGACAACTGAACCATATTAACCTTAACTCGATGTTGCTCAGGATGAAGAAAAAAGGGGACATGCATTTTAGAAGGTGGGTTTAATTTTAAGATGGAGGTGAAAACTATATAGCCTGAGAAGAAATCCCTAACTTGTGGCCTACTCTCACTCCCACAGTCCCGCTCTCCTTTTTAATTTTTCTTTTCTTATTATTACTCCACGATATAAAAGAATGTGAGAAGAAGATTTGTGTGATTGGCGAGTGAAGGGAAGATGAACGGAAGAGGTAGACGGAGATCTGGTGTACTTGGGTGCAACACCAGCGGAGCACTTCTAATAGCGTGAGTTTATTTTTTGCTGCTCCCATTCAAGTAAATTTTTTTAAGCATTTTTCTATGCTCGAGGTTATTGCCGAAGTCATTATCTTGGATCTTAACTGTTTGGAATTAGTTTGCTTTTATTAGTTTTGCTATTCATGGTGAATAATTCTTAATTGCTTAAATTAAGGAAGTTGGTTTGTTTTTTATAATGGTTATGCTGCACTATCTCATTATTGTTCATCTTGCAGTTTTGTGATTTTGCTTTATGAATGGTAATATGTTTTAGAGACATGCACTTATGCTTAGGTGTGGTAGATATCCATGGATCTACTAAGAATGGACATATCAATTTGAATATATATCTACTTGAAAGATCATCTTCATCTACTAAGAATGGACATACCAATTTAAATCTTTAGTATTGATGATAAAAAATACTATATACTTAACAATACTAGATGATTTTGTTTGTACGTAGTTAGTAGTAGTTGGTTACTTGGTTTTGTTTTTCAATTCTCGATATATAGGAAAAGGACATAGTACAAAAATGAAGGAAGTTTTGTGAATTTTAATTCGAACAAGTGTGTAAAAAAAATAAGTTGTTTCTTGAATTGATAGTGAAGGTTTATTTAAATTGTTTTGCATTGATTCAATTTTATGCAAATTTCCCTTTGTAAACTGTAATCCAAACACACACTAAGCAGATTCTATTTTGGCAGGTAAGCTTCCTTTACCACTTCAAAAAAGTGTGACTTGCTATATGTTAATACCTTTAGTTCTCCTAATGCAGATTGGTTAGTTTCTTCTTATTCATATGTTTATCTCATATAAATATGTTGACTTTTGGTTAGTTCAAAACAATGCAAATGATGTATGTTTTATGTGATCTTTCGTTCCTTCTTTAAACTAGACACCTTTCAACTATAATCTTCTGTTTTTTTAACGGTTATTTCTAAAATTTTTTATTATTAAACAATTAGTTGATAATATTATTGTAAATTTAATTAAAGGATTATGTATACTGATGTTTTAATGATTTACCTTTGTGAATTTTAATTATTTTCTTTAAATTAAGAAATTTTCTTTGAAATGTGTGCTAGACTTTTTGATAAGAAATACACGTGTTTTTTAATAGTTCTACACTCACAAATCTCCAAAGAAGGTGAGATTAGGTTTACAGCAAAAAATACAAGTGTATTTTAAGTAATATTATTTAGATAATAATATACATTCAAGTATTATTTATACTAATACTATTTTTTTCTTTTATTGATTCCTTTTCATGACACCTGAATGGATGTAATCATTGCATGAAGATGCAGGTTTTTCTGGTTACTTGAGTTGCTTTTAAGGCCGTGGCTTCTTCTTGGAGTCCAAAGCATGAGAAGATGCAGAAGAACTTGAGTACAAAGTTAGCTGTGGCAATAAGAAGTGTTCAATGGAGTTATGACATTTTATGTTCACCTTCAACAACCCAAGATGGGTAATCAATTTAAAAACAAAAACTTTTTAGAATACAAAAAACAATGCCACTTTTCTCTCATGATATGAAGTTTCTATTTTGGTAATTTTGATTCTTTTGAGTCTTGTGTATATGATGATCATTGTGTTCCGTTAGTTTCATGAATAGGTTGTCTTGTCAGAACTTTTTGAGACATACATAAGGCTTTCGTTACGCAGAAAAAAAAACATGTTATTCATACTTCATTTAGTTTATGACTTCATCAGCCTTTAAGAATTAGCATGTAAGTACTTCTGTCTTGGATCCAACTTTCTGCCCTGTTTTATGTAATTAAACTTTCAGTGAGTTACACCATTGATGATAGCAAGGCCCCTATATTTGATTTGTTATTATAATCTATTTAATCTTTCTTTATGATGCTATGATTTTCGAATTTTTCCCTCCCATTTGATCCTATATCTCCATGTTCCATTATCTTTTCTTTATAATTTGAAGTCTGAGATCATTGTCTCTTGACAATACTGATAAAACATCCATGGGGTCACTGATATTTGGTGCAGTCATATAATATCATTTTTTTTTTCAATTTGATGAGTATAACTACATGAGTGTTGTATAGTTAAATGGATGAAACTTTGGTGGTCTTATATAAAAACTTTATATCAATTATTCTCTTTTATTCTCACATTTACTAGTGCATTTATTTTTGTATTACTTGGATATCTATACTCTTTTGGATTCATCTTTGTGTTTTTTACTCTATTGACAAAAATGATTTCAAGTCTTTAGGAATGGTGATTTTTTGGCAATTTGTTTGGTATAAAGAATGGTTGCGTATGCCTATTTTCAATGTTTGTTAATAGCTTTTATTATATTTTAAACTTAAAGCTAAACTTCATAATTTCTGGCAAATATTTTGGGGTCAATATAAATTAAGCTGTCAAAAAATTATTAGCAAAATATAAGAAATGGGCTATAGTAACGGAGGAATGTGATTGATCTCTTAGCAAACAATATATCATTGAGTTATTTGAATTCTTTCTAGAACTTGTATGTTATTTTATGTTTGGTACTTTTTAGCCTGAGGTTTAGAATACTATCTCCTATATAAATGAGTATTCTACTAAAATGCTAATTGGTTTCAAGAAATACCAGGAACATGTTAAAGATTTTATTACCTGCATCTCAAAGTATCTAAGACAGATTGTTATTTTAGATAACAATCCATTCGTCTTTTTATTGCAACCAGTGAATGGTATTCCATGTATTGCCTTTTTTGTAGGACAACCACATGACATACAGGTGCAAAGATCTTTGCTATTTAACATTGAAATTTAAAGTTTTCAAAGCCAAAATATAAAAAACTTCAAATCTCCCATATTAAATTGTGAGTAGTTTTGAAGCACAAATTTTGGCAAGAAGCAAACGAAAATGGTTCAGTATCTGTTGCATTTGGATAAGTCATAATATTTAGTTGTTATAGTTTTTGTTTTTTTTTATTTATTTATTTATTGTTTCTGGTAGTTGTAGTAGTAGTAGATTAATAATATGGAAAATTTAGATGTCCATAAAAGTGACATAGGATTGGTTTTATATCTGTATAAAAAAGGGTAAAAGTTTTCATTTTTCAAGATAAAATTGATATTGATTTTAACATAGTCTAAATAACGAATTAATTAATAAGTATTTTTTAGAATATTTGTTAAGAGCCCGTTTGGAAACAGAAGTTTTTTTGACTTTTGAATTATGAAAAGTCACAATATGCGTGTTTGGCACTATTTGAAAAAAAGCTTTTAACTTTTTGAAAAGTTAATTCATAACTTTTCGAAGAAGTAGAAATATACGACTTTTTCTTTTCGATAAGTCATTCTATCATTTTTCTAAAAAAAATTGCTTTAAAAAAAAATCTACTTTGCTCTGTAAAAATGTTTCCTGTTTTTTATGAAAATACTATCTCTCCACTACCATTTTTACGCAAAGTTTCATCTGCTAGAAGTATTCGCCCTCCACCACCTTTTTTAGGTAATGATTCATCTGTTGAAACTATTGACCTTCCAACACTATTTTAAAATAATGTTCCATCTGAATTACCTACTTCATATATTTCTTTCAGTTATTTTTTTAATTATTTTACCACTCTATTTTATTATTAAATTTGTATTTAATACTGTGTGTGATATGAAATCGTAGTTTTAGTTTTATTTTTTTCACATGTTATTTTATTTTTATATAGCTTGCTATTATTTTTATAATTAGTTATAACAAGTTTTTGAGTTATTTATTCAAACGCTACAACTTTAAAATAAGTACTTTTATAATTAAAAATTGAAATACCAAATAACTTATTTATAAACTTTTATTAATAAAAGTCCTTATATGTTAGGAACTTATTTAAGTTGTTTACCCAAACTGAACCTAAGTAGATAATAATAATAACTTTTGAGTCACCAATAAACAAGTGCTTCTTTAACAAATTTAACAAGCGCATTTGTTAATCAAATTCTTGAAAACATATTTATCCTTTGCTCAAATAGAGTCCACAAGTCCATGCTTACAAAGAACATATTAGTGTTAATAACAGTTCCTTAAGACTTAGATTTATTATCTTTGAGTGAGCTATGGATATTCACATTTTGATTCCCCATCAAAAATTCAATTTTTTTTTCCTTTTTTGAGTTGTGCCATTAAATTGAATTAAACTGGAAAATGATATTAAGTGTAACACTTATTATTGTTTTATTTATTTATATTTGGTAATTAAAATAAAGTCTAAAAGTCCAGCCGAAAATTACATATCAAAGATAAATCGAACTCTGGAGACCTCTCTACAATTATCATCTAACATATATTTGATTTCTTTAGGATAATTATCTATGAAATAAAAACCTAACTCTCTAGTGATACTTCTTTTGGCTAACCAGTCTGTACACACATTTTTCTCCCTGTAAGTGTGCTTAAAAATTAAAATTCAGTCTCTTTTCATCATTAGACTAACACTTCTAGGTGTACACTTATGTACAAGTATGTATAGACTTTTAAGATGAGAGTTTGGACCATTTAAAAAAAAGTTTAACGGACAAAAGGCTAACGAGTTTAGTTTTTATTTTTCTTTTGTCTAAATAGATAATTTATTTAAAAAAAATTATATTATGGACTAAAAATCTAAAATA
>NC_029789.2:130661776-130676010 GCF_000816755.2 Arachis ipaensis
GTTTGTCCATTTATTTCGCAGCCAAGCACGTTAAAGAACTCTAAAAGTGCCAATCCCAATGGACCCAACCCATTTTAACGGTTCTAATTAGAATTTCGTAATTAGAATTTCGTAATGTCATCGTCAAGTAATGTAAACGAATTCAGTATTAGTGTTTTAAAAAAGAAAAAATGAAGTGGAATATAGTTTTAATTAACAAAAGAAAATGTAATTTTAAATCTTAAGTGTAATTTAGTTTACTTTTATGAACAAAAAATATTATTCTATAATACATCTATTTTTTTATTTTGTGCTTAATATATATTTAGACTAACATTAAAATTCTTTGTATAATAGAATATTTTATTAATATGAAAAGAACTCAAATTTTAAAATTATACCTATGTACGATATTTTGATATAATAAGAAGTTAAAAATATTATTCAGAATAAATAATTTTTTGTGGTAAAAATAAATTCTCTAGCGCGTGCATTTGCACGGGTCAAATGCTAGTATATATATATATATTTTTGGTACCTACAAAGTTACGGAAAAATAAGTTGCACAACAGAATAACAGAACAAACAAGAAAACAAAATTTTCAATCTTTTTCGTTTTGCTTAGTTTGTAGCATGATAAATATATGATCTCAGAGAATAACAGTAAAGAACACTCGATTGCTATAAAGAGATCTTAAACACTAAATCAGTAAGCTATAACTAGGAATATCATCTAAATAATCAATAAAGTAGTGGAATTAAAAAGGATCATAGCAATTGCAAAAATCGAAAGTGCAAAATTATATTGTGTCATGGCATTGCCAAAGTCCTCTGACCCAACAGACACAGAATTTACAAAACTATGATACATATTCAGCAACAATGAGATGTAATTTCAATTTGAGTTGATGTATCTTACCTTCTTTTATCAATTCAATAAAACTACATTAGCGGGTTGACCTCTATGATGCATCTCGATAAGAAGCTCCAAAGCACGGGAGATTCTCTTTGATTTGCTCAAGCCATCAATAAGAGTGCTGTAAGTTACCGTGTTTGGAACCAAGTTCTTGCGATGCATTTCTTCAAAGAGATTCAAGGCTTCATCGACCATTTTACTTTTGCAGAAGCCATTAATCATGATACTGTAACTTTGAACATTGGGTAACACACTAATTTGGGCCATTGTGTTGAATATATATTTTGCCCTATTTACCTGATTAACCAAACAATATCCATCCATTAAGCTGTTATAAGTAACCACATCTGGTTTCACACCATGTTTTGCCATTACAGCCAATACACTCTTAGCATCTTTGATCTTTCCTTCCTTGCATAGCCCATCAATCAAAGTATTATAGGTATAAACATTAGGAGTAATGTTTCTAAGCACCATATCACTTAACAAATCAATGGCTTCCTTATATTGACCCTCAAGACACAATCCAAAAATGAGAGAACTGTATGTGATAACATTGGGAGAAATTCGCTTAGCAAGCATTTCAGAGAATAAATGAAAAGCCTGACTTACAAGTGTATCCTTGCAGAGGGTATCAATAATTGCGCTGTACATGAAGACATTAGGAGCAATGCCATACCGTGGGATCTTTCTCAACATTTGAATAGCAGCTGATGTGTGTCCGGTTTTACAGAGGCCATTGATCAAGGTCCCATAAGTGACTTGATTAAAGTGAAATCCATGAGCCAGCACTCTATCATGAAAGCGCACTGCTTTTTCAACACTACCACAGAGAAAGAGGCCTTTAACGAGTGTATTCAATGTTACCGTATCAGGTTGATAATCCATTCTGAAAATCTTGGCCAATACAGAGAAAGCAAGCGTCATACGACCCATGCCGCAACAACAATTAATTACGATGCTCAAAATAAATAAGTCGGGAGCGATTCCCCTGGCTTGCAATTGCTGAAAAAGGGAAATGGCGGTGGAGAAATGGTTGGTCTTGGCAAGAGATCCCAAAATCTTGGTGAATTGGATGATGGATGGAGGGCGACGCATAGAGAGCATGCGAGTGAAGGAATCAACAGCTTCATCAACTTCACGAAGGCATGGGGGCTCAGAATGAGAGTGAAGGGATGAAGAGGAAGGGAAGGAAACAAAATTAGGGATTTGGAGAAGAGAATACCTAGAAATGAAAGTGATCCTTGAGGTTGAGGATGACAACATTTTAGTGTTTCGCACTTTCGCTGTTGTCTAAGTTTGAGGGAGTTTGCTAACTCTGCGGAAATAGTCCTCTGTTTCCAACACCCCCCATACTAATGAAAGGTCTCCAGACTCCAGTCCCGTTTTACTTGGGTTCTTTTGATTTTTCTTTTATCAATTGTAGGAAGGAAAAGTCTAGATGCCAGCAACTTTGTTAAATTTTGGTCAATATATAATTAACAGAAAAAAGTGAGTCATTAGATAAAATCTCATACTAATTTCACACCATTAAAATTATCATTAATGACTATTTAATAGCTACAAATTAAAAAAATTGCTGCCCCTAACATTCTTCTTTTATGAATTGGACGTATATACCAAATAAATTACAAGGCTTGGGGGAGTAATGGTTCCATTATGCTCGAGAAAAAAAGTGATCCATCAAACAAGACATCGACAACAATAACAATAAAATTTAATTATTTTGTTAGTCTTTAATCAATTCTTTATAATTTAATCAAATTTTTAATTAAATTTTTAGAATATAAAAATTTATAATTAAATTTTTATTAATTATTATTTAAAGGTCAAATTTTTTTCTACTTTAAAATAAGGTTAAATTATACCGTTAGTCCCTATATTTTCACTGAAATTACAAATTGGTCCCTACATTTTAAAAGTTTGTAATTGAGTCCCTAAATAAAATATAATTTTGTAATTAAGTCCTCAATAACATTTACCGTAAAAAAAATACACATTTATGTATCTATTTTTCCTCCTCCTCTCTTCAGCATTTTTGTTCTTCTTTAACGTTAATACGACTTTAACAACAACAATGCCGAAATCATTGCTAATGACCAAATTCATTAACACAGCAAAAACCAAAATTAACAGTTATTATACAAACTACCACAATAATGTATACTATTATCATGAATGAACTCAATTCAACTCATCCCAATTATATTTAAATTATCAATAATTAAAATCTTTCCCTTATCACAAGCAAAATCCTTCTCTCTAACAACTCAATCTTACTAATCAAATCCCTCATAGTATGCCTATGGATCCCACCCACAGGCACATACCGATCCAAGAACTCACGATCCATCAACGTCTTTCCCTCCACCGCTCCAACACCATCACTGCCATCAACCTCAAACGCACCGTTTTGGAACGCAGGAAGCTCCTCACCTCTTCTCTTCCCATAACATCCGTCAATGCCTTCCCACCTTTCGCCATCCGGATTTTGTCAGGGACCATCCTAACCTTCTCGCCCTCGCAAACCAAGTTCTATAGCGTCTCGCTTTATTAGCACCAGAACCACTCGAGTCCGTGGAGGACCTAGACACGGTGTGTGAAGCCGTTTCCGAAGCTAATGGTGGTAGTGTCAGAAACATGATGTCATTTTAGCAGAATCAAAGATTCTCATTGGCGTGGGGACCAATTTGCAATTTCATTAAAAGTATAGGAACCAACTGTGTAATTTAATCTTATTTAAAAAAAATTAATAATTTTAAAATATTTACTTTTAAAACAAATAGTATTTTTTAATTAAAAAAAAGAGATGATCGAAATGTTACCTTTAGAAAAGTATAATATCGACAGATAATTTTAGAGTTTATGGTTTAGAAAATTTGTTGAATAGTATAAAGTTAAAAGAGGCTGAATTAGTATGTTTGAAGTGGTTAGCATCATACTTACCATAATTTTGCTGATACACTTAATATACACCTGTTTATAAAATTTTGTCCAACTCTACTATATATTTTTTCGAGTGAAGTGGAAGACCAAAAATATTTAATATTATGCTAGGAAAGAATATATTAGGAAATTTATACTTAGACAATATTCATGCTCTAACAATTAATCAGAGTTAATTTTTGTTTCTACCTCTTGATAATTGTTTATTTATATTAAAAAAATTATCAAACAATATTGACAAATTAACTTATCATTGGAAAAAGATTGAATGAAATAAATAAAAAATTGTCACCTAATAAAATATTGCACCCCATAGCGCTATTAGTTATTATCATTAAAATTAGGGATGCTAAATAATAATTTTTCACCAAGAAACAATGACTGCTCTTTAGGTCTGTTAATTTCAATAAATTTTTTTAATGTGAATTCATTCAACAACATGTATTTTTAAATATGTTTTTTTTTTTTTGGTAAAATGTATTTCGAAACATTAAGGACCTTGGGAAGCTTCAAAAATATTTTTTTTTTGAGTTTTTGACTTATGAAAAGTAGTAGTATTAATGTCTAATGTAATTTTCAAAACCAAATTGCAGCTTTCTAAGAAGTTATTTAAGAGCTTATAGAAAAGTTTAAAAAAATAACTTCTCTTGTAATACTACTACTTTTTATCATATTTTTATAAAATAAACACTTTTAAAATTAAAAACCCAAATATAAAATAACTTATTTATAAGCTACTTTTAATATAGTCATTTATTATTTAATCTATTTTTTTTAAAAAAATTTAATTAAGTTGTAATAGCTACTATTATTTGGAGTCTTGGACATACAATGAGAAACCTGCAGAAGACCAAATCTGAGTCCCCCCAAAGAGATTCTAATATAGATCATTCTAAAAAAATTCTCACAAGCGGAGAAAAAATATAATAACAACAATCTATAAAATTAAAAAAAACACATAAAAAGGGTCTCAAAAAAGTCCATCCGTAGAAAAACTTCACTAATTATTTATCCTATAGAGGAAACAAAACTTTTGTAACGAAACAGAAAAATTGTCCAAGACTAGGTAAATATATCTACTCTAGAATATGCTACCTCAGATCATCATGCGAAGAAAAAAAAAAGTTTCATTAGCATAACAATAGCCTTTTATTATATCACATTTTCTTTACTTCTTTTATTTCACTTAAAAAATATCGATAAAAATTATATTTTATAGACAACAACTTACATGTAAATATTTTTATATAAAAATAATATTTAAAATTATTAAATAATTTAATAAATTTAACTAAATTATTATCTAACAAATTTTAACTATTAATTTTATTTTAAGATAATTTAATGTAAGTCTATTTTATAACATTAATTAAA
This sequence comes from Arachis ipaensis, assembly GCF_000816755.2. Classification (NCBI taxonomy): domain Eukaryota; kingdom Viridiplantae; phylum Streptophyta; class Magnoliopsida; order Fabales; family Fabaceae; genus Arachis; species Arachis ipaensis. Next base: position 130,666,992 of record NC_029789.2, read on the forward strand.
AAAAACAAATTAAAAAGATATATTTTCTCTTTGTTACTACAATTAATCTGTTTGAATTGATTTCTCAATTATTTTTCTAAAAGAAAAAGAAATGTTAACTAAACTAACAAAAATTTATGTTTGATCCGCTAAAAAAGTCATTTTAAAAGATAAAAAGCATTTAATTTTAATATACAGAAAATATAAATTATTTTATATTTTTATTTAATTATATAATTTTTTAAATAACTATTCATATTTTTACAAATATAACATCACGTATTAAATATATGTATATAATAAAATACTAAAGCACTTTTATACTTTTTTTCCATCAAATATGTCCGACACGCGGACACGACAACTCAGCGAAGTGTCCGTGCTTCATAACTTAGACATAACACTTGGACCCATCCAAATAAAAAATGGAAAACAAAAAAAAGAATAAAAAGCTTATCCAATTTGCATTTACAGTACTAAACAATTTCCACGCACCATCAATTTTTTTTCCATTCAAACTACAACGGCAACATTTCATAATTTATGCACATCAAAATTTAGAATTGATTACAGCAAAATTACAAAGAATTGTGTACACAAACAAATGGTAGAAATTGATAATGACTCCACTGAAAAAAATTAAAAGTAAATGGGAAGAAAGAAATTAAAAAAAAAAGGAAAGGAAAGGGAAGACTGAAAAGAATCACAGCCTCATAGGACTGAATGAGCAAAAATACTATACAACTCCTCAAGTCCCTAGTTTTCAACCAAGTCTTCTAGTTTAAAAATTGTGTAATCAAGTTCCTATCATGCATAAAAATCTTTAAGAGAAAACGAGTCGTCATTACAGGGGTTTCTTGAAACTGGCTTGCACTTTATAAGGATTTTTTAATAAAAAAATGGTTATATTGAAACAAAACTGTACCTTGGCAAGATCAAATGTGTATTTCCTTGCATGTGATTATTCATATCCGATAGAACAAGTGGTTTTCAGAATGCTATAAGCAAGAGTTCTGATATCTTAGAATAAGGATAAAATGATTGAAGAGTACACTCACCTCTGCCAGCATTGCTTGATAATATCCGTGATAGCAGGCTCCATATCATCTGTAATGACAAGACAACAATGCTGGAAACCGACAGCACCCACAACTTGCATCCGATTCATTCCACCCCAGGGCTGCTGCAAAGTAGAGAGCTCCCATAATGTGACTCCAAAGCTATAAACATCGCACCTGGATATCCAATCACCACTTGTTATAATCATAAAATTATGAATGCCTTAAAAGGGTGGCAAAACCAATGAGAAGAACGACGAGACAAGGAAGCCAAAGAACAACAGTTATATGTAATAAAAATTCCAACTTATCTTTTCCTGTGCCAGATGATTCAGGTCAGAGAGGAACACAGACTATGAAATCCTCCTCCACAAGCAAAATAAAAAAAAATTTAATGACGAAAACCAATGATTACTAAGCTTACTTTTCATTTGAAGGTTCATTTCTTAACACTTCAGGCACCATCCACTCAGCCTGCAACATGTCATAAAAAATGAATATATTGCAATGCCAAACAAACGCTTAGCAGCAAAACTAAATACGTACAGAATATCAGAACTGATCACGCATACAAAAGAGAGGAGCTTGAGGTAGAGAGAAAAGCATGTAGTTACACTAAGGTCCCATTTGGCAATTATCAGAGGACACAGACCTATTTGAAACTCTTACCAAACAATAACTTTAGGCCTCAACAAAATTAAGAAAGATTTGCTCATTTGTTACCAAAGACCATTCATCGTAGTAGAGTGAGTTGGTAAAGTCTAGAGAAGAGTTACAAGAGTTAGTTATGAAAGAACTGTTGGCTGTTAGAACAGTGCCAGCTACATAGGAGAGCTGTTAGTTACAGCTATCATAACTAACTTTAAGAATGAACGGACTGTTGTGCCTTTTGTACTAGCTTGCACAGCAAGCTACCCTTCTCTATACATAAGCACAGATTAGTGATAAGCTCACTAGTAATGCAGATCATAAATTTCTTGTCTTTCTCTTCAAATCCTCTTTTCTTTCTCACTGTGTTTTCTTCCTTCTCTCATTCTCTCAAACCCTATTCAATCGACATTTTCTTGGCACATAGAACTAGTAATTGTATTATAAATTAAACATAACATAAGCCGAGGCTAAAGATAGGTATTCATCATCACAAAAGGATTAATATAACATGCCAAACATAATGAATTTTTAAACGGCAACAAACTCCTGGTTTTCCAAATTTTTTGTTAAAAGATAATAGCAAATGCCTCCATTTGTGTATGTTTGTATATCTTCAGAAGAATATAAAGCACAATAAACATATAAAATATGCAGCAAAATGTAGAACAAGAACATGAAAGAACGAATAATTCAGAAGGCAGAGGATATGACACAGTATTTGAGCTTAGAAATGAGGATTATGACAGCTTACTGTTCCTGCAGTTGATCTGGAAGAAAGGAATGTACTGTGCTTCATTCTTGATAAGCCAAAACCACATAACTATACGAAAGAAAAAAGAAAGGGTGAAAAAAAACAATTAAACCATATCTACAGGTAGCATTCAGCATGCTATCAAGAAAATTCAATCATGACAATTAGTTGACACCTTCACAACCCAATTTTTATCAACAAGAAGATTTAGTGACTTAAAATCACGGTGTACAATTACTGGAGTGCAGTTGTGCAAATGGTTTATTCCTCAGGCCTGTAGATTCAAGAGATATATGTCACGTCAACTGAGTTTCACTGATTATGGCAATAATTTGCTTAATGAAACTACATCGCAATAAAAGAAAACAGAATCTTACAGTATCGAGGACCATCTCAACTGCCTTCGCTCATCTAATTGATTGTTTGGCAGATGAATTAGTCTGTACAAACCTCCTCTGCATAGCAAATATAAAGTTCAGACTTCAGAGTCATTAAAAGTAATCCTTCCAGAACAACATTAATCAAAATAATAAATAAATGCAAAGAAATTCACCAAATAAAATCAAATTCAATTTAAAGAGTTCTGTATTGTTTCACTTTTAACACCTCCGACACAACAACACACAATGAAACTCCAAGCCAGTAAGAGTTTTTTTAAAATGCTAATAATCAGAGAGTCAGAGACAATGGAATAATGTCTACACAGNGTAGCAATAATTAAGTAAAAGCCAAAAATTTTGAGACAACTGAACCATATTAACCTTAACTCGATGTTGCTCAGGATGAAGAAAAAAGGGGGCATGCATTTTAGAAGGTGGGTTTAATTTTACGATGGAAGTGAAAAACCATATAGCTTCCTCATGAAACTCTCTTGGGGACTGATTCACGACAGAGACAAGCTTTGGGTGAAAGTCATGAGAGCCAAATATGACTGCAGTGAAGATATCTTGCTAAAGGTTCAGCATAGATCAGGTAGCTCAAATGCCTGGGTCGGAATTAATAAGGTCTGGGAGAAATTCAAAACCAATCTCATCTGGAGGCTTGGAGATGGGAATAAAGCCCTTTTTTTGAGGAAACAATGGATCCCTGGATTCACTAATCTGAAAGAGGTGGCCTTAACTAATCTAGAAGAGGATAAACTCATTGAAAAGGTTGCAGACTATGTCACCGAAAATGGAGACTGGGATTGGGAAGCCCTGAATCGTGTTTTACCCGAAGAGGTCACAGATATTCTACATACAATCAAAGCTCCTAATCCGCAAATCGGGGAAGATTCTATCAGTTGGATGTCCTGCCCATATGGTGTTTTTTCTATTAAATCAGCCTATGAAACTTTTTGTATTGAAGATGGAGAGGAGCATACTCTATACAAACATCGAAAAATGTACAATCACTATAGTTGAGCTTTGGGGTTTCTTTATAGGAATGAAATTAGCAGTAGACTTGCATATCCCTTACCTAGAAATTGAATCTGACCCGAGCTGTGCTATTAATTTCGTCCAGAGTACGGCGGTTGAGACTCACGTTGGAACTTCCCTGGTGAGGTCGATCAAGGAGCTGCTGATAAAACCGCAAAAAGTGGTGATTCGGCATATCTTTAAAGAAGCGAGTCAATGTGTGATGCTCTAACCAAATATGGGCAAGGAATGGAGAAAGGGGTCATGCTGTTCAAAGAAGTCCCAGCTATAATGGTTCTCTTGATGAAAACTGATGAGCATGGAGTGGAGTTTTGCAGAACCACTCTTGTTTAGTGTTTTTCTTTTTCCTGGGCTTTAGCCCCGTTTTATATCAAAGAATAAAAAAGTATTAGTACCCTTCTAAAACAATGATATATAGCTTCCCCCTCCCCTCTCCTCCCCTCTTTTAATATCACAAGTTGCACAACTTAATGCAATATTTGTCTTGTTTCACATGAAAATAGGAATATTGATTGTTTTTATAATTTTTTTCCTTTTATTTTCGTAGTTACATTTTTATTATTATATCTTTTTTTTTGGTTTAAAAATTTAACAGCCGAGAAATTGCATTTTCCATTGAAAGATCCATAATCAAATTAAGAGAACAAAACCATTATAGCTATAAATCTACTAAGTAAACAAATTAAAACAAATAGATGAACATTTTATAGTTTGTGGAATTGTTCCCTATTATATTATCCTCGCTTTCACCCAATCAACGTATACCTTCTATAACGTTCATCGAGTTGTGTACTTGTGTTGAGCTTTCGCATAATGTAGTTGAAACCTTGAATTAATAACATAATGTCTATAATTTGTATTCTTCAAATTTTGTTCACTTAATGGATGGCTTGGTTTTAACCTTCAACTTGCTGTTTTATTTTCATTGCAGTAAAAAGCCCACCAATATCAGCCTATCAAGCAAATCATCAACCAATACTATTGTGTTTGAAGCATTGAAATTTCCATGTCTGAAAAAAAAGCATTGAAATTTTTATGGATAATTTATACAAGATAAAAATATTATTTGGACCTTAAAGTTTCGGTTACATTTTAATTTAGTTCGTAACGCTTAAAAATTCTTTTTTACAAACATTTTATTTCATTCTATTTTAGTCTTTTGGTCGAAATTAAAATTTTTCCAAAAATATTATTTTCTCTCTATTATTGCCTTCTTATTTCTTTTATTGTTCTGTTACTTTTATTTTTAAATCATTAGAACCAAATAAATATGTTTGGAAATAAAACATCAAACATTAGAAACAGAATTAGAACTTAACTTAAATGTTAGAATTATAAGAGTACTTACAGATACAAATATAAAGTGATAAATATATCTATATTTTTTTATTAATGCATAGTAGTGAATAAAATTATCCAATAATAAATTAATTTATTATTAATTTCAAATCAATTAGTTTGTCAATTGTACATTTATCAGAGACTCATTCATTACATATGTAATAACAAAATTCAAACTACATTTGCTGGTTTCAGATATAAAGTTAGACCCTAAAATGTTTGGTCCCCCTGCTGAATCATCAAGTGCAACAAGACTTATTCGTTTTGGTGTTCCAAGCTTTTTTGCTTTGTTGGCTGCTGCCCTATTTTAGATTAATAGTCCAACAAAATTTATATATATGAATCTTTGTTTATTTGATGCTGAAATTTTTTTTATTATTGTTTTTGGGATGGGGGCTTGCTTGATGAGATTATATTATGAGATTTCATTTCATCAATTGCAACCAAAACGCATGTGCTTAGAGTTATCATAGAGCAATTCAATGATTCTTTAATTCTTTGATCATTTTGCCATATTACAGTATCTTCATCAATGTATTAACATTTTTTTTATGCAAAGAAAGCAGAATAGATTCTGCAGAATTGAAGAAGATAGTATTCCTGAATATGAATTCTATAACAATCTGAATAGTCGAATCACTAGTTCATTATATGTTGTATATAGGGATGGCCAAAAACCTTGAACCCATGGATATCTATTGAGATTATCCGGAGTTTTAACGGAACTCGCAAAATCCCCACGGGGATGAGGACCCCTCCCCACCAAAGATGCTGGAGCTTTCGTACTATTATTGGAGCCCTGAAAGTGTTCGGTATTGTTGAATGATGGTGATAAAAAAATTATTTGGAGAGAAAAATTATGATTGAATGATGACGATCGAAAATTAGGAAGTGGAAGGATATATGCAGGGAAAATTAGTATTTGGAGGCAAAATTAGCGAACACTCAGAATTCTGTATTGTTTCACTTTAACACCCCCATAACAAAACTCCAAGCCAGTAACTTTTTTTAAAATGCTAATAAACAGAGAGTTAGAGACAATGGAATAATGTCTACACAAGAAATAATGAAGTAATTTATCTAAGAATTAACAGAAAAACATTCTCCGAAAAAGTATTTCATAATGTACATATTTTCAGCAGCAATTTCCAAGCAATACAACTGAGTAGCATTAATTAAGAAAATGGCCAAAAATCTTGAGATAACTAAACCAAGTTACCTTGACTCGATGTTGCTTAGGTAGATGAAAAGAGGGGACATGCATTTTAGAAGGTGGGTTTATTTTTAAGATGGAAGTGTAAACTATATAGCCTAAGAATAAATCCTTAGTACCTATTTAAATTTCCTTTTCTATATATATATGGTACCGACAAAGATACGGAAAAATAAGTTGCACAACAGAATAGTAGAGAACAAACAACAAACAACAAAACAAAATTTTCAATCTTTTTAGTTTTGCTTAATTTTAACATGATAAATACATGATCTCATAGAATAACAGTAAATAACACTCTGTTGCTATAAAGAGATCTTAAACACAAATCCGTAAGCTATAACTAGGAATATCATCTAAAGAATCAATAATGTAGTGGAATGAAAAAGGATGATAGCAATTGCAAAAATCGGAAGTGCAAAATTAATTAATGTTATGGTATTGCCAAAGTCCTCTGACCCAACAGACACAGAATTTACAAAACTATGATACATATTCAGCAACAGTGAGATGTAATTTCAATTTGAGTTGATGTATTTTACCTTCTTTTATCAATTTAATAAGCCTCTAGCAACCATTTTCCGAAGAAGTTTCTCCGCCATGTCATTCTCATCTTTTTCAAACAAAGCACGGATAACAGTTTCAAAAGTCACAGCATCTGGTAAGCAACCATTGCCTTCCATTTCCGACAGCAGGGCCAATGCTTCTTCAAACAAGCCCTCTCTGCAGAGCCCATTGATCATAATAGTGTATGTCCTCATATTTAGAGGATAGCCTTTCACAGAAAGATCTTGAAAAATCTCTTTTGCAACTACAAGTCTTCCACCTTTGCATAGGCCATCAATAAGTACATTGTACGTGGATATATCTGGATCAATGCCACTCTCTTTCATTTGCTTGAATAACACAAGTGCCTTGTCAACTTGTTTGATATTGAACATCCCATCCAACAAGGAATTGTAAGTCACTACATTAGCGGGTGGACCTCTCTCGTGCATCTTGACAAGAAGCTCCAAAGCACAAGAGATTCTCTTTGATTTGCTCAAGCCATCAATAAGAGTGTTGTAAGTTACCGTGTTTGGAACCAAGTACTTACGACGCATTTCTTCAAAGAGACTCAAGGCTTCATCGACCATTTTACTTTTGCACAAGCCATTAATCATGATATTGTAACTTTGAACATTAAGTAACACTCTACTTTGGGCCATTGTGTTGAATACATATTTTGCCTTATTTACCTGATTAACCAAACAATATCCGTCCATTAAGCTGTTATAAGTAACCACATTTGGTTTCACACCATGTTTTGTCATCACAGCCAACACATTTTTTGCATCTTTGATCTTTCCTTCCTTGCATAGCCCATCCATCAAAATACTATAGGTATGAACATCAGGAGTAATATTTCTAAGCACCATATCACTTAACAAATCAATGGCTTCCTTATATTGACCCTCAAGACACAATCCAAAAATGAGAGAACTGTATGTGATAACATCGGGAGAAATTCCCTTAGCAAGCATTTCAGAGAATAACTGAAAAGCCTGACTTACAAGTGTATCCTTGCAGAGGCTATCAATAATTGCGCTGTACATGAAGACATCAGGAGCAATGCCATAACGTGGGATGTTTCTCAACACTTGAATAGCAGCTGATGTGTGTCCGGTCTTACAGAGCCCATTGATCAAGGTCCCATAAGTGACTTGGTCGAAGTGAAATCCATGAGCCAGCAGTCTGTCATGAAAGCGCACTGCTTTTTCAACACTACCACAGAGATAGAGACCTTTCAGGATTGTTGTCAATGTTACCGTATTAGGTTGATAATCCATTCTGAAAATCTTGGCCAATACAGAGAAAGCAAGCGTCATACAACCCATGCCGCAACAACAATTAATTACGATGGTCAAAGTAAATAAGTCGGGAGCGATTCCCCTGGCTTGCAATTGCTGAAAAAGGGAAATGGCGGTGGAGAAATGGTTGGTCTTGGCAAGAGATCCCAAAATCTTGGTGAATTGGATGATGGACGGAGGGCGACGCATAGAGAGCATGCGAGTGAAGGAATCAACAGCTTCATCAACTTGGCGAGTAGAATGAGAGTGAAGGGATGAAGAGGAAGGGAAGGAAACAAAATTAGGGATTTGGAGAAGAGAATACCTAAAAATGAAAGTGATCTTTGAGGTTGAGGATGACAACATTTTAGTGATTCCCACTTTCGCTGTTGTCTAAGTTTGAGGGAGTTTGCTAACCCTGCGGAAATAGTCCTACGGCTCCTACCCCCGTCCCCCTCCCTGTCACCGATTTAATCCTAATGACATAATAATTGGAGGTCTCCAGATTCCACGCCCGTTTTATTTTTATCAACTTTATGAATTGGAACTGGCCAAATAAATTATAAGGCTTGGGGGGAGTAATGGTTTCATTTCATCAATCATCCTGCTCGAGAAAAAAGGTGACCCATCAAATAATAATAATAATAATAATAATAATAATAAAATTTAATTATTTTGTTAGCCTTTATAATTAAATCAAATTTTTAATTAAATTTTTAGAATTTAAAAAATTATAATTAAATTTGTATATTAAATAAAAATTTATAATTAAATTTTTA
>NC_029789.2:130676121-130693584 GCF_000816755.2 Arachis ipaensis
TTTAATTATAAATTTTTAAATTATAAAAATCTAAGTAAAAATTTGATGAAATTATAAATACTAATACAATAATTAAATATAATAATAATTACAATAAAGGGACATGTTATCCTTAGAAAAGTATAGTATCGATAAATAATTTTAGGGTTTATAGTTTAGAGAATTTGTTGAGTAATATAATATTAAAATAGGTCGAATTAGTGTGTTTGAAGTGGATAGCATCACACTTGCCATAATTTTACTGGTACATTTAATATATACTTATTTGTAAAATTTTGTCCAATTTTATATATTTTTTCGGGTAAAGTGGAAGACCAAAAATATTTAATATTATGCTAAGAAAAAATATACTAAAAAATTTATACTTAGATAATATTTTTACTCTAATAATTAATTAGAATTAATTTTTATTTATGCCTCTTGATAATTGTTTATTTATATTAAAAAAGCTATCAAACAATATTGACAAATCAATTTATAATTAAATTTTTATATTAGATAAAAATTTATAATTAGATATTCATTAGTTGTTGTCAAGTACAACAAGACTCATTCGTTTTGGTGTTCCAAGCTTTTTTATTTTGTTGGCTGCTACTCTATTTTAAATTAATAGTCCAACAAAATTCATGTATATGAATCTTTGTTTATTTGATGCTGAAATTATTATTATTATTATTATTATTATTATTATTATTATTATTATTATTATTATTATTGGGATGGGGGCTTGCTTGCTTCGATGAGAATATATTATGAGATTTCACATCATCAATTGCAACCAAAACACATATACTTAGAGCTGATAGAAACAAGAGAGAAATATGAGAAAAGTGTTTTTGTATATTGTTCAGGTTGATTAAAAGTATAATGTACAAGGCGTATATATAGGTGCTATAAGAATCAAAGTAATAAAAGTATAGAATTCTACAATTAATATACATATATGCCATATAAATATAAACGATACTAACTGATCTAAAATGATTCTAATGATTCTCTAATATTCCCCCTCAAACTCAAGCAGGAGCTAAGGATACCATCTTGAGTTTGGATAACAAAGTCCGGAAACGAGTCGGGTGATGAGCTTTCGTGAAGATATCAGCAGTCTGATCTAGTGTACCAACAGCAATGAGACGAACAGCATCAATAAGGATACGTTGCCGAACAAAATGACAATCAATCTCAATGTGTTTGGTGCGTTCATGAAAGACATCATTATGAACAATCTGAATAGCACTGCGATTGTCACAAAAAACATCAGTAGGGGACGACTGAGGAGCACCCAAATCTTCGAGAAGCCAACGAATGGAGATAACCTCAGCAATGGTGTCAGCGACGGCACGGTACTCAGCTTCTGTACTTGATCGAGCAGTGAACGTTTGCTTCTTAGCACGCCAAGAATGAGAGCGTCGCCAAGAAACAAACAGTAACCAGTAGTAGAACGACGATCAGTGGGATCACCAGCCCAATCAGCATCGGAGTACGCCTGAAGGCACAAAGAGAAATGGGCAGAAAAATAAAGGCCATGAAATAGAGTGCCTTTGATGTAGCGAAGAATGCGAAGAACTGCCGCATAGTGAGTAGTCCGAGGAGATTACAAGAACTGGCTAAGTACATGAACTGGATAGGCGATGTCTGGTCGGGTGACAGTTAAGTAGACGAGTCCTCCAACTAGCTGTCGATAGAGAGTAGGATTTTCCAAAACAGTGCCATCCATAGGAGTAAATCGAACATTAGGCTCAAGAGGAGTAAACTCAGTACGACTATCCGTAATTCCGGCTCGAGCAAGGAGATCTGAAGCATATTTAGCCTGAGAGAGATAGATGCCATCATCGGTGGATATGACTTCTAAACCAAGAAAATAGTTGAGAGAACCAAGATCTTTCATCTCAAAAGTACGCTGAAGGGATGCCTTGAGATCAGAGATACCATCAACATCATCTCCAGTAATGATCATGTCATCAACATACAGAAGCAGAAGAACGACTCCACGTTCACTTTTACGAATAAAGAGAGCATGCTCATGAGGACTGCAAGTGAAACCAAGACTACATATGGTAGTACTAAACTTGTCAAACCATTCACGAGGAGCTTGCTTAAGCCCATAGAGTGCCTTGCGAAGGAGACAAACTTTGCCAGAGGGACAAGGATAACCCGGAGGGGGTTTCATATAGACCTGCTATTTCAAATCTCCATTAAGAAATGCATTCTTCACATCCATCTGACTGAGAGACCTTTTTTGACCGCAGCAATGGCAAGAAGAGCTCGAACAGATGTGAGACGAGCAATAGGAGCAAAAGTCTCTTCATAGTCAATATCATACTCTTGCGTACAATCCTGAGCAACCAATCGTGCCTTATAACGGTCAATAGAACCATCAGAGCGAGTCTTGATCTTGTATACCCATCTGCTATCTACAACTTCCTGAGCAGAAGGAGGATCAACCAAATCCCAAGTGTGTGCCTTTTCAAGTGCCTGTATTTCTTCCTGCATTGCTTGTTGCCAATGTGGATTTGTGGAGGCTTCTCTGAATGACTTAGGTTCATGTTGATGAAGGATAGTAGAAAAACAATGATAATCAAGAAGATGAGGAGGTGGATTTCTTACCCTAGAAGAACGAGCGGGAGGAGGAGGCATGACAGTAGGAGCAGGATCATCGTCTGGTCTGGAATCATTAGGAGATGGAGAAGGCGGAAGAACAGGAGGCTGTGGAGGGTCACTCGAGATAAAATCTGTAGAATCATCACTAGGAAAAAGATCAACATTGGGGTTAGTAAACAAAGGTGACTGAGTAGTAGGAATTGACTCAAAGGATGAGAACCGAGAAAACATGTGATGCTTTCAGAAGACAACATGACGAGATATACGGACACGTTTAGAGAGAGGATCCCAACAACGATAACCCTTGTGTTTAGTGCCATAACCAAGGAAACAACACATACGAGCCCGAGGTTCATGTTTACTATGTTCATGAGGCTGAAGAAGAACAAAACATACACAACCAAAAACTCGAAGAGAACTATAATCTGGGGAGGTATGATAAAGATGCTCAAAGGGAGTAACATTACCAAGAACAGAAGAAGGGAGTCTGTTGATAACATGGACAGCAGTAAGAATAACTTCACCCCAAGTACGCTCAGGACACGAAGAAGAAAGGAGCATTGCATGGACGGAGTCAAGAATGTGACGGTGTTTGCGTTCAGCTCTACCATTTTGTTGAGACGTACCAGGACAAGAAAACTCAGACAAAGTACCCTGTTCTGCAAGAAAGGTTAAGAGTTTGGAATCATGGTATTCCATAGCATTATCACGTCTGAAAACCTTAATAACCTTGGAAAACTGAGTTTTAATCATAGTAGCAAAGTTGATATAGATCTGAGGTAACTCATGGCGATTAGTCATCAAATAAACCCAAGTAAAACGGGAATAATCATCAATGAAAATGACAAAGTATCGAGCTCCGCCCATAGAGGCAGTGGAAGCGGGCCCCCAAACATCAAAGTGAATGAGATCAAAAGGAGAGCAAGCAAGAGATGAATTATTGTGAAAAGATAAAGCAGATTGTTTGGCAGTTTGGCAAGAAATGCAATCAAAAGATTCATTTGGAACCTGACCTAAAACACCCTGAGACACGAGGATGCAGTTTTCTTAAGGAGGTGTGGGCAAGACGTTGATGCCATAAGTGAAGGGTAGAGGGAGAAGAAGCAGCACAGAGATTTTGTACAGGAAGAATATGAAGATTCTCGAGTTCAAACAACCTTCCGACCTTACGTCCAGTCTCGATGATTTGTCCCGTCCGAGGATCCTGTACACGACAACCAGAAAGAGAAAAAGTGACTTCAAAACCCAAATCAACAAGTTGACCAACAGAAATAAGATTAAAGTTTAATTTGGGAATATAATAAGTATCAGGAAGATTAAGAGTCGACTGGGATATAGAACCCTTGTGTATTGCGTGCAAGAGGGAACCATTTGCAGTATTGACAGAAGGTCCATTTGTAGTGGTAGACAGAGACGAGAAGAGATTACGCAATGGAGACATGTGATTAAAGCATCCCGAGTCAAAATACCATTTAGAATTACCTGGAGGGGTTGAAAGAGCAGCAGGGGTATTACCAGAAAAGGAGAGAAGACGTTGAAGAAGAGACGCAATATCAGATAGAGAGACAGGAGACGAGTTGAGAGGAGCAGTGGTGGTAGATTTAAGAGTAGTATCAACAGTAAAAGCAGGCGTAGGACGTGGTGGGTGAGTAGGACAGGTAGTAATCAAATGTCCCGAGAGCTTGCAATAATGGCAAAACAGTTGTGCACAATGGTAGCTAATATGACCTTTTTGGTGGCATGTGCGACATTCAACAGAGGAACAGCCGGAGAACGAGTGCCCAAAACAGTTACAGTTACGACAGAAGGTGCCTTTTCTATCTGTGGCAGCAAAAACATCTAACTTTTCCATAATAGTAGTCACAGAGATCAAGGAGAGGAGAGAAAACTGCAATGTTGGAGCAGAAAATGAGGAAACGGATGGCAAAATCGAAAAGAGCTCACCAAAAAACCTTAGGGAGGGTCCCGCTGTCTGACACGACAGCGGCCACGTCAGATGCCACGTCAGCTGCTTCGTCCGCAGAGAAAGACACGTGGTAACACGCGATAGGAGGAAGGAGATGCGTCAGCGCTGACGCGGGCATGGAGCTGGCAGCGGGTCGGTCTGGGTCGGGTCGGACGCGGTTTGGGCGGAACCGCGTGGATGCTGGCGATGACACGTGGCGCTGTCTGGGACCGTTGATCCTGGGCGTGGATCCAACGGTTCTGGATGGCGTCTGGGGAGAGAAAACCTGAAGCGGTGACCGGACTTCTGGCGGCGCGTGAGGGCGCGTCCGGCGGAGGTAGGAGGCGAGGTCGGCGGCGTTGGAAAGCTTGCAACGAGTAGAAGACGAAGGTGGCGGCGGTGACGAACCAAGGCGCCAGGAAGAAGTCGAAAACGAAGGACAAAGTACTGCCGGTGAAACAAGATAAAGGAGGTAGAAACCAATTATTTCTGAAAAAAAAAATAACCTAAGCTCTTGATACCATGTTAGAAACAAGAGAGAAATCTGAGAAAAGTGTTTCTGTGTATTGTTCAGGTTGATCAAAAGTACAATGTACAAGGGGTATATATAGGTGCCAGAAGAATCAAAGTAATAAAAGTATAGAATCCTACAATTAATATACAGATATGCCATATAGATATAAACGATACTAACTGATCTAAAATGATTCTAATGATTCTCTAATGATTCTCTAACAAGAGCTATCATAGAGCAATTCAATGATTTTATAATTCTTTGATCATTTTGCCATATTATAGTATCTTCAATATATTAACATTTTTTGAGACAAAGAAAGCAGAATAGATTCTGCAGAATTGGAAGAAGATAGTATTCTTAAATATGAATTTAATAACCATTTAACTAGTTAAATCGTTATACGGTTGTATATTCGGCCAAAAAACTTGCATCCATAAATATTTGCTGGGATTATCCGTGACTGAAGGCTAACGGGTATCCGCGCGCAAAATTTTCACGGAGATGAGGATTCACCCCGCCAATAAATAGAAACGGGAGACAGAAATTAAAATACCTGCTCTACGTAAATGTGAATTTTTTATAAAAAAAATTTACTTAAATACCTTTATATACATCACAAATACGATAAAAATAATAATATAGAATTTGTACTATAATGACAAAAATTACATAACATGTATAGGTTATGATGGCTGAGTAAGTCAGGTTGACAAAAAATAATGTAATTGACTTTTGAAATAAAAATTTACCAAACAAATAATTTTAAGAGTGAATTATCAATCTAGTCATGTCCGTTTCTCAGAATGACAACGCGACCTCTTAAGAAAAAAATAATCCACTTCGGTCCCTGTTATTTATTTCTTAACACGACGCAATTCCTATGACTTTTTCTCCGTCAACTCTGAACGAAAAATGCTGACGTGTCAGGTTTAAAAATGAACAAGCACCTAATTGTCTTAATGTGGATTGATTAAAATTTTACTATATTAAAATTCAATTAAATTTACATATATTTTACTCAAAATCAAGTATTATGATCTAGATAATTTTCACAATAAAGTGAAAACTAATAAACACATTATTTGATATATAGTAAAATTTTTCTATGTAATAACAAATTTAATTTTTTATCTTTTTAAACTAAATTAATAATTCTATTTGATATCTTTGCATTAAATTAATAACATAATATCATAGGGTCATTATTAATGTATTCACCGTATTTTAATGTTTATTATTTATATATTTAAAAATTATATTTGAGAATTATTTATTTAGTTTCATAATAAATAATATTTTTAAATTTGAATAATTTATTAATTAGTTTGTATTTATTATATCATATATTCAATAATTTATAAAAAAAGAATATTAATATAATGAATAAAAAAATAAATTAAAAAAATATCATTTAAAAAATAAAGACAAATAAATCCCTAACCAATTTAAATTTAGAAACAATTAAATCCCTGGCCATTTTTGAATCTGACACGTCAGTATTTTTCATTCAGAGTTGACGGAGAAACAGAGACCGCGTTGTCTCACAAAATAAAGAATAGAGACCGAAGTGGATCGTATTTTTTTTAAGGGGTCGCATTATCATCTGAGAAATGGATAGGAATCAGATTGATAGTTCACTCAAATTCTAAAGTAAAGCATGAGTATTAAATTTGAAAAGAACAAAAAAGGGTCCGAAGATGCTGGAGGTGTAGTACTATTATTGGAGTCCTGAAAGTGTTCACCATTGTTGAACGATGGTGATAAAAAAAATTATTTGGCGAGAAATTATGATTGAATGATGATCGAAAATTAGGAATTTGAAGGATATGTGCACGAAAAATTAGTATTTAGAGGCAAAATTACGGCCCGTTTGGTTATTGTCCATGTCCATCAAAGACATAGACACGATGACACACGTCCAGTGTTTGTTGTATGAGACACAAAAAAGTGAGAGACACAGTTACACACAAGAGTACATGAAATACGTGTATTTTGTGTCTCTTCCAAATGGTGAGACACGAAATTGAAGCCATGGACATGGATCTAAAATCTTTTTTTTGGACAATTTTATCCTCATTGATTTTTTGAAATTCCAAATTTCTCCTTCTCTTTTTACAAACCCTAATCAATTCTGAGCTCTTGTCTTCTGTTTTCTGAAGCTTCGTGTGTTCTTCATTGTGGGTATGTGTTGGTTAATTTTGTGAAACTTTTTATTATTCTAAGACAATTTCCTTCTCCTTTTCACAAACTTTAACTAATTCTAATCTCTTCTCTTCTGTTTCTGGCTTTCTATAGCTTTGTGTCTTCTTCACTTGTGTGTGCTGCCATTTTTCTGAAGTTTTTTTATTGTTCTATCACAATCTTTCTCCTTTATCTGTGCTAGAAAACTCAACTCAAGGTTTGACATAATAATAATATTTTTGTTTGTTTGTATGTTGTATTTGTATGCTGCTATATTAGATATTCTTTTTTTCTTTTTGAGCACATATGTGTTAGGTACTCTTCTGCTCTCCCTGTTCTGGGTATGCAAATTTATAGTTTTAAATATCTGAAATAATTATATTTTTAATGGGGTTTGGTTGGAGTATTATGTTGGGTTATCTTGTTTTTTCTGTTTTGGTCAATAAAATAGATTATAAGTGATGGTAACTAAATTAAGAGTTCTCCATTTATGTATCAAAAACTATTAGCTTGATAATATGAGTATGTGATTATGTAATGAGTGTTTTCTCTATTTAAAGTTTAATTGAAATGATAAAGAAAAACTTATTTTTTAGTGTTGTCATACTGGATATTAGAATTTATTTTATTTTTATGCATTTACTTTTTATTGTTTGTTAGAAAGTGATGATGGATCGTTCTGAACAAATTAAGTTATGTGTTGGATATTACTGGATCATGAGAATGCAATTTGATACGTTGATGTTGTTTTTTTTAGTTACTTTATATATGTATATTAGGAATAGAAGGTGGGATCATTCTTCAATTGGGTGAAGAGTGAACACATTGCCATTAAGGCGAGATACATTAGATAACATCATTGGGGCAGGCGGAGATAGAAATTGCATATGGGAGTTAAGAATGAGTTTGAATGCATTTGCAAATTTGTGTGAATTGCTACAAGTTCAAGGTGGGTTAGACGAAGATGGTCATGTTGGCATAGGCGAGCAAGTAGCAACTTTCTTGATCATATTAGCTCATCATACCAAAAATCGCAGCGTACAAGTTAGGTTTTATAGGTCTGGTGAAACTATTAGTAGGTATTTTCATAAGGTATTAGGTTCGGTTTTGCGTGTCCAAAGTGTGTTATTTGCAAAGGCAGACCCTGTACCAGAGGATTGTATAGATCCCAGATGGAAATAGTTTAAGGTAAGGTGTTGCATAAAGTTTAAATTTTTATTGGTCAAGTTTACTTGTATGTAATAACTATTTTATTTTGTCCATTTGATAGGATTGTCTAGGAGCATTAGATAGCACTTACATAAATGTCACAGTCCCAAAGGGTGATAAATCTAGGTATCGGACAAGGAAATCTAGAATATCCACCAATGTCTTAGGAGTTTACAATCGGAACATGAATTTCGTCTATGTCCT
This sequence comes from Arachis ipaensis, assembly GCF_000816755.2. NCBI lineage: Eukaryota > Viridiplantae > Streptophyta > Magnoliopsida > Fabales > Fabaceae > Arachis > Arachis ipaensis. The sequence goes on from NC_029789.2 coordinate 130,684,779, forward strand.
TAGCGGTTGGGAAGGATCGGCATCTGATTCAAGGGTACTTAGAGATGCAATTACTCGACGTAATGGCCTAAAAATACCTGTTTTGATATGTTTAAATTAATCTTTTGATAAGTGCATTAACTATCTATTAAAGAATTACAATATTCCCCTTATAATTTTTCCATCCTTCAATTTTAGGGTCTTATTATTTAGTGGATGCTGGCTATACCAATGGTAGAGGATTTTTATCTCCTTATAAAAATGTCAGGTATCATGTGAATGAGTGGGCTCAAGGTCAACGTGCACCACAAAATCGTCTAGAGTTATTTAATAAGAAGCACTCTTCGGCTAGGAATGTGATTCAACGGTGCTTTGGGTTGCTTAAGAAGAGATGGGCAATTCTACGAAACCCCTCATTCTAACATAACAAAAAAAATACAAGGGAAAAAATTTATATCATCCCAAGAGCCATCAACAACTACTAGCACTTTTTTCTCACAACTTTGTAGCTTTATTATTTGGTTCTTCCAACTTTGCTCCTTATTGTTTGCTTCTTCCAGGCCACTAAGTAGAGGTCAATTCTAATTACTCAACTAAAGTTTGATTCTTTTCCTATATGTAAATTGAACAATGTATTTAAAATATGAGAACTCAACTGGAGTACTAGAATTCAATTAGAGTTTTAGAATTCAATTCTTTGATACAATAACATAAGAAATTCAACTGGAATTTAAAAAGTACGACATTGATGATGTATAAAAGGCACTCATTAACATATATAGGATAGTAATTATAAAGCATGCTTATAGCCAGCTCACATGCTAGAAAAAGATTGATTACAATATTTCATCAAACCTAAAATGGAAGCTACAGAGAAAAGAACAATTAGTAAGTTGAGTAAGAGATTGGTGAGCATCAACATCAAGTGCTGCCACAGTAGCTACAACTAACATTAACATAGTCTATAAAGATTTTGTATGCCAAAATAAATTTCATTTTACTACTACATTCACTAATGGAAAAAATAAAATAATAAATTAAATAAAATACTAAAAAAAGAGAGGGGATCATAACGTCCATATGATTTTCAACTAAAAAGATACAAAATTTGAAGTGTCAAAGCAATACCTATTTGAAAAAACACTGGGATGAAGGGCTTAGAGGCTTCAAATGTTATCCAATTTACATATATGTTTAGCAATCTAACATAATTAACACTCATTCAATGTCACCAATTCTTGATTTTTTCAGCATAACCAAAAAAATTAAGCAGCAACTTTTCTTCACTGATTCTCAATTAAACCTTGGAAGAGCAAGAAATTGATGGGAAGAAGAACATTATACCTCACCTCCATGAAAATTGAACGTATACAGTGAAGAAGAGGAATTTGTGACAAACAAAACAAGGGACAGAGCCACAAGAAAACAAACACTGGATACGGAGATGGAGGAGAGGGTTTAGGGTAGATGCGGCCAGCGTGCAAGGTGAAGACATTCACGAAGGAGGAGAGCGACTAAAGAGAGGAAGTGTTTTGGGGGTAGGGATAACTGACGATAAATGGTGAAGAATAGGGGTTTTTATCTCACTCTTTTTTTTTTTACTTTTAATATTAATTATTTTTAAATTTAATTTATGAGGACAAAATAGTCATTTTTAGTTATGTAATGTTCTTGTGTTTTGTAACCAAACATAATATTAGACACTACACACTAGTGTCATGTCTATTATTTCCAAACACTATACACAAACACAAATATTTTATGTTTATGTCTCAAGTGTCTATGTCTTAATGTCTATGTCCCAATGCATACACAAACCAAACGGAGCCTTAGCGAACACTCAAAATGCAAATTTTCCTTCAGATATCGCACCAAATTTTAGTTTAAGAATAAGTGAAAATGATAGCGATATGATTAAAGATCCTTTGAGAAAATGGAAGCAAACATAGAAAATAAAGCCAAGTAAACTCAATAAGAATGAGATAGATAGGTATTTGGAAGATGATGTAACCAAAGATTTTAATAGATTTGATGTATTGAGGTGGTAGAAAAGAAAAACACTTTAAGTATCGTGTTCTCATGACTAGAAATATATTAGTCATTCATGTTTTTTACTGTAATATCTGTTTCTACTTTCTACTATATTGCATTAACTAGACTATATCTAAAGTCACATGACATTATTATTAATTTAATTCAAATTCAATAATATATAAGACAATAATAAACAATATAATTCAAATTCAATAATATAAAAAATTATTACATGTACAATATAATAACTTCTTATAAATTGATTAGGTGAAACTTAACCTATGATATCTTGCAGGAACTAATACTAGAAAATTAACAATAAATAATAAATTATCATATAATATTGACACAAAAAATTATCATATAATATTAGTAAATTTTATAGTTACATTTCATAATAAATACTACATATAAAATATACTAGCGGTCACAATTTATAGCGCCAACAATTACCAGCACCAAAAATTTTAATATAGTTAACCATTTTTTCTTCTGCTACGAGGTAGAATCGCAACTTTTTAATGACATAACAAAAGTTAAATTACCTATGCCTACAAATGGTAAAACCTGAACAGAACTGCATTGTAGATTGCATAACGAAAACTGAAAAAAAATAAATAAATAAAAAATACTATTCAACTTGAGCTCCCATTTTGTATGTCAGTGAAAATGAACAAAGAATTGGTTAACTATATTAAAATTTTCCCTTTCTGTAGAGTCTCAAACAACTCTTGATGACAGAGCCATCTTGTTCTTGATGAACTTGCAATATCCAAAACACATTGTATATCATATACTCTCACCATAAAGCAAGATTATTCCCTTTGCAGTATCAAATGTTTATTTGGAGTACTGTTTGCTTAAGTCTAAAACTGTTTTATGCAGCACGCACCACACAAAGTTAGAATGGAAGTATATAAATAAAGAACCAAATTATAATGCAAAGATTGGCTTTGCAAAGTTTATAGCAACAGCAATATTTCATCCATTTGAGATGAAGTGATTTTTGTTTGAGTTTCATGAGAAAAGTGATTTTTGAAGTTTAAAATCTAGTTAGTATGGGTTCAACTAGAAACCAAATTAGTTGAGAAGAACTCTAGTGTCTCACAATTGATTCCAAAGGGGCCAAATACAAATCAAAGTATAAAGGAAAATTCACACTAGAGAGCTTCAACATAGTTTGGATTAATGTGTAGCCAGTTAAATTTATACATATAACATGGTAGATTGGTATTTATCCATATGTAAATGGAGGACTCTTCGATCAAAAATCAACAAGCATTATCTACTCAGATGTTAATTCCTACTAACTCACAACTAATTTGGGTTAATCAACTCCTAAACGAAAACAAGCAATGGAACCAACAGCTCATTGCAGAACAATTCAGTACAGATATTGCACAGAATATTTTACAAACTGAAATTGGGGAACGGGATGATTCAGTTACCTGGCCAAGGGAGAAAAAGGGTTGCTACACCGTGGCTTCAGGATATTTACTGGCGCACTAGTTCTGCCACCCTCCACTCGATCTGATGCCACTCCACTGCCAGCAGAAGAAGCTCTGGACTTCTATTTGGGACCTGAAAGTGCAACCGAAAATAAGAATCTTCCTCTGGAAAGTAATGCACAAGGGATTGCCGGTGAACCAACAACTCCATGGAAGAATCAGAACAATACCCCCAACCTGTCGAAGATGTACCACGATGGAAGAAACAGTCCAACACTGCATAATTAGCTGTGGTCAGTCATGGTCCACTTGGCTCAGATCCGGAATTGGAGTCCCTGGAAGTCAAACGGACCAAGAAGTATGGCAACGGTGGATAGAGTTAACTGAGAAGTTGAAAAGAAGCAGAAATGGTGTGAAGAAATTGAGAGAAGCTGCAAACCTGATGTGGGAGATATGGAAGGCTCGCAACAGATTCATGTTTGACGGTGAAGAGTTCGATGAGGCTTGTGTCCTTGAACGAGCCAGAAGGAGTGAATCAGAGTTCCAAGCGTGCTTGCTCGACTGAGGAATGCGAAGAAGATTAGAAATGTCTGAAGAAGAAGTACATCCCATCCAACAACGAATTGTAAGTGACTACATTAGCGGGTTGACCTCTATGATGCATCTCGATAAGAAGCTCCAAAGCACGGGAGATTCTCTTTGATTTGCTCAAGCCATCAATAAGAGTGCTGTAAGTTACCGTGTCTGGAACCAAGTTCTTGTGATGCATTTCTTCAAAGAGATTCAAGGCTTCATCGACCATTTTACTTTTGCAGAAGCCATTAATCATGATACTGTAACTTTGAACATTGGGTAACACTCTAATTTGGGCCATTGTGTTGAATATATATTTTGCCCTATTTACCTGATTAACCAAACAATATCCATCCATTAAGCTGGTATAAGTAACTACATCTGGTTTCACACCATGTTTTGCCATTACAGCCAATACACTCTTAGCATCTTTGATCTTTCCTTCCTTGCATAGCCCATCGTTCAAAATACTATAGGTACGAACATTTGGAGTAATGTTTCTAAGCATCATATCACTTAACAAATCAATGGCTTCCTTATATTGACCCTCAAGACACAATCCAAAAATGAGAGAACTGTATGTGATAACATTAGGAGAAATTCCCTTAGCAAGCATTTCAGAGTATAAATGAAAAGCCTGACTTACAAGTGTATCCTTGCAGAGGCTATCAATAATTGCGCTGTACATGAAACTGATTAAACACTTGAATAGCAGCTGACGTGTGTCCGGTCTTACAGAGCCCATTGATCAAGGTCCCATAAGTGACTTGATTAAACTGAAATCCATGAGCCAGCACTCTGTCATGAAAGCTCACTGCTTTTTCAACACTACCACAGAGAAAGAGACCTTTAACGAGTGTATTCAATGTTACCGTATCAGGTTGATAATCCATTCTGAAAATCTTGGCCAATACAGAGAAAGCAAGTGTCATACGACCCATGCCACAACAACAATTAATTACGATGCTCAAAGTAAATAAGTCGGGAGCGATTCCCCTGGCTTGCAATTGCTGAAAAAGGGAAATGGCGGTGGAGAAATGGTTGGTCTTGGCAAGAGATCCCAAAATCTTGGTGAATTGGATGATGGATGGAGGGCGACGCATAGAGAGCATGCGAGTGAAGGAATGAACAGCTTCATCAACTTCACGAAGGGATGGGGGCTCAGAATGAGAGTGAAGGGATGAAGAGGAAGGGAAGGAAACAAAATTAGGGATTTGGAGAAGAGAATACCTAGAAATGAAAGTGATCCTTGAGGTTGAGGATGACAACATTTTAGTGATTCGCACTTTCGCTGTTGTCTAAGTTTGAGGGAGTTTGCTAACCCTGCGGAAATAGTCCTCTGTTTCCAACACCCCCCATACTAATGAAAGGTCTCCAGACTCCAATCCCGTTTTACTTGGGTTCTATTGACTTTTTTTTAGCGAAATTCTCCGTATACAAGTATTTTTTTATACAAGTCTTTACAAGTTATTATATTAACGCGCTTGAACGTTATTGTGTACGTTCTTCTTCCTCTTCCTCTTCTTATTTTCTTTCGTTTCTTGTTTTCTCTTTCTCCTTCTTCAACCGTTACTGCACAATTTCACTGCACCGTCTTCTTCTTCTTCTTCTTGCTGCACATTCTTCTTCCTCTTCCTCCTCTTCTTCTTCTTCTTTTCTTTCGTTTTTTGCCTTCTCTTTCTCCTTCTTCATTTACGTGCTTTTCTCTTTGTTTTCTTTTTTCGTTATTCTTGATTTCCATTATTTTTTGATATCAAGCTCTGAAATCGTTTTTGAAGAAGAAAAAGCAGCAGAAGATGAGGAGGAGAAAGAGAAAGAGTTTTGAATTATGCATAAGGTGTCCTTTGGGTGTATTTCTGTAATCGTTTGGGTGTATTTTCTGTAATCGTTTGGGTGTATTTCTGAAGTTCCATTATTTTCAAAACGATTTCAAAACTTGATTTTAGAAACCATGAAAATAAAAAAAAAAGCAAGAATACCAGTAATAAACGCAAGACGCAAGTAAAACAACTAATGAAAAGGCAAAGAGAATAACAAAGAAATATCGTTTGGGTGAATTCCTGTAACCGTTTGGGTGTATTTCTGTAATCGTTTGGGTGTATTTCTGAAGTTCCATTATTTTCAAAACGATTTCAAAACTTGATTTTAGAAACCATGAAAATCGAAAAAAAAGAAGCAAGAATACCAGTAATAAACGCAAGTAAAACAACTAATGAAAAGGCAAAGAGAATAACGAAGAAATATCATTTGGGTGTATTTCTATAATCGTTTGGGTGTATTTCTATAATCGTTTGGATGTATTTCTGAAGTTCCATTATCTTCAAAACGATTTCAAAGCTTGATTTCAGAAACCATGAAAAAAAAAAAAAGGAAGCAAGAATACCAGTAATAAACGCAAGTAAAACAATTAATGAAAAGGCAAAGATAATAACGAAGAAATACATGGAGGAAGAGGAAGTCGTTCGTAATCCACGGTGAGTGAAGAAGAAGAAGAAGAAGAAGAAGAAGAAGAAGAAGAAGAAGAAGAAGAGGAAGAGGAAGAGGAAGAGGAAGAGGAAGAGGAAGAGGAAGAAGAGGAAGAGGAAGAGGAAGAGGAAGAGGAAGAGGAAGAGGAGTCGTTCATAATTCACGGTGAGTGTAGTGCTTTGGAAACTGAATAACACATTAAAAGACCCTAATGTATAGCAACTTATAAAACTTGTAAGTCAAAAAGACTTGTATGTGTAGCAAGTCTCGATTATCAATTTTATGAATTGGACGTATATACCAAATAAATTACAAGGCTTGGGGCAGTAACGGTTTCATTATGCTCGAGAAAAAAAGGTGATCTATCAAACAACCACGACAACAACAATAACAATAAAATTTAATTATTTTATTAACCTTTATAATTTGATCAAATTTTTAATTAAATTTTTTAATTTAAGAAATTATAATTAAATTTTTATAATTAAATCTTTATTAATTGTTATTTAAAGATTAAATTACACCACTAATCTTTATATTTTTACTAAAATTACAAATTGGTTCCTATATTTTAAAAGTTTATAATTAGATCCATATACAAATTATAATTTTGTAATTAGGTCCTTAATAACATTTATCGTAAAAAAACCGCACATTTACCATAATGTCTTCTTCTTTCTCTTTTCTCTTTTTTTCCTTATTTTCTCTTTAGCGTTGTTGTTCTTCTTCTTTAACAATAATACGACTTTAACAACAACAATGCCAAAATCATTGTTGATGATCAAATTCATTAACACAGTAAAAACCAAAATTAACAGTAATTATACAAACTACCACGATAATATGCACTATTATCATGAAGAGGAAGTATAGGGAGTCAATGGAATATTTGTACAATGTGTACAATGGAGGTTTAGGGATGTCCAATTCAGTATTAGAGATATAACTATTAGTGTTACTTTTTCCATCAGCTTAAGCTTTTAAGACGAGTGGTATCATGACATGATATCAGAGTTCTAGATCTGACATGAGATGTTTATTAGCCTTAGTACTTGAATGGTTATTCTGGATAATGTAGGTGATGCTCATTTTTTAACTCAATAGTCCATTGTACACATTGTACAAATATTCCATTAGCTCCCTAGCAAGACTCTATCATGAATGAACAAAATTCAACTCATCCCAATTATATTTAAATTGTCAATAATTAAAATCTTTCCCTCATCATAAACAAAATCTTTCTCTCTAACAACTCAATCTTACTAATCAAATCCCTCGTAGTATGCCTCGGGATCCCACCCATAGGCACATACCGATCCAACTACTCACGATCTATCAACGTCTTTCCCTCCACCGCTCCAACACCATCACCGCCATCAACCTCAAACGTACCGTTTTGGAACGCAGGAAGCTCCTCATCCTCTTTCCTTCCCATAACGTCTGTCAGCGCCTCCCCGCCCTTCGCCATCCGCATCTTGTCAGGGACCATCCTGACTAGGGGTGGAAAAAGGTCAGGCGGCCTGCCAAGGGCCTGCAGCCTGGCCTGTGTTTGGCCTGACCTGGCCTGACCTGTTATAAAATAGGCACAGGCTCAGGCTGTTATAAAAGCCTTATTATGTTAATAGACCCAGGCTCACTAATTAGCCTGGCCTGGCCTGTCAGGCCTGTCTAGCCTATTTTTTTATTATTAACAAAATAATGAGATATTTTAAATTTACTATATTTAATTATAAATAATTTTGTATATTTTAAATATTTTAAAAATTCTTATAAATATTAAATATGACATTTTATATATAAATATGTTTATTAAAAAATATTTTTTTAAATAATATTTTTATTTTTGCAAAAAAAAATTAGCAGGCCTTTTAACAGGCTTCAGGCCAGGCCAGGCTTAGTACTTTAAAAAAAAGCTTATAGCAGACTGTAGGCCAGGCTCAGGCCAATCAACTACATGACAGGCCAGGCCTGTTAAAAGCAAAGCCTGGCCTGTTTCCACCCCTAATCCTAACCCTCTCGCCCTCGCAAACCAAGCTCCGTAGTGACTCGCTTTATTAGCACCAGAACCACTCGGGTCCTTGGAGGACCTGGACACGGCGTGTGAAGTAGTTTTTGAAATTAATGGTGGTAGTGCCAGAAACACGACGTCATTTTGGCAGAATCAAAGACTCTCATTGGCGTAGGGACCAATTTACAATTTCATTAAAAATATAGGGATCAACTATGTAATTTAATTTTATTTAAAAATATTTTAATAATTTTAAAATATTTACTTTTAAAACAAATAGTATTTTTTAATAAAAAAA
>NC_029789.2:130693602-130710227 GCF_000816755.2 Arachis ipaensis
AAATTTTTAAAATATAAAAAACTAATTAAAAATTTAATAAAATTATAAATATTAATAAAATAATTAAATATAATAATAATAACAACAAAGAGATATGTTACCTTTAGAGAAGTATAATATCAACAGATAATTTTAAGGTTTATGGTTTAGAAAATTTGTTAAATAGTATAATGTTAAAAGAGGTTGAATTAGTATGTTTGAAGTGGTTAGCATTACACTTACCATAATTTTAATGATACACTTAATATACACCTGTTAATAAAATTTTGTCTAACTCTACTATATATTTTTTCGAGTGAAGTGGAAGACCAAAAATATTTAATATTATGCTAAGAAAGAATATATTAGGAAATTTATACTTAGACAATATTCATGCTCTAACAATTAATCTATACTTAGACAATATTTATGCTCTAACAATTAATCAGAGTTAATTTTTGTTTCTGCCTCTTGATAATTGTTTATTTATATTAAAAAAATTATCAAATAATATTGACAAATCAACTTATCATTAGAAAAGATTGAATGGAATAAATAAAAAATTGTCACCTAATAAAATATTGCACCCCATAGCAATTAGTTATTATCATTAAAATTAGGGACGTTAAATAATAATTTTTTACCAAGAAACAATGACTGCTCTTTAGGTATGTTAATTTCAATAAATTTTTTTAATGTGAATTCATTCAAGGTTTAATTATTCTGTTAGTTTTTATAGTGTCAAATTTTTCATTAGATCTCTATACTTTCTTTTTTTAATTGGATCCTGTACTAATTTTTTTTTCAATTAGGTCTTTTTTTGTAGTAATTGACTTAATTGTATAGGGAGCCAACTAAAAAAAATGGTGCAGAAACTCAAATAAAAGGGAAAAAAAGTGTAGGAACTCAATTGAAAAAAAATTTGGTGCAGGGACCCAATTAAAAGGAAAAAAAAGTATAGAGACCTAATTAAAAATTTCGCAAAACTATAGGGACCAACAGAGTAATTAAGTGTGTGTTTGGATTACAGTTTGCAAACGGGAGTTTGCATAAAATTGATTTTGTAAAATTGATTTTGACAAAAAGTAAGTTTGAGTTAACGTGATTTATGTTTGGTAATGTTTATATCAAAATTAATTGTAGTAAAATAAATGTTGTTTGGATTATACTACTCAAAATCACTTTTAGATAAAAAATTACTAAAAGAGACATCAATTTAAATAATTTATATATATATATATATATATATATATGCAAAATCAGAACACTAACAAAAATAATATAAAAAAATATTTATCATATAAATAAAATAAATACAATAAAAAATAAAAATATGAAATTTTATAATGTCAAACAAAAAAAAATTCTATAATTTTTTTAGTATTGTTAGTACTTGTTATGTAGGATAACCGACAATAGCGGGCTGGACTCGTTGGGTTGACCCAATTGTCTGAGGGAGGAAACCTTCGATTGAGTTAGCGCCTTGAGAGCCTCTGTCCAACTTGTATGTATTAATGAATAGGGGGTGGTACCTGCAAAGACACTCCGATGCTTAAGTCAGCAAGGGTCTAAGCAAGTTTTAGAGTATTGGGACTTAAAGATACCTGAAGGGTGTCAAGGTATATATAGTGGTGAACCCATAACCACCGTTGGAGTAGTTCCACTTTTTAAGGAGGATAGCCGTCCCTTTATCTTAGGGAAGTTGAGATATGACTCCTGGAAGTGGGTTGAGAGATTTTAGGGGCAGTTATTTATTTGGATGAGTGTTATCTACCAGCTAATCTTCGTTCCCGACTTCTTTTAGTCAAGTCGTCGTTAAGACCGACTTCTTAAGAGAAGGTCGGTGTCGAGTGAGAACCAATCTTTGGATTGGGCCTTTTATTTTGGACCTGGGCCTTAGGGTTGGGCCAAGGTACAAACAATGCCCCTACATGAGTGCAATCTCTTTTAAGAGTTGGGCTCGAGTATTTTAACTCGGGATCGTAGCCGACTTAGTGAGGAACCGACGTGATTTTTCGAATCCGATGTGATTCAAAATTTTCCAACAGTCGCGTCTAATCAAACGTCGTGTCCGTTCAGGGGTTTTTAGCATTTATACGCGGGGAGCAGTTACATTGGTAACAACGCCTCTCTTAAATGATTACGTCGTTTTATTGTTATGCCCCTAACATGTTTATAAATACTTTCCCTCTCTTTTCTTGTATCGTTTCTGAAAATTTTCTTACTTGCACCCTCTGTTCGAAAGAAGAGACTCCTTCCTTCTTCAGGTGCTTTGACTGTCTGTCGCCCCAACCTTTTTTGCAAGCGAAAGGTTAGTTCCTTTTTCCTTCTTCTCTTTTACAAATTCTTTTACTTGTATATTTTTCGTTTAGAGGAGCGTTGACTGTAGGCCTAGTGACTCTGTTTGTCTGAGAAGCTTGTATTAGGTCCTTTAGAGACCCTTTTTTTATTCTTTTTTCTTTTCTCTTTGTAGGATTCGTCACCCTTTTAGAAAAAGATGTCTTCCTTAGAGTCTTTTTCCCAGTGGGTGGATGTCACGGTCCTTGGGGAGGAATCCTTCGTAGACACTGATTACATCACTGACCTTCGTACTCATCATAGAATTTGTGTTCTTGATGAGGATGAGCCAAAATATGAACTGATTGCTCCGGGTCCGGAAGACCAAGTTTGTTTTGGGAGGGCTTCTGATGCGGACCCTCATTTCTTTTTTATGTATGAGAGCCTTTTTACCCGCCTGGAAGTTTTTCTGCCATTTTTCAACTTTGAAATAGCAGTTTTGTCTCACTGTCGCATTGCTCCCACCCAACTTCACCCCAATTCTTGGGGTTTTATGAAAATTTATCAACTTATCAGCCGTGAATTAAATTTTTCGACATCTTTGAAGATTTTTTTTTCCTTTTTCATATGACCAAGCCCTTTAGTGGGCAAAACAATAAGCAGCAATGGGTGTCTTTCTGAGCCATCCAAGGCCGGAGAGTCTTTACCTTTTTTATGAATCTTTCCATGACTTCAAAAATTTCTTTTTTAAAGTTCAAGCCGTAGAGGGTCACCACCCCTTTTTTCTGGACCAAGATTCTTCTCCCCGTTTTTCCTTGTACTGGTTGGAAGCCTCTCCTGTGGAGAAATATAGTCTGGATGATCTGAACAAGGTAGATGAGGCTATTGTGGGGTTCTTCCGAGAAGTTTGGGGAAGAGCCCCTTATCTCGATACAAAAAAGTTCCTCCAGGGGTCTCCGACCTTTGTACAGACTCGTTTAGGTAGATATGGTTGTCTTTTGATTTGCTCTGACTTGTTTTAATCATTTGACTCTGGAATTCTGATTTCCCTATAAATTGATTTTTTGCCTTCTTTTTCAGAAATGGTGAAGAAAGCTTCCGCCTCTTCTTATAAAAAAGTTCAAGATGCCAAGAAAAGATCTCAGGCGCGGTGGATGCGGCAAGGGCTGCTGGTACCCTTCCTCCTCCTCCTCACACTTTGGGGACTTCCTCCTGTCCTATCATGGTATCCTCTTCCTCTACTTCCTCTCTTCCTTCTCCTTCCCCTCCGCCCCGATCTTCCCCTGAACCTGAGAAGAAGAAGCGAAAGACTTCTGGCTCTTCTTCTGGGGTTACATTCGATGGTCCCCAATTTGTCCGGAACCATATTTTTCTCCATTCATCCATTAATATGGATGATGCTATGGTTCAGAATCATCTAAATGTTATAGTTCAGGGGAGCATCCAGGCGGCTGGGGTGTGTACAAAACTCCTAGATATTTTTGAACATACTCTCCTTAGCTCTTTGGGTTCTGTCTGTAAGGTTGAGGAGCTTGAGGAGAGAATTTCTTTATACCAAGAAGAGGAGAAGAAGTTAAAGGAGGAGGTTACCAAGTTAAAGAAGGAGAAGGATCGGGTTCGAGAGAGGGAGAAGAAGTTAATGGGCCAGTGTGCCATGGCAGAGGGTCTCAGGGAGAAGACAGAGCAGAATTACATTAGGCTGTTTGGGGAGAACCTGGATTTGAAGAAGGAGCTTTCTGGGTGCCAGGACGCTTTCCAGGAATTGGAGGATTCGATTGCTGAGGGTGCAGAGGAGGCATGGAGGATCTTTAAGGAGCAAGTCGGAGTTATTGCTCCTGAGATCCTGACAAGATTGTAGTGAGCGGTGCTATTGTCTCCCCTCCCCGACCTGCGACTGACTCCAATTTGAAGACGAGGGGACAAAGAATAATGGAGTCTCCTCCTCGGGGGGACGTGCTGAGTTCCTCAAGAGTTCCTTTTGAAAACCCTGATCAGCCTGCTCCGCCCCCTCTTGATGTTGCTCCGTCTTCTCTCCCTGGTCCTGGTGGTGATGGCCCTTCTCCTGGTGGTGGTGATCTTCCTTTTGCTTAACTGATTGTGGCTATATGGGGCCCGGCCTGTGGGCCCCCTGTTTTTTAAACGATTTTTATATTTTGTTTCTTTGTGGTGGTAGTTGTTACTTGACATTTCTTGGTCTTTTGTGGTCGTAAACAAAATATTTAAAAATGCTCTTTTTTGGATAAGGGTTTAGGATATCTTTTGCCGTGTGCATGCTTTCTGTTTAGGCTATTTTTGCGAAAAATCATTTTTTGATCTTTTTGAAAATCTTTTATCCTGGCTGGCTGTCTTTCGTACTAAGTTATTTTGAATTTGTAGAAACTTGGGACAGCTTTTGCCTTCGGCTTTTGGGGATGGATTTTCTTATTTCTTCTTGGTATTCCTCACACTCAATTTTTCTTTTATTGAGTTTTTATAACTTAGGTTATTTTTGCGATGCATTTCATTTCGTCTCGAGTTTTTCCGACCTGCGAGTCGGTTATTTTCCGAGTTTTTTCATGATCTACTTTTATAACCTCTTTACGCCGACTTGTACCTCGTCGTTTCATCCTGACGACCATCTAGGTCGGTTCATGGAATTTTCACGCTTTGTCAAGCTTAAGTCGGCGCGTTTCGTAGAAAGAGTGAAAATAATCGTAAAAAGAAATTTATAAAGAGATATGGAAAAAGATCTTTATTTATTTGCGAAGGTACTTTTTTGCTACTAAGGGTTTTGACAGTTTGTTCCCCCTTAGCCCCCACTTTTATGCCTCATTAAAAATCCCACTTCAGGAAAACCCTCTATTTGGGAAAAAACCATGGAGTTGGGAAAAGAGTACATCAGGGAATGGAGTTTGCTTTTAACTGTAGTACCTTTTCATATTACAAGCATGCCACGATCTAGGTAACTCGGCGCCGTTTAAGTCGGTCACCTTATAGTAGTCTTTTCCTAAGACCTCGCTAATTATGTATGGTCCTTTCCAATTGGCAGCAAGCTTTCCATCCCCAGACTTGTTGACTCCAATATCGTTTCTAATCAAAACCAAGTCGTCTGAGGTGAAACTTCTTTGAATGACCTTTTTATTATATCTATTTGCCATCCTTTGTTTCAACGCTGCTTCTCTTATCTGGGCTTGTTCTCGGACTTCAGGGAGTAGTTCCAATTCTTCTTTGTGCCCCTGTATATTTCCATCCTCATCGTAGAAGCTCACCCTTGGACTTTACTCACTGATTTCAACTGGTATCATGGCTTCTATGCCGTAAGTAAGTCGGAAGGGTGTTTTCCGTGTGGCAGACTGAGGTGTAGTCCGATAAACCCAAAGTACTTGTGGGAGTTCTTCAGCCCAGGCTCCCTTTGCCTCTTGTAACCTCTTCTTCAACCCTGCCAGTATGACTTTGTTAGCTGCCTCGGCTTGTCCATTTGCTTGTGGATGTTCTACCGAGGTAAATTGGTGCTTGATCTTCATACCGACTACTAGGTTTCTGAAGGTTGAGTCGGTGAACTGAGTTCTATTATCAGTGGTGATGGAATGAGGTACTCCATACCTTGTGATAATGTTTTTGTAGAGAAACTTCCGACTTCTCTGGGCGGTGATGGTGGCCAATGGTTCGATAAAAAGATTCATCCATCCGAGGGTTAATCCGGAGACTTCAAGGACGTCTTGCTTGGCCTCTGTTTTTGCTACGGAGGGTTCTTGGAGAGCTTCTTAGATCAGGCTTCTATTATTCCCCCCTGGCTTGGTACTTGCTAGCTTGGAGAGGGCGTTTGCTCTACTGTTGAGATCCCGAGTTATGTGCTTGACCTCGGTTTCTGCAAAGCGCCTAAGATACTCCAAGGTTTTGTCCAAGTATCTCTTCATATTGGGGTCTCTAGCCTGATACTCTCCATTTATTTGGGAGGTCACCACTTGAGAGTCGCTAAATATCACTACTTTTGTCGCACTGACTTCTTGTGCTAGCTTTAATCCTGCAATCAAGGCTTCATATTCTGCCTGATTGTTAGAAGCTGAGAATTCAAATTTTAGGGAAACTTCTATCTGTGTTCCCCCTTTGTTGACCAGTATTATGCCTGCACCACTTCCTATTTTGTTTGAGGATCCATCTACGTATAACTTCCATGTAGTGGATTCTTTCTCTTGGTCTCCTGCATATTCTGCTACGAAGTCAGTGAGGCATTGGGCTTTTATTGCCGTCCGAGTTTCGTATTTCAGGTCGAACTCGAATAGCACTATCGCCCATTGAACCATTCTACCCGCAATATCTATCTTCTGGAGGATTTGCTTCATGGGTTGGTTCGTTCGAACTCTTATTGTGTGGGCTTGAAAATAAGGCAGTAACCTTCGAGAGGCTACTATTAACGCATACACAAACTTCTCGAGTTTTTGATACCTTACTTCAGGGCCTTGTAGGACTTTACTAGTGAAGTAGATAAGATGCTGCCCGACTTCGTCTTCCCATATTAGGGCTGATGCTATAGCTTTATCTGCTACGGACAAGTACAGGACGAGTTCTTCCCCAATTTTAGGTAGGGTCAGAATAGGAGGTTGGCTTAAAAACCTTTTGAACTCCTGGAATGCTTCTTCGCATTCAGGAGTCCATTCGAACTGGCATCCTTTTCTTAGTAGGGAGAAGAGTGGGATCTTAATGTTGATCCCACCAAGAACCTGGAAAGGGCGGCGAGTCGGCCGTTCAGCTGCTGGACCTCTTTTAAGCAAGTCGGGCTTTTCATTTCTAGGACTGCTTTGCACTTGTCGGGATTAGCTTCGATTCCTCTTTCATTAAGCATGAATCCTAGAAATTTTCCAGCCTCTACTGCGAAGGTGCATTTTGCGGGATTCAATCTCATCCCATGCAACCTTATGGTGTTGAAGACTTGCAGGAGGTCTGTCAAGAGGTTGGTCTCATCCTTGGTTTTTACTTGCATATCGTCTACGTAGACTTCCATCAATCCCCCAAGGTGAGGTACAAACACCTTGTTCATCAGCCTTTGATATGTGGCTCCAGCATTTTTTAGTCCAAAGGGCATTACCACATAGCAATAGTTTGCCCTAGGCGTGATGAATGATATTTTTTCTTGATCCGGCCTGTACATCAGGATTTGGTTGTATCCCGAGTATGCATCCATGAACGACAAGTATTTATATCCTGAGCTGGATTCTACTAGGGTATCAATGCTTGGAAGTGGATATGGGTCTTTGGGACATGCCTTATTCAGGTCGGTATAATCGACGCACATCCTCCACTTGCTGTTTTGTTTTTTGACCAGCACCACATTTGCCAGCCACGCCGGATATTTGACTTCTTTGATGAACTCGGCTTCTAAGAGTGCTTGCACTTGTTCTTCCACTACTTGAGCTCGCTCGGGTCCGAGCTTCCGCCTTCTTTGTTGAACAGGTCGCGATCCGGGGTAAACTGATAGTTTGTGTGACATGAGTTCGGGATCTATCCCTGGCATGTCGGAGGCTTTCCAGGCGAAGAGGTCGGAATTTTCTTGTAGGAGCTTTATAAGCTTCTCTTTCAGCTCTTCTTTCAGGTCGGCTCCTATGTTGGTGTTTTTCCCTTCCTCTTTTCCAATCTGTACCTCCTTAGTTTTTCCCCCAGGTTATGGTCGCCACTCTTCCTTGGCTCTGACCCCTACGAGCTCAATTGTGTGCACCTCATTTCCCTTTTCTCTCAGGTTCAGGCTTTCGTTGTAGCATTTCCTTGCCAATTTCTGGTCTCCCCTAATGGTTGCTACTCCCTCTGGTGTTGGGAATTTTATGCAAAGGTGAGCGGTGGATACCACTGCTCCGAGCCGATTTAGGATAGTTTTGCCGATTAAGGCATTATAGGCTGACCCCACATCGACGACTATGAAGTCGATGCTCAGAGTTTTGGATTTTCCCCCCTTTTTGAAAGTCGTGTGAAGGGGCACATATCTCAGTGGTTTTATTGGCGTATCTCCTAGGCCATATAGGGTGTCAGGGTAAGCTCTTAATTTCTTTTCATCTAACCCCAGCTTATCGAATGCTGGCTTGAAAAGGATGTCAGCTGAGCTCCCCTGATCTACCAGGGTTCTGTGAAGATGGGCGTTGGCAAGGACCATGTTATCACCACTGGATCATCATATCCAGGGATGATTCCTTGCTCATCTTCTTTGGTGAATGAAATAGTGGGGAGATCGGGAGCCTAGTCCCCGACCTGGTAGACTTCCTTCAAATGCCTCTTGCGAGCTGACTTTGTGAGGCCGCCTCCACTAAATCTCCCTAAGATCATAAGTATATGTCTTTCTAGGGTTTGTGGTGGTGGATCTCTTCGGTCCTCGTCGTCTCGCTTCCTTTTTCCATGATGGTCTGACTTTTCCATGAGATATCTGTCAAGCCGACCCTCTCTGGCCAACTTTTCTACCACATTTTTAAGGTCGTAACAATCATTCGTTGAGTGACCATATATTTTATGGTACTCACAGTAGTCACCGTGACTTCTCCCCTTCTTATTTTTGATGGGTCTGGGGGGCAGTAGCCTTTCAGTATGGCAGATTTCCCTGTATACATCTACCAGAAAAACTCGCAGAGGAGTATAGGAGTGATATCTCCTAGGCCTTTCGGGGCCGACATCCTCTTTTTTCTTGGGTTCTCTTTCTTTCTCTTTTGAGGAGTGAGAATGCCCAGGCCGCCAACTCGGTTCTCGTAGCTTGGCGTTTTTCTCCATGTTGATGTACTTCTCAACTCTCTCCTGTACATCACTTAAGGAGGTCGGGTGCCTTTTCGATATGGACTGGGAGAAGGGGCCTTCTCGAAGTCCATTTACTAGGCCCATAATTACTGCCTCCGTGGGCAAGTCTTGAATCTTTAGGCACGCCTTATTGAACCTTTCCATGTAGTCTCTTAGAGGTTCTCCGACCTCCTGTTTTACTCCCAGGAGGCTTGGCGCGTGCTTTACTTTATCCTTTTGGATGGAGGATCGCATTAAGAACTTTCGCGAGAGGTCGTCGAAGCTAGTAATCGACCTTGGGAGAAGATTGTCGAACCACTTCATCGCTGCTTTCGTTAAGGTGGTCGAAAAAGCCTTGCAGCGAGTAGCATCAGAAGCGTCGGTGAGATACATCCGACTTTTAAAGTTGCTTAAATGATGCTTTGGATCCGTGGTTCTATCGTAGAGGTCCATATCAGGACTTTTAAAGTTCCTTGGAACCTTTGCCCTTATTATATCCTCGCTGAACGGATCTTGTCCCCCCAAGGGAGAGTCTTCTCGGTCGCTGCGGGAACTTCGACTTTTAAGAGCAGACTCCAGCCTTAAGAGCTTTTCCTCTAGCTCTTTTCGTCGATCAATCTCGTTTCTCAGGTTTCTCTCCGCCTCTCGTTGTCGTTCCAGTTCTTATTCCAACTGCTCCAAGCGCCCTTGGTGCCCGTGGAACAATCCCATGAAATCGGCAGCATGGGGTTGTCCCTCCTTTCCCGATTCGCGACCATCAGAAGAGTTTGCCTTTGGGTCTTTCAATCCAGAAGTGCCTTCTCTGTTCTGATCGGCCCCACCTTGGTGGGTGGTCAAGTTCGCATCATTGTTTCCAACGTCTAGATTTTCTTGCTCAGAATCGGACGCTGTGTGGCCATCTTCAGGTGAATTATCCGCCATCACTGGTTGATCTCTCGGGTCCCCGGCAACGGTGCCAATATTACGTAGGGTAACCGGAGAATAGCGGGCTGGACTCGTTGGGTTTACCCAATCGTCTGAGGGAGAAAACCTTCGATTGAGTTAGCGCCTTGAGAGCCTCCATCCGACTTGTATGTATGAATGAATGGGGGGTGGTACCTGCAAAGACACTCTGATGCTTAAGTCAGCAAGGGTCTAAGCAAGTTTTAGAGTATTGGGACTTAAAGATACCTGAGGGGTGTCAAGGTATTTATAGTGGTGAACCCATAACCACCGTTGGAGTAGTTCCACCTTTTAAGGAGGATAACCGTCCCTTTATCTTAGGAAAGTTGAGATATGACTCCTGGAAGTGGGTTGAGAGATTTTAGGGACAGTTATTTATTTGGATGAGTATTATCGACCAGCTAATCTTCGTTCCCGACTTCTTTTAGCCAAGTCGTCGTTAAGACCGACTTCTTAAGAGAAGGTCGGTGTCGAGTGAGAACCAATCTTTGGATTGGGCCTTTTATTTTGGACCTGGACCTTAGGATTGGGCCTTTTATTTTGGACCTGGACCTTAGGATTGGGCCTTTTATTTTGGACCTGGACCTTAGGATTGGGCCTTTTATTTTGGACCTGGACCTTAGGATTGGGCCTTTTTTTAATGAAAAAAAAAATTGAAACGAAAAACTATGAAGAAGTAGGAAGAACTATAAAGAATTATTGTGAAGGTAATAGTTACTGGTATCTTTTTTATAGAAGAAAATGAAGGGTAGGGTTGGTAAAAAAAATAAATTTTTCATCTAATTTTCCAAGGGTAATAAGCAACCATGAACGTGAAACGCAGAAGCTACAAATTTTAGCTTCTCCTAAACGTGCGTTCAGAAAGATAAAAATTACCAAACATAAAAGTGAAACTTTCAAAAAGTTCAAACGTGCTTCTCTCCTCCCCAACGCGTTTGCCAAACACACCCTAAATCTTCATTCAACAACATGTATTTCTAAACATGTTTTTTTTTTTTGGTAAAATGTATTTCTAAACATTAAGGACCTTGGGAAGCTTCAAAAATAATTTTTTTGAGTTTTTAACTTATGAAAAGTAGTAGTATTAATGTCTAGTACAATTTTTAAAACCAAATTGTAACTTTCTAAGAAACTATTTAAAAGCTTATAGAAAAGTTTAAAAAAATGACTTCTCTCATAATACTATTACTTTTTATCACATTTCTATAAAAATAAGCACTTTTATAATTAAAAATGAGTTAATACTCAAAATCGTCCCTGAAAGATACCTCGATCTCCATATTAGTCCCCGAAAGATAAAGTTAATCAAAAGAGTCCCCGAAAGTTACACGAGTTAATCACGTTTGTCCTTCCATTAACTCTGTTGGTGACCTGGCTAACTGTTGCTGATGTGTGTGGTTAGCTTCCAACGTGGAAGAGGCCCACATGTGATGACCTGTTGCTGACAAGGTAAGTTTGAGAAAACAGTTCAAATTAGTCCCTAAGTGTTTGAAACCTAATCCTAAATTCCACGATAAATAGGTCGCATTCATCAATCAGATGGCCATATACCTGGGTTCGTGTTCAAATTGGTGGTTTGGGACGACGATGGAGGCCGGAAATGGAGGCCGTGGTGGCGGTGTGTCGTTGTTCTCGAACGGCAGTAATGGTTCCAGCGCCTCAATGCGAAGCAGGAGGAAACCCCATGAGGAATCATGTTTCTGTGGGTTGAAGGCTGCGATAAGAAAGTCTGGGACAGCGGAGAACCCAGATAGACTATTCTGTGCATGTCCAAGGTACCGGGTGAGTGTTGTGTAAGATTTTAAGGGTTTTTGATGTTGTTTTGTGTGTTGGGATTTTATTTAATTTTTGATTTTCTGATTTCTGAATTTTCAGAAGGGCAGTCACTGCAACTACTTTAAGTGGGTTGAGGATGATGAGTATGAAGGGATGGGCCAAGGTGGAACGAAGAAAGATTATGGGGCTGAGCTGCAGGTTGATAGTGACTGTGATGAATGGAGGTTGAAGGTGGCATGGAGACTGGGCAGCTTGGAAGCTGAAGTAAAAGCATTGAAAATGTTAATAGTTTTCCTATTTGTGGTAGTTGTGCTTAATGTGATTGTTTGTAGTTTGTTGTGTCGTTCCAAGTAAAGCAAATTCCAAACACTTGATGGTGTAATGAGATGAATCCATTGAATGAGAATAGATGTTTCATTTGGTTGTTTTATATGAAGACAACACAATCCAATTGAAAGGTTCCAAACCAATTCGATTGACTATTAAAGTAACATGTACTAAGGAATGGACATAATCAGTAGTGAAAGTAGTGTTAAACATTGAGTAGTCAAAGTACTATTAAATATTCAGTTGCCATAGAAGGCTAGATGTCACATTTTCTTAAGGACCAAAAGGTTTAATATAGGAAACAGACCACATCAAAGTCATAAGCCTTTACATGAGGATACATAACCTAAAAAGTATCCTAGACCAAAATAAAAGGGCATAGTACAACTTGCATTGACATAGATAACCAAAATGTAGATAATGTAACTCCAATTGCCCTGTGCAAAATAACAGAAAGTATCCTCACACAAAAAACGAATTCAACCACAATACAATTCAACACTAATCAAAGTCATTTATCAGTCTTTTTTGGGGGCTTGAAGGCGGGAGTAGGAACGAAGGTCATAAAGTCGGCCAGTTTTTTAGCAGTGGCTGAACTAGTCCCCTTGATTGTCTCAGCAGAGATAGCGACTGGTGCGGCTACAGTAGCTTTAGGAGACGACTGAATTCTGGCTTTCCCTTTAATGACCTTTAACTTCGATGGCCTAGCAGCGAGTTGTTCCTACACAAATTAATGGTACATCTAGATTTAGATTTAGCTTATTAAAGAAATGAGATTTATGAACTAACAAATGTTTAAAATGAATCACATATGGCAGATTACCTGTTGTGTTTCTTGGGTTGGTGGTATACTATCACACTGGCTAACATCAATTACTGTCGGAGTCTGTGTTGGTGATCGAGCTGGATTAGGTTCAGCTGGGACAGTGGTTGCTTCAGGGGCAGCCCCTTCTGCAGTAGGAGCAACCAGAGCTAGTTGCAGCTGCAGCTGCCTAGCATGCTCCTCAGCTTCGATAGCTTTCTTCTTTGCACAGCTTCGCTTGTTGTGTCCTATCTCACTGCAATACATGCATCTGATAGGGTTGTATTTCCTCTTCATCTTTGTTTTTGATCCAGTGGGTTGTTCCTCTTTGTCTCTTCTCCTTTTCTTGGTTGGTCTTCCAGGCTTTGCCTTAAATGGTGGTGGGACGGGTGCTGGGTGTGGAGTTTTTTCCCACAGATCCTGACCTTTCACTGGATTCACATTGAAGCAATAAGTCTTCCTGTACGCTTCCATCTTCAACCAGTCGTGACAATAGTCTTCAGCACATTTTTCATTCTTATCCTGTATAGCTGAGATTGCATGCATACACGGCATCCCTTACATAGAGAAACCAATCATTATTTTAAACTCGTGCATAAAATTAAATTATAGTAACTAAATGTTGAATTTTTTACCTGTTAGTTTCCAAAAACGACAGCTGCACGTATGCTTTCCCAAGTCAACCACCATATTGGTTGGCCAGCCATGAACTTCATACAGTTCTTCTTTTTCATCACCAGACCATTGAGGAGCCCAGTGGCTAGACAACGCTGTCATGGCTTCAAGTCTGCTCTGCTGAACAGGGGGGAGAATCCCTTGATAATTCTCTAGCTTCTTCCGATTGTCAACAATACTCTTCATGGTGATTCTTCTTACTTCCTCAGCTAATGTCAGAATCGGCTTGCCCCTATCATGCTTGATTTTTGCGTTGAAAGACTCGCAAGCATTGTTGCATATGTTATCCACCTTTGGCAGTTCACTGAAGTGGGCCTTTGTCCATGCATCTTTTGGCCACTTCTCGAGATATTCCCATGCTTTTTGATTAATGAGCTTCACTCTGTTCATGTTTCTGTTGAATTCAACTGTTGTCCTAGACCGAGCACATTCCCAAACCATATCCTTCAGTTCAGTACTAGACCACTGTTTTGAGAAATTGCGCCATAAATGCCAGACGCAGAATCGATGGTGTACCCTGGGAAATACTTCCTGAACAGCTGGTATTAACCCCTGCAAGTTGAAACAGACACGACAAGATAACATGTCAAATTCGTCCCTACGATAACTTCATTAAATCAAATACATCCCTCAATGTTACTTTATTTAATCAAAATAGTCCCAGTATTGTCTTATCAGAATCAATAAAGTGCTCACCTTCTGCATGTCTGAAATGAAGCACCATTTGTTCTCCCTGTAGTCTCCCAGGTCATTGTGCAGTAACTCAAGGAACCACTTCCAGTTGTCCTTGTTTTCAACACTGACTATGGCATAAGCAATCACAAGTATGTGATTGTTAGCATCCTGCCCACAAGCTGTTAAAATCTGACCCCCATGTAGTGTTTTCAGAAACGCTCCATCAAGACCAATTAAGGGTCTGCAACCAGCCTTAAAACCCCTCTTGCAGGCATCAAGGCAAACATAAAAGCGATCAAACAGGGGAGGACTCTCAGGCATGGGGATAACAGACACTTGAACTGTGGAGCCGGGGTTACTAGTCAGCAACTCATTGGCATAGTCCCACACCAACCCATATTGAGCAATCTCATCACCCTCGACTATTTTCCTAGCGACTTTCAAAGCTCTTGTAATGCATGTGCTATTGAGATAGACGTTGCACTTTCTAACAAACCAGTCATAAACCTCTCGATGCTTCATGGTTGGGTGTTTTCTAAGCTTAGGAACTAGTTTACTCAGAGTCCAGGTTTAGGTTGCAGCTCTGTTTTTCCTCCTTCTTGGACAAGTGTGATTATCTACTAGTGTCTTAATTTGCCAAGAACCATCTTGCTTATTACATGCACAGTAAACTACCCAGGGACAATCTTTAGACTTGCAGACAACCCTAACTCTAACTTTGTCATTTTTTGAAAACAAAATATTTCTACCCCACTGGATTGTATAATCCCTAGTTGCTTGCATGAATTCAGCCTTTGACTTAAATACCATACTGACCTCGAATTTCAACTCTCCAAACTTTATTTTTTCATTGAACTGAGGGTACACAGCTGGTGCTTCTTCATCAGACTCCAACACCTTATCAGAATCCTCTGAATGCCAGGAGTCACCATCTGAGGCAGCATCACTATCATCTAAATCTGGTAACAAAGAAGTTTAACACATTAGAAACCCTAACATTTGCCTAATAATTTACGAAACAACTAACCCTAATGGAATTAACATACCAGACTCAGAACTTTCTTCATCTTCAGACCCCTCATAGTTGGAATCATCAGTGTCTATCTCTTTATCAGCTAGTCTTTTCTTAGGGGGCTTCTGCTTTTCTCTGACTTCAGACCTGCTGTCTCTTTTTCCACTTCTTTTTCCCTTCCCAGAGTCACTGTCACTCTCACTGCTATAGAGGTTGTCTCCTACAACCTTTGGAGGCCTATACAGTTCATCTTCAGTACTCTCATAAGAGTCATGAGAGTCAGTGTCATCTTCCTGGAGTTGAGCTTCCTTCACTTGTCTTCCAGATCTTGTGACTCTGCAGCCACTGCTAGTTTGTTTGTCCTTTGCCCCTTGTGAGTTGTTGCCTGCCTCTGATGACGAATTTGATTGAGGTGGGACTGATTTGGCCTGATAACTGGTCTTCTTGGCCTGAGGAACAGGCTTCATGGGCTGAGCAGTTGTCTTCTTGGGCTGAGATGTTGTCTTCTTGGGCTGTGGGCTACTTTATTGGGCTGAGACATGGGCTTCACCTTTGGTTGATTGCGCTCAGATATGGGCTTCATTGTAGGATTGGGCTGTGACTTGGGCTGTGAGGTTGTTCTGTTGGGGTGACAGGTTTGCTTCTGGGACTGAGGATCAATTCTTGTGGGTTTCTTCACAGGTTGGGAGCTGCACTTCCCCTGTTTCAACCCTGCTGCTTCCACATTCACTACTTCATCCTCAATCTGGTCTACTATACAAGGCTGAGAGATACAATGCTCCAGGTAGATATTGATCAGATTGTGGTTTCTCCTGCAATCCTTGCACATCGCAACCAAGTCTGCGTCTGTGACTAAGCTTCTCAACCCTGATGAAAGAGGAACTCCAGGATCTTTCCACCAACAATTTCCAGCTTCAATGTAACCCAACTCCCTATAATAACCCCTTACAAAGAAGACGTCAAGCGTGTCTCCTTCAACCCCCATCAGCACCTCTGTATTATTGGGTTCGTATACCATATCTCCTTCAGCATTCTTCTTAAACAGTCCCCCATGGTGAAACACAAAGGTCATCGGAGGACCTTCCATCTACAAGCAGAAATAAGAAAAGCCCACACAGATTGTAACTGCCTATTCTCAATCATAACATAAGAAACCCTAACCCCAAAACAAACATGCAACAACGAAAACTAACTCCCATTAACATCAAACACCCATAACACAATATCATCACAACGGCATTCAAAGCAATGCATTCTGACCTTAAACAACACTCACACAAACCCCTACCCCTAATCAGACAGAGATATACAGAACGCCACCCCTACGACATCAGGCTACAAACTGACTTCAAAAAAATGGAAAAAACTTTAATGCTTACCTCTAACCGTCACGCTTGCTTCTTCCACAAACAATGTTGCTAACAGCTGATG
>NC_029789.2:130710566-130711564 GCF_000816755.2 Arachis ipaensis
TCAGTACCAACAGCTACTCGGCTTTCATCGTCAACCAACAAGGACAAACGTGGATGGCGATGTTCGAATGCAACGTGAAGGGGTTAGGGCATGGCTTGACAGAGACGAAACAATTTGGAGTCAAACGTGGAGATACTCGTTATGGAAGAGGGTAAATCCACTCTGCAACGTTTTGAATCCACTATCTCCACGAAACGACGCCGATTCATGTCTATCTGGACATTCCCTCAAAACGGCGTCGTATTCCTTCTCTGCCAGCATGGCAGTTAACGTGCCACGTGAGCAGACGTTAGCCATGTCATCAAGCAAATTGACGGAAGGACGAACCTGATTAACTCGTGTAACTTTCGGGGACTCTTTTGATTAACTTTATCTTTCGGGGACTAATATGGAGATCGAGGTATCTCGGGGACGATTTTGAGTATTAGCTCAATTAAAAATTCAAACACAAAATAACTTATTTATAAGCTACTTTTAATATAGTCATTTATTATTTAAGCTATTTTTTCAAAAAAAAATTAATTAAGTTGTTTACCCGAACTGAAGCTAATAGCTACTACTATTTGGAGTCTTGGACATACAATGAAAAACCTGAAAAAGACTAAATCTGAGTCCTGATAAATATCTTCCCCCCCTCTCAAAACCCCTCCCCCTTCAAAAGAGATTCTAATATACATCATTCCAAAAAAATCTCACAAAAATATAGTAACAACAATCAATAAAATTTAAAAATACACAAAAAGGGTCTCGAGGCCCATCCGTAGAAAAACTTCACTAATTATTTATCCTACAGAGGAAATAAAACTTCTGTAACGAAGTAGAAAAGCTGTCCAAGATTAGGTAAATATATCTATTCTAGAGTATGCTATCTCAGTTCATCATGTGAAGAAAAAAAATAAAGTTTCATTAGCATAGCAATAGCCTTTTATTATATCACATTTTCTTTACTTCTTTTATTTCACTTAAAAAAACTGATAAAAATTATATTTTATAGATAA
>NC_029789.2:130711808-130714001 GCF_000816755.2 Arachis ipaensis
ACTTAATTTTATATAAAAATAATTTAATGTAAGTCTATTTTATAACATTAATTAAAAAAAACAAATTGAAAATAGTATATTTTTTCTTTGAATAAATATTCAAATTGGTCCCTGAAAAATTACCCAATTTTCAAATTGGTTCCCGAGATAAAATTAATCAGAATTGTCTCCAAAAGATTTAAAAATGGTTACGTTAGTCCATTCATCTCTCCTCCGTTCATTCCATCAGTAACAATGTTAAATTTTGCTTATGTAGCCGTTAGTGTGTCATGACAGGTTGGTGCAGAATGATGTTTAAACATTTTTGTCAAATTATTCCTAAAGAGAATAAACCCTAATCCCTTATTCTCATTAAATGCCATTGTTGTTGTAGCAACAAATTGATTCTGCAGAGGCCAAAATTGTTGTTGTACTACATCATAGGCAGCGTTTAGTTGGCCAAAGTCTAGACAAAGATACAATATAGTTGAAAACTATGCATAATATAATATATAGTCCTGCTAATAACGTATAATCCTCCTGTTACCTTCATCTTAAAAGCCAAAGATTTTGACTAAACTTCAAAGCTACTTGATACTGTATAGTGTATCAAAAGAAAGTTGATGCCTTTGGCCTTGGCCTATTTAAAGTCTATATTTCTTTCTGTATTTTTGAAAGATTCTTGAGGTTAAAAGTTGAAATTGAAATGATCTGAAAAATGTAAAGTAGCCTTATAAAAAATGATACAAAGAATATACTCATAATAAATAAATGCACTTCATATTACTACTACATACCTTTTGAAACTCTCATTCCATTCGTGGAGAAGCGAAAATGGGGTGAAGTAGACACAGAATTTTGGACAAACTGCAACACTGCCAAACGTCTCTTTTGTATTTATACTAGTTCTAGAGCCTGCTCCTACTCTTCCATAAGTTGTCTTCTAAGAGATTTAGCATTCCCACAACTTCTTGGAACTACAAAAAAAATTGAAAATGGTTATTTTAGTGACTAATGAGAGAATAATCATAGAACAAGTCATATGAACAGGACAAGTAATGTAGATTCCAAACAAGATAATATGATACTCACTTGAGTTCATTTCAGAATCCATGTCTATGTGGTGAGGTGAGTAACACATAGAGTACTGAATTCTATCAGCATAATTCCTTCAACCAAATTAGAGTTGATATGAAAAATTTTTTGAAAAAGAGGTATATGTCAACATAACTAATATGATCAAAGGATAAAATTAAATTACTAAATTTCATTTATACCCAAAGGACGAAAGTAAATTAATTAATATATACTATTATCATATGTAAATTTTTTTAAATTAACCTTAAGATAACCGGATATTGATACATTTATACCAATAAACAATCAAATTATAATAAGAACCCTTTCTAATGTCAAGTGCAATTTTACCCACATTTCAAGCTTAAATCCGAGTTTAAGCATTCAATTCCGAGCTGAAAATGTAAATTAACCGAAGGAACATTAAATAAGGAAGTACCTTTCAATAACCTTTAACTTCTCCAGGTAAGGTTTAACAAGCACCCGAGACCCACGAACATAATGGGATTCCCTTTGTCTAAAATGATTTTAGCAGTTTGTGGATCAATAAACGTCACAAAGCCAAACATCCTTTTTTACTGGAGGTGAGAACCAAAGACGAAGGATTGGATTAGAGAGATATTCTGTTTTGAGAAGAAGGATGGAATAGACAGTAATGAAAAATGGTTGAAAAGGGTGATCAAAGAAAACGACGCCTTTGAAACTTTTGTTGACATGTGACATTAACCGCCAGATAAGCAAATGTTAATGTGATTTGTCAAATAATAGACGAAAGGACTAACGTGACTATTTTTAAATCTTTTGAGGACAATTCTGATTAATTTTATTTTTTTGGAATCAATTTGGAGATCGAATAATTTTTAAGGACCAATTTAAATATTTACTCTTTTCTTTTATTATTATAATTAATCTGTTTGAATTGGCTTTTCAAATACTTTTCTAAAAGAAAAAAAAATGTTGACTAAACTTACAAAAATTTATGTTTAATCTGATAAAAAAGTTATTTTAAAAGATAAAAAGTATTTAATTTTAATATACAAAAATATAGATAATTTTATATTTTTATTTAATTTGTAATTTTTTAAATAATTATTCATATTATTTTTACAAATATAATATCACGTATTAAATATATGT
>NC_029789.2:130714034-130720833 GCF_000816755.2 Arachis ipaensis
TATAAATATAAATACATAATCTTTCTTATATACCAAATGCAAAATAAAAAATTTATGCTTTTAAATGAAAAACACCTTTTTAAAAAATTTTACCAAACCAAACCTTAGACATAACACTTGGAGTCTTGGACTCATTCAAATAAAGAAATGAAAAACAAAAAAAGAATAAAAAGCTTATTCAATTTGCATTTACAGCACCAAACAATTTCCACGCACTATCAATTTTTTTTTCCATTCAAGCTACAACTGCAACATTTCATAATTTATGCACATCAAAATTTAGAATTGATTACAGCAAAATTACAAAGAATTGTGTACACAAACAAATGGTACAAACTGATAATGACTCCACTAAAAAAAATTAAAAATAACTGAGAAGAAAGAAATTAAAAAAAAAAGAAGGAAAGGGTCAAGACTGAAAAGAATCATAGCTTTATAGCCTATAGGACTGAATGAGCGAAAATACTATACAACTCCTCAAGTCCCTAGTTTTTAACCAAGTCTTCTAGTTTAAAAATTGTATAATTAAGTCCCTATTATGCATAAAAATCTTAAAGAGAAAACGAGTTGTCATTACAGGGGTTTTTTGAAACTAGCTTCAGTAGCTTGCACTTTATAAGGATTTTTTATTAAAAAAATGGTTATATTGAAACAAAACTGTACCTTGGCAAGATCAAATGTGTGTTTCCTTTCATGTGATTATTCATATCCCATAGAACAATTGGTTTTCAGAATGCTATATAATAAAATTGTGAAAGAATAGGAAAATAAAAGAATTGTGAAAGAAAAAGATGAAGAAATTTTATTGATTGTTGATTGAATGAATTGTAAACTATGAAGACAGCCAACCAAATGACGATATACAAAAGGGTCGGATAGCAAGGGACTTTGATCTTGATATAGTCTTGTGGTACTATCCATTGGAACAGAGGCAGGTTTAGCACCTAATAAACCAGAATCCTCCAAAAGATCAAGGCAATATTTTCTCTGAGATAAGCAAATTCCCTTCTCTGATTGAGCAACTTCAATACCCAAAAAATATTTTAATGGGCCCAAGTCTTTAATTCGGAAGTGTTGATGTAAAATAGACTTAATGGCAGCAAGTTCAGAAATAGAATTACCAGTGAGAACAATGTCGTCAACATAGACTAAAATGATAGAAATTTGATCACCAATGAATTTGACAAATAAACTATAATCAGATGAGGTCTGCTGATATCCATGAGATAGCAAAAGATGAGAAAGTTTGTCATACCACATACGCTAGATTGTCGTAAACCATACAGTGACTTTAGTAGCTTACAGCATTGATTCGGTTGAGGAGATATAAATCTGGGTGGCAGAGTCATATAAACATCCTCAGAAAGATCCCCATGTAAGAAAGCATTATTGACATCCAACTGATGTATAGGCCAATGCTTCATAGAGGCCAATGCCAAAACTAATCTGATAGTGGCAGGCTTGACAACAGGGGAGAAAGTTTCCAAGAAATCAACACCTTCAGTTTGAGTGAACCCTTTAGCCACAAGGCGTGCTTTATATCGATCAACTGAACCATCAGGCTTGCGTTTGATGCGATAGACCCATTTACAGCCAACCGGCTTAACCCCTGCAGGGCAATCAACAAGACGCCAAGTTTTGTTCAGCTCAAGAGCATCCAACTCATCTTTCATAGCACTACGCCAATTAGAGTGTTGATTGGCGTCCTTAAAAGACTTTGGCTCAACGTCAGAATGTAGAGATAAAAGAAACTTTTTATGTGAAGATGAAAGAGAAGAAAAAGACATGACTGAAGATAAAGGATACTTGCACTTTGAGGGAGATTGATTTGTAGAGATGAGAGAGGAATTACACAAGTAATCAGAGAGATATGCTGGAGGTCGGTGAGGCCGGTCGGAATGACGAGGATGGGGTTGCTCAGGTGGTGAAGAAGGTGACGGTGGATGAGAAGGTGACGGTGGGCTGGTGTCTAGTGTTGAAAGGGATTCGGTGGTCATGGGTTCAACTTGGTTAGGAAACGATAGTGAGGAAGAAGGAGAGGTTGTTGGAGAAAATAAAGAACTAGGTGGAGTTGGGTCAATGGGTATAGGTGAGGGTTCAACTGGAAGACTAACTGAATCTTGTTTTTGAGAAGGTGTGTTTGGCAATGTTGGGTTAAGTGTCTGGAATTGGACATTTTTTGTGACTTTTTTATTTGATTCTGTACTTCTCCTTTTGATTTTAATAAAGTAACCCATGTAAAGCGGCTAAAATCATCAACAATAGTAAAAAAATATTTATGATTATGAATAGAATTTTGTCGAAACGGACTCCAAATATCAAAGTGTAATAAATCAAAACTTGCATTGACTTTGTTAAAACTTTGAGAAAAAGAAAGTTTCTTTTGTTTAGAAAGATGACAAATGTCACAAGTCTCGTCATGATGCATAGAGATAAAAGGAAATTGTTTATGTAAATGATTAAGTCTTTGCCCAGAAAGGTGTCCTAAACGAAAATGCCATATATTGGAAGGTGTAATGGGTGGAGATTGGATGGAATTTATGGAGTGTGTAGTGGATGAATTCTTACCGAAATTAGGTTCAAAGACACATAATCCCTCTCTCATTCTGGCCAAATCAATTGTCCCCAAATTGTTGCTCTGTAGAGTGCAAGAAGAAGATGAAAAAGTGAGTTCACATATGAGTGCTGAAGTAATTTTTGAAACAGAGATAATATTAAAGTTGAAATGAGGTAAATAAAGAACATCATGAAGAACCAAGGATGGTGAAAATTGAACGATGCCTTTATAAGAAATAGTAGTTTGAGAACCATTTGGTAAATGAACAATAATAGGAGAAATTTGTGTGTAAGAAATAAACCAAGACAAATTTGATGCAATGTGATCTGTGGCACCAGAATCAATGATCCAAGTATTCAAGAATGAATCTCGATTTGAAGAATTGTTAACAGTAGAAAATGTATTGAAAGAACAAAGATAATGAGTAGTTGGACTTGGCAGAAGTTCAAGTTGGTTTGAAGGACGAGCTTCTTCATTGAAAGGAAGTGCCATGAAAGAAAAGTGTTGGGCTGACGAAAGGTCCAAAAGAGACTCCGAATGAAGTTGCTGGTGTGCCCTTTCTCCTTGATCCATGGATGTCAGCAGAGCTCAAGAGGAGCTCTGATACCATAATAAAATTGTGAAAGAATAGGAAAATAAAAGAATTGTGAAAGAAAAAGATGAAGAAATTTTATTGATTGTTGATTGAATGAATTGTAAACTATGAAGGTAAAACTAAGTATATATAGAGTATTGGCCTATGAAAGATAAAATTAGATAAAGATAAGATATAGATAAAGATAACTATAAGATAAGATAAAGACTAAATTATAATTTAATTTGTGTATTCTGTTGGGCTGAATTTGTGGGCCGTAAAACGTCTTTATTGTTGTCATGGGCTAAGGTGGAAGAGTGGTTTAATACTATAAGCAAGAGTTCTGATATCTTAGAATAAGGATAAAATGATTGAAGAGTACACTCACGTCTGCCAGCATTGCTTGATAATATCCGTGATAGTAGGGTCCATATCATCTGGAATGACAAGGCAAGTAGGCAACAATGCTGGAAACTGACAGCACCCATAACTTGCATCGGATTCATTCCACTCCAGGGCTGTTGCAAAGTAGAGAGCTCCCATAATATGACTCCAAAGCTATAAACATTGCACCTGGATATTCAATCACCACTTGTTATAATCATAAAATTATGAATGCCTCAAAAGGGTGGCAAAACCAATGAGAAGAACGACGAGACAAGGAAGCCAAAGAACAACACTTATATGTAATAAAAATTCCAACTTATTTTTTCCTATGCCAGATGATTCAGGTCAGAGAGGAACACAGACTATGAAATCCTCCTCCACAAGCAAAATAAAAAAAAATTTAATAACGAAAACCAATGATAACCGAGCTTACTTTTTATTTGAAGGTTCATTTCTTAACACTTCAGGCACCATCCACTCAGCCTGCAACATGTCATAAAAAATGAATATATTGCAATGCCAAACAAATGCTTAGCAACAAAACTAAATACGTGCAAAATATCAGAACTGATCACGCATACAAAAGAGAGGCGCTTGAGGTAGAGAGAAAAGCATGTAGTTACACTAAGGTCCCATTTGGCAATTATCAGAGGACACAGACCTATTTGAAACTCTTACCAAACAATAACTTTAGGCCTCAACAAAATTAAGAAAGATTTGCTCATTTGTTACCAAAGACCATTCATCGTAGTAGAGTGAGTTGGTAAAGTCTAGAGAAGAGTTACAAGAGTTAGTTATGAAAGAACTGTTGGCTGTTAGAACAGTGCCAGCTACATAGGAGAGCTGTTAGTTACAGCTATCATAACTAACTTTAAGAATGAACGGACTGTTGTGCCTTTTGTACTAGCTTGCACAGCAAGCTACCCTTATTAATAAAATAATTAAATATAATTAATTGTATTTGGGATTGTCTAAAAACTCCGCTTGTATGACAGAGGTTGGATATTTCTTGTCATTTTTTAGATTTGAAGAACTGATTCTTATATCATAGCAGATATCCGTTCAGGCTCTCTTCGAGACTTTGGTGGATATGGCTAATAAGGAATAATGACATCTTTAATCCTCATAAAACTTGGCCTCCAAAAAAAGTGATTTGTCTGGCATTAACTTCAAAAAAGGAGCTTAGGAATATTTTTGAATTACAACATATGTTCCTTCCCTCTATTCTAAATGTTTTTTAGAATCTCCATCCATTGGTACTTTCAAGATTAATTGTGATGCTAGTTATCTTGATTCGGGTGATAGTGTTGGTTTTGTTTGTGTTATTAGAGATTGTAATGGGAGTTGGCAAAGGAGGTGTTTGGGAATTATTCAGAGTAATAATATTCTTCGAGGGGAATTGTTTGCTATTTGGAGAGGATATCTCTTAACTTGGGATGTGGGTCAACGAGATGTTATTTGTGAGACGGATTGTGTGAAAGCGTTTAATCTTGTTACTAATCACCAAGATGGTTTTGGGTTTATTGATCCATTGGTACTCAAAATAAGAGATATCATACATTGGAACTGGCGTGTTGACTTTCGTTTGATTATGAAAGATGCAAACATAGTGGTAGACACTATGACAAAGATGACGATGAAGTTACAACTTTTTCATGTGGAGTTTTCTTCACCTTAGAAGGAGTTTAAGAATAGTCTTAAATGAGACTGTCCCTCTATTTAAACAATTTGTTTGGTTTTTTTTTTTTGTTTAATTTATTTAAATCACCCAAAAAATATAATAATAATAATAACAATAAAGAGACATGTTACCTTTAGAAAAGTATAATATCAACGAATAATTTTAAGATTTATGGTTTAGAGAATTTGTTGAGTAATATAATGTTAAAATAGGTCGAATTGGTATGTTTGAAATGGTTAGCAATTAACATCATACTTGCCATAATTTTGCTGGTACACCTAATATATACCTGTTTGTAAAAATTTATCTAATTCTACTATATATTTTTTGAATTTGGATCCTCTAAATTTTAAATTTGTATTTTAGAGGGTAAAATGTGATCTTCTACTTTTGAATAGTTTTTCTCTTATATTTATTTTTGATCCCATCTATAAAATAAATGGTGAGAGATCCCACTTTACTCTCTAAAATAAAATTCAAACATTAGAAAATCTAAATCCATATTTTTTTGGGTAAAATAGAAGATAAAAAATATTTAATATTATGCTAGGAAAGAATATACTAAAGAATTTATACTTAGATAATATTCATGCTCTAACAATTAATTAGAGTTAATTTTTATTTATGCCTCTTGATAATTGTTTATTTATATTAAAAAATTTATTAAATAATATTGACAAATCAACTTATCATTGAAAAAAGGTTAAATGGAATAAATAAAAAATTATCACCGAATACAATATTGCACCTCATAGCTATTAGTTATTATCATTAAAATTAGGGATGCTAAATAATAATTTTTCACTAAGAAACAATGACTGCTCTTTAAATCTGTTAATCTCAATAAATTTTTTTAATGTGAATTCATCCAACAACATGTATTTCTAAACATGTTTTTTTTAGTAAAATGTATTTCTAAACATGAATAGCTACTACTATTTAGAGTCTTGGACATATCATGGAAAACCTGCAGAAGACCAAAACTGAGTATTGATGAATAAACCCCACAAAGAGATTCTAATATACATTATTTCAAAAAAAATAAATTCAAAACAAGCAAAGAAAAAATATAGTAACAACAATCAATAAAATTATAAAAACACACACAAAAAGGGCCTCGAGGCCATCCGTAGAAAAAAAATTCACTAATTATCCTATAGAGGAAACAAAACTTCTGTAACGAAGCAGAAAAGTTATCCAAGACTAGGTAAATGTGTCTCCTCTAGAGTATGCCACCTCAGTTCATCATATGAAAGAAAAAAAAAGTTTCATTAGCATAGTAATGGGGCTAAAAAATTTAGTTATGGATTTATTATTGGTATTTTATTTGAAAATGGGTACAGTGAGTGTATTTACAAATTGGTGAAACTGTTAGATGAAAGATTCAACAGGGGGGAGAGGGGGGAAGTGTTGAATGCTACTCTATATATAAGGCAAAACTCGGTACCATTTTTATTATAAGGAAGAGTATTCTTTTTAGTGTTCGTTTATTGTGTTGCTAGTGTAATGGAGGTACCACAAACTTGGTAGTGTATCGCAACCGTGAGATTATACGGAATACTCATGAAGGAGTGAGATTTGTGTGTCAGAATCCATTTAT
>NC_029789.2:130721155-130723489 GCF_000816755.2 Arachis ipaensis
ACCCCATCTTCTGGAGTACAATATCTATGAAGCTCCACTTAACACTGTTATACGCCTTCTGGAAGTCCAATTTTATAATCGCTGCTTTTCTTTTCCTCATCTTTAACCATTGTACTGTTTCGCATGCGATAAGTGCCCCATCATGTATTTTTCGACCCTTTACAAAAGCACTCTGCGTCTCACCTACTAGACCTGGCATCACTGCTCTCATCCTTCGAACCAAGACTTTAGAGATTACTTTATAAATGCAACCAACCATGCTAATCGGCCTGAGGTCCTTAATCTCCTTGGCTCCAGTGAACTTTGGTGCTAGGGCCACCCAGGTGATATTCGAGCCAGAAGGCAGTCTTGATGAGTGAAAAAAATCTAGTACAGTTGTCGTGAACTCTGCACCAATGTTATCCCAGCACTTTTTAATGAAGTTCATGTTGTAACCATCGCTTCCTGGAGCTTTAGATGACTCACAGTCCCAGACTGCCGCTTTAATCTCCTCCATAGTCGGGATCCTTTCCAAAGCTGCTGCATCTTCTTCATCAATCCGATTTACCAGACCATCCCTAAACCTCACAACCGGCAATCTCTCCTGAAGATACAATTCCTTGTAGAACTCTCTAATAGTAATCTTGATCCGAGCTTGATTTCTTATCAGTCTTCCGTTTATGACCAAAGCATCAATTCTGTTATTCCTCCTTCTTTCCGACGCCAAGTGATGGAAGTACCTTGTGTTTTTATCCATGTCCTTCGCATGCCTGGATCGCGACATTTGCTTCCAGTGTATTTCTTTTCTCACATACCATTGCTTACAACAACTTACCAGAGCTTTCTTCTAGCCTCGACTGTACCATCATAAACTCCATTTCCAACCATCTCATCTAGCTTCTTTATCTCCTCCTCAAAGCGTTGAATCCTCTTATCCATGTCACCAAATTTGTTCTTGTGCAATCTCCCCAAAGGCAAAGTTAAAGCCTTCAAATTTTTTGTAAACTCGAGTTCTCCAATATTCCTCCACTCCTCCCTAACCATTCTTAAGAATCCCTCATGTGTAAACCACAAATCTAGACTCCGAAAAGGACGTGGACCATCTCTAAATTTGGAATCCTCCACTACAATTGGGCAGTGATCAGACGAACCTCTCGAACCACCTTTTAATCGAATTTTCGGAAATTTCTCAAGCCATTCTACACTCATGAGGACCCTATCAATGCGGCTGCAGGAGCGGCCTCTGAACCAAGTAAATTTCCGATCATTCAACGGTAAGTCCACTAGTTGCATATCTTGGACCCAATCTTTGAACTCTGCTGCCGACGCTGGTATTCTGTCCTGCCCTTTCCTTTCTCCAACCTATATGATCTCATTAAAGTCTCCTATATAACATATCAGATCCTGGCATAACCCAGCTACAAAGCTCAGTTCCTCCCACATAGCCAGTTTTTCCATTCTAGTATGAGCACCATATACCAAACAAATTGCACAGTTGAACTCATTTTTTAGAAGCACTCCTTCAACACATATCCATCTTTCCCCTTTGTAACAATTATTCATTTTAAATTGCATGTCATCCCACATTAACAACAGACCCCCAGATGAGCCTTCCGACCCTACAAACTCCCACCCGACATTATCGCTTCCCCGGATTCAGATTACATCAAACTTAGTCATGACTTGCAATTTAGTTTCAACCAATCCTAACATATTCAATTTTTGCTTCTTTTTTAGATTTTTCACCATACTCACCTTTCCAACACCCCTTAACCCCCTAATATTCCAAGCGCTAAAAATCATTTTAAAACTGTTTTACACACCTTTTTGGGATTTTTAGGTCTGCATCATCGTGCCTTCTCTTTCTTCTTTGCTAACCTCCTCTTCTGAGCTAAGGCCTCGTTCTGTTCTTGAAGGATTGCCATGATATCATCTTCTTCGTCATACTGCACAGCTCTAATTCAACAGCCAGCTCCCACGTCCTCCTATTCTCCATCATCATTTCCTCCCTTTCCTTGTCCTTCCCGTCACTATTTCCCATATTATCATCACTATCGTCCACAGCAAGCTCAGCTCTGACTCTGTCTCTGTCTACTCCCTCAGCAATCAAGTTCAAACAGTTCCTAGGTGTGTCATCCGTAAGCCTCAACAAGTCAACCTTTGAACCGGCTTCAGACTCCCGAGGTGCTAAGCAGCGCAGCTCTGCATCCGGGTCAGGCTCGCCGTCCATGAGGGAGCGCGGCGACGCCATCGCCGGTGTTAGACGGAGCCCAGGTGGAGAGTCAGCTTCCATGGGAGGGCACACCAATAGTCCTTGGTCGCAGGTCTCTACCGCCGTTGCAGGTCGGGTAGCTC
>NC_029789.2:130723504-130733425 GCF_000816755.2 Arachis ipaensis
GCGCCCACTTCCTGCGCATTCTTCACGCCAATCATCTGCGAGAACCTCCCCTCACGTTGATGTGGCAGCGCTGCGCACA
The DNA here is from genome assembly GCF_000816755.2 of Arachis ipaensis. Lineage (NCBI taxonomy): Eukaryota > Viridiplantae > Streptophyta > Magnoliopsida > Fabales > Fabaceae > Arachis > Arachis ipaensis. The sequence goes on from NC_029789.2 coordinate 130,723,584, forward strand.
GACCAGGAACCGGGTTGCTTCAGTCTGGAGCGCACCAGCCCAATCCGGATTACCCAGCCCGTCTCCTCCAGCGTTTTCAGTGTGGCCAGCACGAGTTGGGCTAGCTGCTGTAGGAAGGAGGCCTATACCTACTTTATTGGCGCAGCTTCCACAAAAAACCGTGTTGGGCTTCATAATAAGCTTGCTTTGGATTTCTTTTTCCTTCCAAGTACCGTTTTGCTTCAGCTTCTTGTTATTGTAAGCCCAACTCAGTGTTTTTTCTTATGCATCATCATTAACACTCAAATTATTACATCCCATAATATCCTCACTTTCCTCTGATTCCGAATCAGGTGTTTTCCTTTCTATACACATTTATACTGGATTGTAATTAATCCATTCATTCAAAATTTCTTCTAAATTTATGACTCTACCCTTGTCACTTTCTTCCTCCCTTGGCACCACCATCACTAGCTCAGCCATCGGGTTTATGCTTTCCACTGGCAGCATGGTCTTCGAGCTGCTCGCAACCGTCTCGCATGCTTTAGGGAGGCCAAGATTCCCTATCTCTTCAAATTTGCACTCTCCACTATAACTCTCACGACCAACCTCTTTAACCAAAACGTCGAACCCGCTAGTGCCAACTGTGACGTGGATTCATTCGTTGATGGCGTCCATGATACAAGTATCAATTTGTACCCGTCCAACGCTAAATGAGAGGCAAGATTTAGTGGCTTCGTCACATCCAATCACTTCTCCCCATTGGCTTTCTATGACCTTAAATGTCTCCACTGACCACGTATGCAATAGAACACCGAAACATTCTAACCAGACCCTTCGAGTTTTACTACGTTCCTCCTCATTCCATCTCCATACGTTGTGGAAAAATTGCAACATATTGTTCATTTTGAACGTGTAGGCTTCTTCTGCACTCAATACACTATCAAAAGTCATGAGAGCCTTATACGCTCCTAGCTCTCGCACATGCACCACTTGAGGCAGATTCTTCCTAATCATAGACATCAGAGATGGGAGGTTCATAGCCTTCGTCGCCCCGCCTATGAGGCTCCTCTGTAGCCATTCTAGGTTTACTTTTGCCACTGGAATTTCTATCTTCTTCGTCCATCCATTGCCATGTGGATCTTTCTTTTTCCCCTGCTCTCTCACCTCTTTCACATTTTTCCTCAGAAACCTCGTGCTATCCTCAGGTTGAGTTTGAATTTTCACACCATTCTGGGCATCACCCGCCTCTTGAAGCCCCTTACTATACTCCGTGTCATTCTTATGTCGATACCTCGCTTCTCTGACTGAGATGATCTTCCCTCTTAGCCTCGTTCTGTTCATCTCTGCAATAGCCTTCAAAGCTCCACCCTTTGTTGTAAACTTGATGAATGCAAACACGTACATCTTACCATGCTTTTGTTTTCGTGAAAGATAGATATCATTTATGCGTCGAGTCCAGTTGAATAAGTGGTACAGCTCCCTTTTTGATATATCATCCGGGAGATGATCTACAAAAATTGAGAACGATTCGTTTTCCAAACGACAGCACTCTTCTCGATTCCAAACCCTCGGATCTCTACTGATTTGCCTAACCCTACCCCTCCCGGTGTTTCCCACCCCCTCTCTTTCTCTCTCTCATCTCTCTCTCTCAGTCTCTCTCAGATATCTTTAAACAAATGCAATATTTGTCTTGTTTCACATGAAAATCGGAATATTGATTGTTTTTATAAATTTTTTCCTTTTATTTTCATAGTAACATTTTTATTATTATATCTTTTTTCTTGGTTTAAAAATTTAACAACCGAGAAATTGCATTTTCCATTGAAAGATCCATAATCAAATTAAGAGAACAAAACCATTATAGCTATAAACCTACTAAGTAAACAAATTAAAACAAATAGATGAACATTTTATAGTTTGTGGAATTGTTCCCTATTATATTATCCTCGCTTTCACCCAATCAACATATACCTTCTATAATGTTCACCGAGTTGTGTACTTGTGTTGTGCTTTCGCACAATGTAGTTGAAACCTTGAATTAATAACATAGGGGAATATTAGGGAGATTGAACAATATAAACAACCACCAATTAAATAAAAACACACTACACCTTTAAATTAATCTTCTAAATTTTAATATTAAAATAACCATCCATACACTAGTAAAATAAACATCCGATATATCTATTATTTACATTGTTTAATATTTTCATTATTTACCTATATTTTTCCAATAACATAATGTCTATAATTTGTATTCTTCAAATTTTGTTCACTTAATGGATGGCTTGGTTTCAACTTGCTGCTTTATTTTCATTGCAGTAAAAAGCCCACCAGTATCAGCCTATCAGGCAAATCATCAACCAATACTATTGTGTTTGAAGCATTGAAATTTTCATGTCTGAAAAAAAACAATGAAATTTTGAAATATTTGTTGAACAAGTTAAATAAAATTTAAGCAATTTTGAAGTAATTTATTTATGACAAATATATTTATCTAAAGTAAATTTTCAAAACTATTTCTAAAAAAATAGAAAAATATCATCCTTTTAGATTTGAAAACAACTAAATCCTCTTAAAATAGATGACGAAAAATTAGCACAAATTTTTTATGGATAATTTATACAAGATAAAAATATTATTTTGGACTTTAAAGTTTCGGTTACATTTTAATTTAGTTCCTAACACTTAAAAATTCTTTTTTTACAAATATTTTATTTCATTCTATTTTAATCTTTTGGTCGAAATTAAAATTTTTTCCAAAAATATTATTTTCTCTCTATTATTGCCTTCTTATTTCTTTTATTGTTCTGTTACTTTTATTTTTAAATCATTAGAACCAAATAAATATGTTTGGAAAATAAACATCAAACATTAGAAATAGAATTAGAACTTAACTTAAATGTTAGAATTATAAGAGTACTTACAGATACAAATACAAAGTGATAAATATATCTATACTTTTTTATTAATGCATAGTAGTGAATAAATTTATCCAATAATTTACAAAAATTCAAACTAGATTTGCTGGTTTCAGATATAAAGTTAGACCCTAAAATGTTTGGTCCCCTGCTGAATCATCAACTGCAACAAGACATATTCGTTTTGGTGTTCCAAGCTTTTTTGCTTTGTTGGCTGCTGCTTTATTTTAGATTTGGACAATATACTTAAATAAATAAAATGAGAGAATTCTTTACCTGATTGCAACATTTAAAAACTCCTTACGTGAGTGTCTTGTTTTGTTTATTATGTAAACCGTGGGAGCTAACTACGGTTTCAACATGTTCATAAACTGTGGGAGCCTTGGACGGATTTCAGCTGGAAAAATTTGATTATAAACTGTCTTTACGTGAGTGTCTTGTTTTGTTTATTATGTAACCGTGGGAGTTAACTACGGTTTCAATATGTTCATTAACTGTGGGAACCTTGAACGGATTTCAGCTGGAAAACTTTGAACATAAACCGTGGCTGCTCACCACGGATTATGAAGGAAAATAGGTAGCTATAAACCGTACTTGGTCTCCACGGTTTATGAAAAAAAAAAAAACTCTGAACATAAACCTCTACTGCCTACCACGGTTTATGCATAGAGAAGTATAAATACATAATCCGTCATCACGGATAGCATTTGTGCCAAACCAAAATTGTTGTACCTTGGTGGTTGAGAGAATTGGAGAGAGAGGTTCGAAGGTTTGAAAGTTTTGGTGATATTTGGGTGGTGGAGCCATAGAGAATGAACCTCGCATGTACTGGCTATATTAAATTATTAATTTTAGTTACACTTCAAAATGAATAATACTTTAAAAATAACTAAAAAAATTCAAAAATCTCATGTGAATCAACATGTACATAAAATATTATGTGAAAATAAGTATAAATATCAGGATAGTCAATAAATAATTACCAAAGAATAAAAAGAGTAAAAAATAATTTAAATTCTAAGAGTTGAAATAGTAAAAAGAATGAAGAAGAAAAAGTTAGATATATATCAATTAAATAATATTATAAATAAAAAATTTAATTTATTATTTTATAATATCATTTTTAAAAAAATGCAACTTTTTCTTTTTCATTCTTTTTACTATTTCAACTCTTAGAATTTACAATTATTTTTTACTCTTTTTATTCTTCGGTAATTATTTATTGACCATCCTGATATTTATACTTATTTTCACATAAGATTTTTGAATTTTTTTTAGTTATTTTTAAAGTATTATTCATTTTTAAGTGTAACTAAAATTAATAATTTAATATAGCCGGTACATGCGAGCTTCGTCCTCTATGGCTCCACCACTCAAATGTCACCAAAACCTTCAAACCTCTCCCTCCAACTCTCTCAACCACCAAGGTGCAACAATTTTGGTTTGGCACAAATGCTATCCGTGATGACGAATTATGTATTTATACTTCTCTATGCATGTGGTAGGCAAGGGAGGTTTATGTTCAGAGCTTTTTTTTTTTTTTTTCATAAACTGTGGTGACCAAGCACGGTTTATGGCTACCTATTTTCCTTCATAATCCGTGGTAAACAGTCACGGTTTATGTTCAAAGTTTTCCAACTGAAATCCGTCCAAGGCTCCCACGATTTATGAATATATTGAAACCGTGGTTAGCTCCCACGATTTACATAGTAAACAAAACAAGACACTCACGTAAAGAATTTCCAAATGTTATAATCAGATAAAGAATTCTCTCATTTTATTTATTTAAGTACATTGCCCAAATTTATATATATATGAATCTTTGTTTATTTGATGCTGAAATTTTTTTTATTATTGTTTTTGCGATGGGGGCTTGGTTGATGAGATTATATTGAGATTTCATTTCATCAATTGCAACCAAAACGCATGTACTTAGAGTTATCATAGAGCAATTCAATGATTCTTTAATTCTTTGATCATTTTGCCATATTACAGTATCTTTATCAATGTATTAACATTTTTTTTATGCAAAGAAAGCAGAATAGATTCTGCAGAATTGAAGATAGTATTCTAGAATATGAATTCTATAACAATCTGAATAGTTGAATCACTAGTTCATTATATGTTGTATATAGGGATGGCCAAAAACCTTGAACCCATGGATATCTATTGAGATTATCCGGAGTTTTAACAGAACTCGCAAAATCCCCACGGGGATGAGGACCCCTCCCTTCCCTCCAACCCCCAATAAATGGGGATGGAAGACAGGGATTGAGGTACCCGCTCAACGGAAACATGTGAAATTCCTGCGAAGAAGAATTAACTTAAATGCCCTTATGCACATAACAAATACGATAAAAATAATAACATAGATGGAGGGCTGAATAAGTCACATTGACAAAACATAATGTAATTGACTTCTGAAATAAAAATTTATCGAACAAAAAATTTTGAAGTAAAGCATGAGTATTAAATTTGAAAAGAACAAAACAAGTACAAAGATGCTGGAGCTATCGTACTATTATTGGAGCCCTGAAAGTGTATTGTTGAACGATGGTGATAAAAAAATTTATTTGGAGAGAAAAATTATGATTGAATGATGACGATCGAAAATTAGGAAGTGGAAGGATATATGCAGGGAAAATTAGTATTTGGAGGAAAAATTAGCGAACACTCAGAATTCTGTATTGTTTCACTTTAACACCCCCATAACAAAACTCCAAGCGAATAACTTTTTTTAAAATGCTAATAAACAGAGACTTAGAGACAATGGAATAATGTCTACACAAGAAATAATGGAGTAATTTATCTAAGAATTAACAGAAAAATATTCTCCGAAAAAGTAATTCATAATGTACATATTTTCAGCAGAAGCAATTTCCAAGCAATACAACTGAGTAGCATTAATTAAGAAAATGGCCAAAAATCTTGAGATAACTAAACCATGTTACCTTGACTCGATGTTGCTTAGGTTGATGAAAAGTGGGGACATGCATTTTAGAAGGTGGGTTTATTTTTAAGATGGAAGTGTAAACTATATAGCCTAAGAATAAATCCTTATTACCTACTTAAATTTCCTTATATATATATATGGTACCTATAAAGATACGGAAAAATAAGTTGCACAACAGAATAGTAGAGAACAAACAACAAACAACAAAACAAAATTTTCAATCTTTTTAGTTTTGCTTAATTTTAGCATGATAAATACATGATCTCATAGAATAACAGTAAAGAACACTCTATTCCTATAAAGAGATCTTAAACACTAAATCTGTAAGCTATAACTAGGAATATCATCTAAAGAATCAATAATGTAGTGGAATGAAAAAGGATGATAGCATTTGCAAAAATCGAAAGTACAAAATTAATTAATGTTATGGCATTGCCAAAGTCCTCTGACCCAACAGACACAGAATTTACAAAACTATGATACATATTCAGCAACAATGAGATGTAATTTCAATTCGAGTTGATGTATCTTACCTTCTTTTATCAATTCAATAAGCCTCTAGCAACCATTTCCCGAAGAAGTTTCTCCGCCATGTCATTCTCATCTTTTTCAAACAAAGCACGAATAACAGTTTCAAAAGTCACAGCATTTGGTAAGCAACCATTGTGTTCCATTTCCGACAGCAGGGCCAATGCTTCTTTAAACAAGCCCTCTCTACAGAGCCCATTGATCATAATATTGTATGTCCTCACATCTGGAGGATAGCCTTTCACAGAAAGATCTTGAAAGATCTCTTTTGCAACTACAAGTCTTCCACCTTTGCATAGGCCATCAATAAGTATATTGTACGTGCATATATCTGGATCAATGCCACTCTCTTTCATTTGCTTGAATAACATAAGTGCCTTGTCAACTTGTTTGATATTGAACATCCCATCCAACAAGGAATTGTAAGTGACTACATTAGCGGGTGGACCTCTCTTGTGCATCTTGACAAGAAGCTCCAAAGCACAAGAGATTCTCTTTGATTTGCTCAAGCCATCAATAAGAGTGTTGTAAGTTACCGTGTTTGGATCCAAGTACTTACTACGCATTTTTTCAAAGAGACTCAAGGCTTCATCAACCATTTTACTTTTGCACAAGCCATTAATCATGATATTGTAACTTTGAACATTAAGTAACACTCTACTTTGGGCCATTGTGTTGAATACATATTTTGCCTTATTTACCTGATTAACCAAACAATATCCGTCCATTAAGCTGTTATAAGTAACCACATTTGGTTTCACACCATGTTTTGTCATCACAGCCAACACATTTTTTGCATCTTTGATCTTTCCTTCCTTGCATAGCCCATCGATCAAAATACTATAGGTACTAACATCAGGAGTAAGGTTTCTAAGCACCATATCACTTAACAAATCAATGGCTTCCTTATATTGACCTTCAAGACACAATCCAAAAATGAGAGAACTGTATGTGATAACATCTGGAGAAATTCCCCTAGCAAGCATTTCAGAGTATAAATAAAAAGCCTCACTTACAAGTGTAACCTTGCAGAGGCTATCAATAATTGCGCTGTACATGAAGACGTCAGGAGCAATGCCATACCGTGGGATCTTTCTCAACACTTGAATAGCAGCTGATGTGTGTCCGGTCTTACAAAGCCCATTGATCAAGGTCCCATAAGTGACTTGGTCGAAGTGAAATCCATAAGCCAACATTGTGGCATGAAAGTGCAGTGCTTTTTCAATATTACCACAGAGACAGAGGCCTTTCAGGATTGTTGTCAAGGTTACGGTATCAGGCTGAAAACCCATCCTGAAAATCTTAGCGAAAGCAGAGAAAGCAAGCTTCATATGACTCATGGCGCAACAACAATTGATTAAGATGTTCAAAGTAACTATGCTGGGGGCGATTCCCCTGACTTGCAATTGCTGAAAAAGGGAAACGGCGGCGTGGAAATGCTTCGTCTTGGAAAGGGATCCCAAAATCTTGTTAAATTGGATGATGGGAGGAGTACGACGCATAGAGAGCATGCGAGTGAAGGAATGAACAGCTTCATCAACTTGGCGAAAGGATGGGGGCTCAGAATGAGAGTGAAGGGATGAAGAGGAAGGGAAGGAAACAAAATTAGGGATTTGGAGAAGAGAATACCTAAAAATGAAAGTGATCCTTGAGGTTGAGGATGACAACATTTTAGTGATTCGCACTTTCGCTGTTGTCAAAGTTTGAGGGAGTTTGCTAACCCTGCGGAAATAGTCCTACGGCTCCTACCCGTGCCCCTGTCACCGATTTAATCCTAATAACATAGTGTGTTTGGATTACAGTTTGCAAACGGAAGTTTGTATAAAATTGATTTTGCAAAATTGATTTTGATAAAAAGTAAGTTTGTGTTAACGTGATTTATGTTTTGTAATCTTTATATTAAAATTGATTATAGTAAAATAAATGTTGTTTGAATTATACTACTCAAAATTACTTTTAGATAAAAAATTACCAAAAGAGACATCAATTTAAATAATTTTTTTATATACATGCAAAATCAAAATGCTAACAAAAATAATATAAAAAATATTTATCATATAAATAAAATAAATACAATAAAAAATAAAAATATGGAAAAGAGTACTATAAATTTTATAATATCAAACAAAAAGAAAATATTCTATAATTTTTTTAGTACTATTAGTACTCTTTAATTTAGTATTATTTTGGACTATAAAATTTCATTATTTATGGCTTTATTGTTACTTATAATTAATTTTTTATTTATTTTGTCCTTTTTTATATGATCATAATTTATATTATACAAAATTTTGATAATAAACGTAGTATATAATAATTACAATTACAAATTTTACAAAGTCAGAATAAAAAATAAAAAAATTAATACAAAACAAAAATAGAGTACATCAAAGAATAAAAAAAATTGATACAGATAAGAAATAATAAAAATGTCATAAAACCAACAACATATATCATATGAACAAAAAAAATACAATAAAAGGTAAATAAAATTCATATGAATAAAATTAAATAAAAAATAAAAAAATTTCATACACAACATAAATACAATACAGTAAAGGATAAAAAAAATAATTCATATAAAAAACATAATAAAAATATCATAAAAATTAATAAAATACCTGAAAAATCAGAACACTATAAAAATAAAAAAAAAAGTCAACAACATTTATCATATGAATAAAAGAAATACAATAAAATAAATAAAAAATCATATAAACAAAGCCAACCAAAAATTAAAAAAAAAGATTTTATAAAAATATACATATAAAAAATAATATAGTAAATGATAAAAAAAACTCATATAAAAATATAACATGAGAAATTAGAATACTACACAAATAATATAAAAATCTTTATCCTATAAATATAAAATATAATAAAAAATATAAAAATTAAAATATGAAAGTGAGTACTAAAAATAATAAAAAAAAATTAAAATATTCACTTTGCTAGTGATTGAAACAAATTTGAACCATTTTTATGAAAACAAATTGAAACTAAGAACAAGTAGGAGGAACTATAGAGAACTGTGATAGTAATAGTTACTAGTATCCTTTGTATAGAAGAAAATGAAGGATAGGAATAGTAAAAAAGAAATAAAATTTCCACCTAATTTTCTAAGATAATCAACCACCGTGAATGTGAAATGCAGAAGCTACAAATTTTATCTTCTCTTGTACGTAAGTTTAAAGGCAAAATCACTTCTGCGTTCAGAAGAATAAAAGTTGCCAAACATAAAGGTAAAACTTTCAAGAGACTCAAACGTGTTTCTTTTCTCCTCAACGCGTTTACCAAACACACCCATAATAATTGGAGGTCTCCAGATTCGACGCCCGTTTTATTTTTATCAACTTTTGAATTGGACCTAGATACCAAATAAATTATAAGGCTTGGGGGAGTAATGGTTTCATTTCATCAATCATCATGCTCGAGAAAAAAGGTGATCCATCGAATAA
>NC_029789.2:130733476-130738759 GCF_000816755.2 Arachis ipaensis
AGTATATGAATTTAATTATAAACTTTTAAATTAATTTAAAATAAAAATTTGATAAAATTACAAATACCAATATAATAATAATAACAATAAAAGGACATGTTATCCTAAGAAAAGTATAGTGTCCATAGATAATTTTAAAATTTATGGTTTAGAGAATTTGTTGAGTAATATAATATTAAAATAGGCTAAATTAGTGTGTTTGAAGTGGTTAGCATCACACTTGCTATAATTTTGCTGGTACATTTAATATATACCTATTTGTAAAATTTTGTCCAATTCTATATATTTTTTCGGGTAAAGTGAAAGACTAAAAATATTTAATATTATGTTAAGAAATAACATACTAAGAAATTTATACTTAGACAATATTTATACTCTAACAATTAATTAGAGTTAATTTTTGTTTATGCCTCTTGATAATTGTTTATTTATATTAAAAAAGCTATCAAACAATATTGACAAATCAACTTATAATTAAATTTTTGGGCAATTTACGCATCTAAATTGTTTGACCCCAATATTACGCAAATACATTGTTTCTAAATTCAATACGCAAATGCATTGTTTCACTATTTTATGTAAATCGCTACTGGCAGTAGCATTATTATTATTATTATTGGGATGGGGGCTTGCTTGCTTCGATGAGAATATATTATGAGATTTCACGTCATCAATTGCAACCAAAACACATACTTAGAGCTATCATAGAGCAATTCAATGATTTTATAATTCTTTGATCATTTTGCCATATTATAGTATCTTCAATATATTAACATTTTTTGAGACAAAGAAAGCAGAATAGATTCTGCAGAATTGGAAGAAGATAGTATTCTTAAATATGAATTCTATAACAATCTAACTAGTTAAATCGTTATACGGTTGTATATTCGGCCAAAAAAACTTGTATCCGTAAATATTTGTTGGGATTATTCGTGACTGAAGGCTAACGGGTATCTGCGCGCAAAATTTTTATGGAGATGAGGATTCACCCCGCCAATAAATACAAACGGGAGACAGAAATTAAAATACCTGCTCTACATAAATGTGAATTTTTTATAAAAAAAATTTACTTAAATACCTTTATATACATAACAAATACGATAAAAATAATAATATAGAATTTGTACTACAATGACAAAAATTACATAACATGTATAGGTTATGATGGCTGAGTAAGTCACGTTGACAAAAAATAATGTAATTGACTTTTGAAATAAAAATTTACCAAACAAATAATTTTAAGAGTGAATTATCAATCTAGTCATGTCCGTTTCTCAGAATGACAACGCGACCTCTTAAGAAAAAAATAATCCACTTCGGTCCCACGTACAAGTCGGACGAAGGAGCACCAAGTACCAGGTCCACTCGAAAGCCACCTCCTTCACTCGTTTGGGCCAACCAACGCCATCCGGCCCATCAATCTCCGGTTACCCACCGTAACATTGGCGCCGTTGCCGGGGACCCGAGAGATCAACCAGTGATGGCGGAAAGATCCCCTGAAGAGGGTCATGTGGAGACAGATTCCGAACAAGAGAATTTGAACACTGGAAACAATGAGATAGATCAGACCCTCCACCAGGAAGCCAATGATCAACATAGGGAAGGCACCTCCGGAATCAAAAATCCGAAGGTGAACTCCTCGGAGGGGCGCGAATCAGAAAAAGAAGGACCCTCCCACGCTAGTGAGCTTATGGGATTAATCCATAGCCGCCTCGAGCAGCTAGAACAGGAGCGGGAACGACAAAGGGAAGCTGAAAAGAACCTAAAAGAGGAGATGGAGCGACAAAAAGAGTTAGAAAGAAAACTCTTAAAGTTAGAATCCTCCCTCAAAGGTCGGAATTCCCACGACGATAGAGAACATTCCCCCTTAGGAGAAAAAGATCCGTTTAGCGAGGACATAATGAGGGCAAAAGTTCCGAGAAACTTTAGAAGCCCCGATATGGACCTCTACGATGGAACCACCGATCCAAAGCATCATCTGAGCAACTTTAAAAGTCGGATGTATCTGACCGACGCTTCTGACGCTACGCGATGCAAAGCTTTCCCGACAACCTTGTCAAAAGCAGCGATGAAGTGGTTCGACAGCCTCCCTCCGAGGTCAATTACCAGTTTTGAAGACCTCTCAAGAAAATTCTTAATGAGGTTCTCCATCCAGAAGGACAAAGTAAAGCATGCACCAAGTCTCTTGGGAATAAAACAGGAGGTCGGGGAGTCCTTACGGGCCTATATGGAAAGGTTCAACAAAGCATGTTTGGAGATTCAAGACCTGCCCACCGAAGCAGTCATCATGGGGCTAGTCAATGGTCTTAGAGAAGGTCCCTTCTCACAGTCCATATCAAAAAGACACCCCGCCTCTTTAAATGATGTACAGGAAAGAGCTAAAAAGTACATCAATATGGAAGAAAACGCTAGGCTAAGAGACCCGAGTTTGCGACTCGGGCACCCTCCCTAGACGAAAGAAAGGGAGAGGGAAGCGAAGAAGAAGGAAGAGCTTGGCCTCGATAGGCCAAGAAAATATCACTCTTATACTCCATTGAAAGTTCCTGTAGTGGATGTATACAGAGAAATTTGCAATACTGAAAGGCTGCCTCCCCCCAGACCCATTAAAAATAAAAAAGGGGGGAGTCGCGGTGATTACTGTGAGTACCATAAGATATATGGGCACTCTACAAACGACTGTTACGACCTTAAAAATGTGATAGAAAAGCTGGCCAGAGATGGTCGGCTTGACAGATATCTCATAGAAAGGTCGGACAGTCATGGAAAAAGAAAGCGAGAAGATACGGATAGAAGAGACCCACCACCACAAACTCCGGAGAGACATATCCATATGATCTCAGGAGGGTTTGCGGGAGGGGGACTCACAAAATCCTCTCGTAAAAGACATCTCAAGAGAGTTTATCAGGTCGAAGAGGGGTCCTCCGACCTTCCGACCATTTCATTCACAAAGGAAGACGGGCGAGGAGTAATCCCTGGGCACGATGACCCAGTGGTAATTACCATGATCCTGGCAAATGCCCATCTACACAGAACACTAGTAGACCAGGGAAGCTCAGCAGACATCCTCTTCAAGCCCGCTTTCGACAAACTAGGATTAGACGAGAAAGAGTTAAGAGCCTACCCCGACACCTTGTACGGGTTAGGCGATACGCCAATAAAGCCACTAGGATTTTTGCCCCTCCACACCACCTTTGGAAAGGGAGAGAAGACAAAGACTCTGAGTATAGACTTTATAGTCATCGACGTGGGGTCGGCCTATAATGCTTTAATCGGCAGAGCTACCCTTAATCGACTCGGAGCGGTGGTATCGACGCCCCACCTTTGCATGAAATTCCCGACCTCAGCAGGGATAGCAACGGTGAGGGGAGATCAGAAGCTAGCAAGAAAATGCTACAATGAAAGCCTAAACCTGAGAGGAAAAGGCAAAGAAGTTCACACAATAGAGCTCAGTGGAGCAAGGATTAAAGAAGAGCTGCGACCCCAACCCGGGGGAAAAACCGAGGAGATTCAGGTCGGCGAAGAGGAAGGGAAAAATACTCACATAGGAGCCAACCTAAGGGAAACCCTAAGACAAGGGTTGACCAAGCTTCTAAGAGATAATTCCGATCTCTTCGCCTGGAAGGCCTCCGACATGCCTGGGATAGACCCCGAGCTCATGTCCCACAAGCTTTCGGTCTACTCGGGATCTCGGCCTGTACAACAACGAAGACGCAAACTCGGCTCAGAGCGAGCTCTAATAGTAGAGGAACAAGTGCAAGCGCTCCTAGAAGCCGGTTTCATCAGAGAAGTCAAGTATCCAACATAGCTAGCCAACGTAGTGCTAGTCAAAAAACAAAATGGTAAATGGAGAATGTGCGTCGACTATACCGACTTAAATAAGGCATGTCCCAAGGACCCTTATCCACTACCAAGCATTGATGCCCTAGTAGACTCTAGCTCGGGGTATCAATACTTGTCGTTCATGGACGCCTACTCAGGATATAACCAAATCCCGATGTATGAACCAGACCAGGAAAAAACATCATTCATCACGTCCAGAGCTAACTTTTGCTACGTGGTCATGCCATTTGGATTGAAAAATGCAGGGGCCACATATCAGAGGCTGATGAATAAGGTGTTTTTCCCCTCACTTAGGGAACTTAATGGAAGCATACGTCGACGATATGTTGGTAAAGACCAAGAAGGAGGTCGACCTCTTGTCCGATCTCTCACAAGTCTTTGACACCATAAGGTTGCACGGGATGAGACTAAATCCTGCAAAGTGCGCCTTCGCAGTAGAGGCAGGAAAATTTCTAGGATTCATGCTAACACAAAGAGGGATCGAAGCCAATCCCGACAAGTGTAGAGCTATCCTAGAGATGAAAAGCCCGACTTGTTTGAGAGAAGTCCAACAGCTGAACGGCCGACTAGCAGCTCTCTCCAGATTTTTGGCAGGATCAGCATTAAGATCCCTTCCACTGTTCTCCCTACTGAAAAAGGGGCACCCGTTTGAGTGGACTCCCGAATGCGAGGAGGCGTTCCAGGAGTTCAAAAGGTTTTTAAGCCAACCTCCTATCTTGACTCGACCTATAGCCGGAAAAGACCTCGTCCTATACCTATCCGTGGCAGACAAGGCTGTCTCAGCAGCCTTGATAAGAGAAGACGAGGTCAGTCAACACCCAATCTATTTCATCAGTAAAGTTCTACAGGGCCCTGAGCTAAGGTATCACAAATTAGAAAAGTTTGCCTACTCCTTAGTAACAGCCTCTCGAAGGTTACGGCCTTACTTTCAGGCTCACACAATAAGAGTCCGCACGAACCAACCCATGAAGCAAATCCTCCAAAAGACGGATATTGCAGGAAGAATGGTCCAATGGGCAATAGAGCTCTCCGAGTTCGACTTGAAGTACGAAACTCGGACGGCGATTAAAGCCCAGTGCCTCGCCGACTTCATTGCAGAATATGCAGGGGACCAAGAGGACAAACCGACTACCTGGGAACTCTACGTGGATGGATCCTCCAATAAAACAGGAAGCGGCGCAGGCATAATACTGGTAGATGAAAGGGGAACCCAGATAGAGGTTTCCCTCAAGTTTGAATTCCCAGCTTCAAATAATCAGGCAGAATACGAAGCCTTGATCGCAGGATTGAAGCTGGCAGAAGAGGTCGGTGCTATAAAGGTGATGGTATACAGCGACTCCCAAGTGGTGACCTTCCAAATAAATGGGGAATATCAGGCAAAGGACCCAAATATGAAAAGGTACTTGGAAAAAGCTTCGGAGCTCCTGGGGCGCTTTTGCAGAA
>NC_029789.2:130738883-130750111 GCF_000816755.2 Arachis ipaensis
CCATCTCGAAGCCAGGTCATTGGCCAGGAAAGTGATCCGAGCTGGATTCTACTGGCCAACCTTACAGAAAGATGCCACAGAATTTGTGAAAAAATGCCAGCCATGTCAGATGCATGCAAATTTCCACGTGGCTCCCCCAGAAGAGCTCATTAGTATCACGTCTCCATGGCCCTTTGCAAAATGGGGAATGGATTTGTTAGGTCCTTTTCCCCAGGCGCCAGGACAAGTTAAATACCTAATAGTGGGAATAGATTATTTCACAAAGTGGATAGAAGCGGAACCACTGGCCACCATCACCGCACAAAGAAGTCGGAGGTTCCTCTACAAAAACATAATCACAAGGTATGGGATACCTTATTCCATTACCACAGATAACGGAACCCAGTTCACCGACTCCACCTTTAGAAGCCTAGTAGCCAGTATGAACATCAAACACCAGTTCACCTCAGTCGAACACCCACAAGCCAATGGGCAAGCCGAAGCAGCCAACAAAGTCATACTAGCAGGGTTGAAGAAAAGGCTGCAAGATGCGAAAGGAGCTTGGGCTGAAGAGCTCCAACAAGTACTATGGGCTTACAGAACAACCCCCCAATCCGCCACTGGAGAAACACCCTTCCGGCTAGTCTATGGCGTAGAAGCCATGATCCCAATAGAGGTCAATGAGCAAAGCCCAAGAGTGATTTTCCACGACGAGATCAGAATAGAGGTCAAAGCCCAAGAGTGATTTTCCACGACGAGATCAGGAACATACAGGGGCACAAAGAAGAGCTCGACTTGCTCCCTGAAGTTTGAAGTTCGACACAGATAAGAGAAGCAGCGTTGAAGCAAAGGATGACCGCAAGATACAACAAAAGGGTCATCCGAAGGAGTTTCACCCCAGATGACCTGGTCCTAATCAGAAATGATATTGGAGTCAACAAATCAGGGGAAGGAAAGCTCGCTGCTAATTGGAAAGGACCATACAAGATAAGTGAGGTCTTAGAAAAAGGGATACTATAAGGTAACCGACTTAGGCAGTACTGAACTACCTAGGTCGTGGCAGGCTTATAATATGAAAAGGTACTATAATTAGAAGCAAACTCCACTCCCTGATGTACTCTTTTTCCCGACTTCATGGTTTTTTTCCCAAAAAGAAGGGTTTTCCTAAATGGGGTTTTAACGAGGCATCAAAGTGTAGGCTAAGGGGCAACAATTTCCAACCCCTTAGTAGCAAAAAGTACCTTCATCAATAAATAAAGATCTTTTTCTACATCTCTTTGTATATTCCATTAAGTTACTATCATTTTTTCTACGAAACACGCCGACTTAAGCTCGACAAAACGTGAAAATCCCATGCCCGACCTACGTGGTTGGCAGGATAAAACGACGAGGTACAAGTCGGTGTAAAGAGGTTATAAAAGCATATCATGATAACTCGGAAATGTTACACTAACAAGTTGAAAAAACCGAGAAAACTTGAAATGCATCGCGAAAATAACCTAAGTTATGAACAATTCAGATAGAGAAATTTGAATTCATAAGGAATACAAAAAGAGAAAAAAGGAAAATCATCAAAAATCAAAAGCAGGGGCTAGCTCAAGTCTTTAGAAAACCTAAACACAATTCAAACAAAGCCCAGCCTGCCCAAATAAAATGTTTTTTTCCAAAAAACAAAAAGATTAAAAGGGTTTCTCATAAAAAACCTAACAAAGGAAAAATCATAGAAAGCATGCACAAGACAAATAAATTTAAAACCCCTTTATCCGAAAAAGGGGAAACAGGAATTAAAAGCATTTTTTGTTTATGGCCATAAAAGGCCAGGAAATGTCAACAACAAATTACCACCACAGGCCGGGCCCTACAATAGCCAGAAATCAATTAAACAGCAAGAAGGTCAGCATTACCAGAAGGCAGAGAAGTCGGGTCAGCAGCAGGGGAGGATGGAGCCGTCTCTTTAGCAGCAGGAGTCAGAATGCCTGAAGACGTCGGCTGAGATCCCTCTCGTTGATCCTCAAGAGGAGGAGATTCTACAATCCTTTGACCACAGGTCTTCAGCTCAGAATCCGTCTCAGGACGGGGAGGAAAGACAATAGCACCATTCACCACAATCTTATCAGGATCTAGAGGAGAAAGGTCCAGGCCAGGAGCAATAACTCCGACCTGTTCCTTAAAGATCCTCTAGGCCTCCTCTGAGCTCTCCGCTACCCAAGAGTGATTTTCCACGACGAGATCAGGAACATACAGGGGCACAAAGAAGAGCTCGACTTGCTCCCTGAAGTTCGAGAAGAAGCTCAGATAAGAGAAGCAGCGTTGAAACAAAGGATGACTACAAGGTACAACAAAAAAGTCATTCGAAGGAGTTTCACCCCTGACGACTTAGTCTTGATCAGAAACGACATTGGAGTCAACAAATCGGGGGAGGGAAAGCTCGCTGCTAATTGGAAAGGACCATACAAGGTCAAGGAGGTCTTAGGAAAGGGCTATTATAAGGTGACCGACTTAGGCGGCACCGAGTTACCAAGGTCATGGCATGCTTGTAATATGAAAAGGTACTACAGTTAAAAGAAAACTCTACTCCCTGATGTACTCTTTTCCCAGCTTCATGATTTTTTCCCAGAATCAAAGGGTTTTTCTGGAGAAGGGTTTTTAACGAGGCATCATAGTAGAGGCTAAGGGAAATAAATTATCAAAAGCCCTTAGTTACAATAAGGTACCTCCTCAACTAATAAAGATCTCTTTTAGTTATTTAAAATATCTCTTTTAAATTCCCTTTTTTATTCTCCTTCTACGAAACGCGCCGATTTAAGCTCGACAAAACGTGAAAATCCCATGAACCGACCTAGATGGTCGTCAGGATAAAACGACGAGGTACAAATCGGCGTAAAGAGGCCATAGAAGTCGATCATGATAAACTCGGGAGCGGTCCGACTCATGAGTCGGAATGCGACACCGAGTAAAAATAAAATGAATCGCAAAAGTAGCCTAAGTCACGAAAGGCTCAATAAAACGAAATTGAGTACTAGGAATAACAAAAAGAGATAGGAAAAACCAAGGAAAATTGTAAAGCTACCTTGAAGATCAAGGAGATTCAGAAAAGCAGGCAAGCCCCAAAGAAAAGGTTTTTCTAGAAAAGAATCAAAAGAACCACGAACAGAAAAAGCATGCGCGCATAAGAGTCAGGGGGAACGCCAGGAGCAGGAGTCGAAGAGGAAGTCGGAAGAATGGTAGAGAAACTCGGAGTGTCCTTAGAGCGAGGAGGGGACTCTACGATCCTCTGCCCCCGAGTCTTTAAATCAGACTCAGACTCCACTATGGGGACAGGAGGATCCACGATGGCACCATCAATAACAATCTTATCAGGGTCCAAAGGAGAAAGGTCCAAGTCAGGAGCAATAACTCCGACTTGTTCCTTGAAAATCCTCCAGGCCTCATCAGCACCATCCGCAATAGAGTCCTCCAACTCGGTGTAGGCCTTCCGAGCATTCAGCAAGTCGTTCTTTACAGACACAAGATCAGCAAATAAACTATTGTAGCTGGCTTGCGCTGCTTTCCTCAAATCTACCTCCATGTTGCATTGGGCTTGCAACTTCTACCCCTTCTCTCGGAGGCTGTCCCTCTCCTCCTTCAGTTTGGCGACCTTCCCCTCCAACTCCCTCTCATGCTCCTGATATATGCGAAGCCTACCCTCTAGCTCCTCGACCCTCGAGGTCGTCCCTAAAGAGCTGATAGGAGTCTTCTCAAATATATCCAAGAGTTTGCCGCAAACCCCCGCCGTCTTGAGACTTTCCTCAACCACAGTGGTGAGGTAATGCCGAACAGAAACATCATCCATACTCATACGAGCATGAGGATAGATGTTCTTTCGGACGAACGCAAGAGCGTCCGCCTCACCAGAAGCGCCGGACTCCAAGGTCTTGCGCTTCTTTAGCTCTGGTTCGGGAGTAGGTCGGGCGGAAGGGGGTGGCAGAGAGGAGGCATAGGAAGAAATCACAATAGGTTGGGAGGAAGTCCCAACATTCCGAGGAGGAGGAGAAGGAGAGACAGCCACCCTAGCACCACCAGATCTGGCACGAGACTTCGCTTTGGCTTCCTGAACCCTCTGGAAAGACTCTTGAGCATTTTTCTTTGCCATCTCTGCAAAAACAAATTGGCAGCTAAAAATCAGACAAGTCGGTAAAAGAAATTGCAAGTCGGAGATAAACGAAAAGCGCAAAAGGCTACCTAGTTGTGACTGGACAAAGGTCGGCGACCCCTGGAGAAACTTTTTAGTATCCAAATATGGGGCCCTCCCCCACACTTCTCGGAGGAACCCCACAATGGCCGCCTCCACCTCATCCAGGTCGTCCAGACCATATTTCTCGCAGGGAGAGGCCTCTAGCCAATATAAAGGGAACCGGGGAGAAGAATCATCATCCAGGAAAAAGGGGTGGTGACCCTCTACTGCTTGAACTTTGAAAAAATAGTTTTTGAAATCATGAAAGGATTCGTCAAAAAGGGTAAAGAGCCTCCGACCTTGAATGGCACGGAAGGACACCCACTGTTGTTTATTATTTAACCCACTGAAGGGCTTGGTCATATGGAAGAGATAGAAGAAAATTCTCAGAGAAGTCGAAAACTCTAAAGCCTGGCTAATAAATTGGTAAATTTTAAAAAAACCCCAAGAGTTGGGGTGAAGCTGGGTGGGGGCAACCCGGCAATGACGCAACACAGACATTTCAAACTCTGAAAAGGGGAGAAAAATGCCCAAACGAGTAATCATACTCTCATACATAAAAAAGAAATGAGGGGCCGTCTCGTCGGCCCTCCCGAAACAAACCCGGTCTTCTGGACCCGGGACTATCAACTCGTACTTCGGCTCATCTTCTTCAGAAGTACAAATTCTATAGTGAGTGCGTAGGTGGATGATAAATTCAGTATCAAATGAGGGCTCCTCCCCTAGGACCGTAACATCAACCCACTGGGAGAGAGCATCTACGGAAGCCATTTCTTTTCTTAAAAAAGGGTGACAAGAAACCTACAAAAGAAAAGGAAAATCAACACACAGTCTCTAAGGGAAGGGGTACGGAACTAAAGCCTACAAACCAAATCTACCTACAAGATAAAAGCACGCAAATAGAACGCATGTTACAGAAAGGGAAAAAGCTAACCTTTAAAGTCTGAAATCAAGACTGGAGGAAGCAAAAGCCTTCGAAACGCAAGAACGCAGTACGAACAAATACAAGGGAAATTTGAAAGATTGCAGAAACGAAACAACGAAAGAGAGGGAAAGTATTTATAAAGACGTTAGGGGCATAATGGTAAAACTGGGGCAACTCTTAATAAAGGTGCACCTTTAATTTTTTATATTTCATATTTTGAAACCTTGACAATATAATCAAAATGTCCCTTTTTTTAGTCACAAAAAATGTCCTTTTTTTGTATATGTCGTTAAACAATCATTTAGAACTCAACTTTTATACAATTAGCTCTTGATGATATTCATAGTTGAAAAAATTCATTCAATTAGTGTAGTTATTATGAAAAAAAAAAACTAAAACTAATTTCAAAAGAAGAAACACAAATAGATAGATAATATTCTTTTGAGCAGATTTCTAAAAAAGAACACTAATCTTATTTAAATTTAAAAATTGATTATTATAACGGAAATCTAATATGAAGTTCTCAAATTGATTATCAAGTGTCGAAAGTTGAATAAAAAATTATTGTGGGGTCAAATTTAATAATTTAATGGAGGCAAATAAATATTATTATTATATACTACTCAATAAAATTTCAAACTGTAGGGGGGGCGCTTGCTCCCACACCTATAGGAGTGGATCCATTGGTGATAATAACCCTATGATATACTATTAGTATTATAAATAATGAACACATTATTTGATATATAGTAAACTTTTTTTACTAGTAACAAATTTAATTTTTTATCTCTTTAAACTAAATTAATAATTCTATTATGTTTTATTTCATTTAGTATTAGTAGCCTACTCATAGTGTATTTTAGTGTAAAGATATCAAATAGAATTTACGTACAAGTCGGACGAAGGAGCACCAAGTACCAGGTCCACTCGAAAGCCACCTCCTTCACCCGTTTGGGCCAACCAACGCCATCCGGCCCATCAATCTCCGGTTACCCACCGTAACAATATTAATAATACATATTGTTATAAGGCTATAGATCGATGGAGATTTATCAATATAAGAATAATGCAGATTGGTTAAAATTTTACATATATTAAAATTCAATTAAATTTACATATATTTTACTCAAAATCAAGTATTATGATCTAGATAATTTTCACAATAAGGTGAAAACTAATAAACACATTATTTGATATATAATAAAATTTTTCTGTATAATAACAAATTTAATTTTTTATCTCTTTAAATTAAATTAATAATTCTATTTGATATCTTTGCATTAAATTAATAACCCTAATGTCATACGTACTCCGTACTCTGTACAATTTTGAAAATCGAAGATGAGCGCTGGAGTGAGCGGGGAAGAGACTTTGAGGGTGAAACACGGTGAGGCAGCCGATAATGTCGGCGGAAGAGATAAGGGGGAGAGTGGGGGAGGGATTGCATCAGGAGAAAAGGAGGATCATATTTCGGGAGGGGTTTCTAAGCCTTTGAAGGTTTCTTTCAGGGACACTTTCTTTTCTATTTAGTCACCAAAAAAAATAACCCTAATGTCATACGGTCATTATTAATGTATTAATCGTATTTTAATGTTTATTATTTATATATTTAAAAATTATATTTCAAAATTATTTATTTAGTTTCATAATAAATGATATTTTTAAATTTGAATAATTTATTAATTAGTTTGTATTTATTATATTATATATTCAATAATTTATTGAAAAAGAATATTAATATAATGAATAAAAAAATAATTTAAAAAAATATCGTTTAAAAGATAAGGACAAATAAACTCCTAACTAATTTAAATTTAGAGACAATTAAGTCTCTATTCATTTTTAAATTTGACACGTCAGTATTTTCCGTTCAAAATTAACAGAAAAACAGTACCGCGTTGTCTCACGAAATAAAGAATAGAGACCAAAGTGGATCGTATTTTTTTTAAGGGGTCACATTATCATTCTGAAAAATGGATAGGGATCATATTGATAGTTCACTTAAATTTTAAAGTAAAGCATGCGTATTAAATTTGAAAAGAACAAAAAAAGGTACGAAGATGCTGGAGGTGTAGTACTATTATTGGAGTCCTGAAAGTGTTCATCATTCAGGTGTAGTACTATTATTGGAGTACTGAAAGTGTTCACCATCGTTGAATGATGGTGATAAAAAAAAATTAGGGTAAAGTATACTTTTTATCCTTGAAATTTGGCAAAAGTTTCAAAAATACCCCTAAGTTTTATTTTGTTTCAATTTTGTTCCAAAAGTTTTCGATTTACATCAAATATACCCTAGACGGGTAAATTTTCAAAAAATTTAAAACCAATCTAACAATAATGCATAAAACTTATGCTTGATTTGCTTATGTTGAGGGTTGTTCTTATGAAATTGTTGTTGAATTGATCTTAAATTTTTTAAAAAATTAGCCGTTAAGGGTATATTTGATGCAAATCGAAAACTTTTAGGACAAAATTGAAACAAAATAAAACTTAAGGGTATTTTTAAAACTTTTGTCAAACTTCAAGGACAAAAGATATACTTTACCCAAAACATTATTTGGAGAGAAATTATGATTGAACGATGATCGAAAATTAGGAATTGGAAGGATATGTGCAGGGAAAATTAGGAATTGGAGGCAAAATTAGCGAACACTCAAAATGCAAATTTTTCTTCAGATATCGAACCAAATTTTAGTTTAAAAATAAGTGAAAATGATAGCGATATGATTAAAGATCCTTTGAGAAAATGGAAGCAAACAAAGAAAATAAAGTCGAGTAAACTCAATAAGAATGAGATAGATAGCTATTTGGAAGATAATGTAACCAAAGATTTTAATAGATTTGATGTATTGAGGTGGTAGAGAAGAAAAACACTTAGGTATCGAGTTCTCATGACTAGAAATATATTAGTCATTCATGTTTTTAACTGTAATATCTGTTTCTACTTTCTACTATATTGAACTTATATCAAATTTATATTAAGCAAATTCAAAATTACAGAAAGATTAATTCATATAATTAACAAAATAAAAAAAAACTGAAAAGCAGAAGAACTCTGCATCAAGCCATCGATTCATATATTTAACAAGACAATTGAACTAACAATCTTCCAACAAACAATTCATATAGTGAATTAACAAAATATAAAAAATAATTCAAAAACCCAAGAACTCACAGTGGCAGAGAGCAGAGATCAGAACAAAACACCAACAATCTAGCTCTGTTAACAACAATGAATGAACAGCGAAGAAAATCAACTCAGAAAACAACTAATTAACCCAGAAAAAAAATCAACAATCAACCTAATTAAATCCAGAAAAATAGTAATTAACTCCCAAAAATAAAATCTGTAAGCTATAACTAGGAATATAATCTAAAGAATCAATAAAGTAGTGGAATTAAAAAGGATGATAGCAATTGCAAAAATAGAAAGTGCAAAATTATATTGATGTCATGGCATTGCCAAAGTCCTCTGACCCAACAGACACAGAATTTACAAAACTATGATACATATTCAGCAACAAGGAGATGTAATATCAATTTGAGTTGATGTATCTTACCTTCTTTTATCAATTCAATAAGCCTCTAGCAACCATTTCCCGAAGAAGTTTCTCCGCCATGTCATTCTCATCTTTTTCAAACAAAGCACTAATAATAGTTTCAAAAGTTACAGCATCTGGTAAGCAACCATTGCCTTCCATTTTTGACAAGAGTGCCAATGCTTCTTCAAACAAGCCCTCTTTGCAAAGCCCATTGATCATAATATTGTATGTCCTCACATTTGGACGATAGCCTTTAACGGAAAGATCTTGAAAAATCTCTTTTGCATCTATAAGTCTTCCACTTTTGCATAGGCCATCTATAAGTATATTGTAAGTGAATATATTTGGATCAATGGCACACTCTTTCATTTGATTGAATAACATAAATGCCTCGTTAGGTTGTTGGTTTTTGAACATCCCATCCAACAACGAATTGTAAGTGACTACATTAGCGGGTTGACCTCTATGATGCATCTCGATAAGAAGCTCCAAAGCACGGGAGATTCTCTTTGATTTGCTCAAGCCATCAATAAGAGTGCTGTAAGTTACCGTGTCTGGAACCAAGTTCTTGCGATGCATTTCTTCAAAGAGATTCAAGGCTTCATCGACCATTTTACTTTTGCAGAAGCCATTAATCATGATACTGTAACTTTGAACATCGAGTGAAACTCTACTTTGGGCCATTGTGTTGAATATATATTTTGCCTTATTTACCTCATTAACCAAACAATATCCATCCATTAAGCTGGTATAAGTAACTACATCTGGTTTCACACCATGTTTTGCCATTACAGCCAATACACTCTTAGCATCTTTGATCTTTCCTTCCTTGCATAGCCCATCGATCAAAATACTATAGGTACGAACATTTGGAGTAATATTTCTAAGCATCATATCACTTAACAAATCAATGGCTTCCTTATATTGACCCTCAAGACACAATCCAAAAATGAGAGAACTGTATGTGATAACACTAGGAGAAATTCCCTTAGCAAGCATCTCAGAGTATAAATGAAAAGCCTGACTTACAAGTGTATCCTTGCAGAGGCTATCAATAATTGCGTTGTACATTAAGACATTAGGAGCAATGCCATACCGTGGGATGTTTCTCAACACTTTAATAGCAGCTGATGTGTGTCCGGTCTTACAGAGGCCATTGATCAAGGTCCCATAAGTGACTTGGTCGAAGTGAAATCCATGAGCCAGCACTCTGTCATGAAAGCACACTGCTTTTTCAACACTACCACAGAGACAGAGACCTTTAACGAGTGTATTCAATGTTACCTTATCAGGGTGATAATCCATTCTGAAAATCTTGGCCAATACAGAGAAAGCAAGTGTCATACGACCCATGCCGCAACAACAATTAATTACGATGCTCAAAGTAAATAAGTCGGGAGCGATTCCCCTGGCTTGCAATTGCTGAAAAAGGGAAATGGCGGTGGAGAAATGGTTGGTCTTGGCAAGAGATCCCAAAATCTTGGTGAATTGGATGATGGATGGAGGGCGACGCATAGAGAGCATGCGAGTGAAGGAATCAACAGCTTCATCAACTTGGCGAGTGGATGGGGGCACAGAATGAGAGTGAAGGGATGAGAATGAAGATGAAGAGGAAGGGAAGGCAACAAAATTAGGGATTTGGAGAAAAGAATACCTAAAAATGAAAGTGATCGTTGAGGTTGAGGATGACAACATTTTAGTGATTCGCACTCTCGCTGTTGTCTAAGTTTGAAGGAGTTTGCTAACCCTACGGAAATAGTCCTTACTCCGCTGTTTCCAACACTCCCCATACTAATGAAAGGTCTCCAGACTCCAGTCCCGTTTTAATTGGGTTCTATTGATTTTTTTTTATCAATTTTATGAATTGGACGTATATACCAAATAAAGAGTAAATACCAACTCGGTCCTGTCTATTTTCCAAAATGACAAGACGATCTTTAACCAAAAATACGTTCCATTATGGTCCCTAACCCTGTATTTCGTCTGCCAATTCGGTCCTTCTGTCAATTTTTCGGTGAAAACTTGACGAAAATTGCTGATGTGTCAGGTTAAAAAATGGACAGGGACCTAATTGTCTCTAAATTTAAATTGGTTAGGGGTTTATTTGTCTTTATTATTCTTTAAACAATATTTTTAATTATATTTTTATTCATTATATTAATATTTTTTTTAATAAAAAAGTACAAACTAATTAATAAATTATTCAAATTTAAAAATATCATTTATTATGAAACCAAATAAATAATTTTTAAATATAATTTTTAAATATATAAATAATAAACATTAAAATTCAGTTAATACATTAATAATAATAACTAGTGATAGATCCAAAAAATTTTGATAGTGGAGGCGAAATATATATAACATGATAATAATTTTTATAATAAAAATATTACGTTTACATAAAAAATTAGCTATCAAATTATCTACTATAAATTTGAGTATAAATACATATATTAACTTATTTTTAATGTGTATTTTGTATTTCAAAATTTGTATTTTAAGATTTATTTTGTACAAGTGATTATTTTATGTATACGTAGCATAATTATTGTTATAATTATATTTT
>NC_029789.2:130750137-130761255 GCF_000816755.2 Arachis ipaensis
GTTATATTTAAAAATTATTTATTTGGTTTCATAATAAATGATATTTTTAAATTTGAATAATTTATTAATTAGTTTGTACTTATTTATTAAAAAAAGAATATTAATATAATAAATAAAAAATAATTAAAAAATATTATTTAAAGAATAATACGGACAAATAAATCCCTAACCAATTTAAATTTAGAGACAACTAGGTCCCTGTCCATTTTTTAACCTGACACATCAGCAATTTTCGTCAAGTTTTCACCGAAAAACTGACAAAAGGACCGGATTGGCAGACGGAGTATAGGGTCAGGGACCGTAATGGAACGTGTTTTTGGTTAAGGATCGTCTTGTCATTTTGGGAAATGGACAGGGACCGGATTGGTACTTTACTCCCAAATAAATTACAAGGCTTGGGGCAGTAATGGTTTCATTATGCTCGAGAAAAACATGTGATCTATCAAACAACCACAACAACAATAACAATAAAATTTATAATACCAAAAAAAAAAAACAATAAAATTTAATTATTTTATTAACCTTTATAATTTGATCAAATTTTTAATTAAATTTTTAAATTTAAAAAATTATAATTAAATTTTCACAATTAAATCTTTATTAATTGTTATTTAAAGATTAAATTACATCACTAATCTTTATATTTTTACTAAAATTATAAATTAGTCCCTACATTTTAAAGTTTATAATTAGATTCTTATACAAAATATAATTTTGTAAGGGTAAAGTATATTTTTTGTCCCTGAAGTTTATTAAAAGTTTCAAAATTACCCCTAAGTTTCAATTTGTTTCAATTTTATCCCAAAAGTTTTCGATTTGCATCAATTTTATCCTTTAAGTTGACGCCGTTTAAATTACTCACAGACGTTAGTGATATGGCAAAGTATAGTGTGTGATGTGGCAAGAAATGTGAAACCCCCAAAATACCCATGGCTGAGTTATACCAAGTAAACCAATTGGCATCCTTTTTCAAACATAACCCGTTTGTCTTCCCTTTGCCAGTAAGGAACATCGCCAGAGAAACAGAGTCACAGGAGGAAGGTTGGTGGGTGGTTAGACGTCGCACCGTCAACTACAGTCCGCCACAGCGACGTGCAGGACGGCGCATGTTGTGACGCCGTCGAGACTGAGGGAGGAGTTTGGGATAGTATTCAGTTATCAACCATTCAAACGTGGATAGCGCCATTCTGATTAAGGTTTCTGACGAGGTAGGCCACCATTCTAGTCAATTTTGCTACTGCATGTCTGAACGGTTAGGATTTAGGGTTTTTTTTTAATCACTGTTGATTGCTGTTAGGATTCTATTGCATTGAGGGATTGAGGGATAGCCCAAACTGAGCACCCCGATACAACAGTTGACTTAAGTCCACGATTTCATAGGATTTATATTTGCTTAAAGGCTTGCAAGGAGAGTTTCATGAAGTGTAGGCCTATGATAGGGCTTGATGGTTGCTTTTTGAAGACACTATATGGAGGATGGCTATTGGTTGCTTTGGGGTGGGATCCGAATGACCAGATGCTACCTATAGCATATGCGGTCGTGGAGGCTGAAACAAAAGATTCATGGACGTGGTTCCTCTCAAACCTAATTGATGATATAGGAGCGGATAAATTATTACGTAGCACGTTCATGTCTGACCAACAAAAGGTAATTTACTAACCTGTATTTTAGTGTAATTAAGATTTTGCACTATATTTTTATGTCTAGTTATAATTAGTTAATGTTAATGTTCTTGTAATCTTCCTTTATAATTAGCACGTTCATGGCTTCTGCACTATATGTTATTGTTCTTGTAATGTTCTTTTATAATTAGCACGTTCATGGCTTCTGCATTATATGTTATTGTTCTTATAATTAGCTAGTCATGTGGCTTATGCACTATATGTAATGTTCTTTTATAATTAGTTAGTAATTGTTATACCTATATGTTAATGTTCTTGTAATTGACTTTTATAATTAATTATAAATTGCTGTGAATTAGCTAGTCATGTAGCTTCTGCACTATATGTTAATGTAATTGTAATGTTCTTTTATAATTAGTTAGTAATTGTTGTACCTATATGTTAATGTTCTTGTAATTGACTTTTATAATTAGTTATAAATTGCTGTGAATTAGCTAGTCATGTGGCTTCTGCACTATATGTTAATGTAATTGTAATGTTCTTTTATAATTAGTTATAAATTGCTGTACCTATATGTTAATGTTCTTATAATGTTCTTTTATAATTAGTTATAAATTGCTGTGAACTAGTTAGTCATGTGGCTTCTGCACTATATCTTGCTGTTCTTGTAATGTTCAACATATAATTAGTTATATGTTGCTGTTATAAATTGCTGTGAATTAGCTAGTCATGTGGAGAGCTGCACTATATGTTAATGTTCTTGTAATGTTCTTTTATAATTAGCACGTTCATGGCTTCTGCACTATATGTTATTGTTCTTGTAATGTTCTTTTATAATTAGCACGTTCATGGCTTCTGCACTATATGTTATTGTTCTACTGTTTACCTCTTTATAACTGTAACTTGTTGTTGTTTTTTGTTCATGTCCATCATAGGAAACAACTGCTGCCCCATCCTCAGCATCGCCAGCCCAAAACAATAATGCTGGAACTGCTACAACATCACCAGTCCAGCACAGCACTGCAAGGAATGCTGGATCTACTGGCTCAGTGCATAAGAGTACCAGGTTGGCCAGTGTTGCAGCAAGGCCTAATACCCAACCAAATGCACACAAAAAATTTCAGCCACCAAGACCAACTAGAATTCTTAGGAGCAACTCTACTTCAACTGCACAGGGACAACCCTCATCACAAGGGAGTCAGACTCAGAGTGCTCTCACAGGGTCTTAGTTGTGTCACATCTTGTGTTTGGTGTTTATTTTGGAAGATTGAAAAATGTTGGCATTTTGTATTATGACTTATGACTTATGACTCCAATTCTTCCTTTGTTGCTGAATTATTTTGCTTAGGACTTATGTAATTAAGTTTTTACTTTGGTTATGACTTATGTTAACTAGAGATTATGTTGATTAACAACTTATGTTATTTTGATAATGACTAATGTGATGTATTCCTTCATGCAAATTTATTTTAGTGCACTGTTGAAATTATCCCTCATTACTTGAGTTTGTCTCTGCCACAACAGGTTCTTAATGCCAATTTTAGTGCCAAACTATTTTAATCCGTTCAGGGATATTTTTGAAACATAAATTAAACTTCAAGGACAACTATATTAACAAGTTTTCGAGTTGAGTACATTTTTGTAACTGATTACAACCAGTCAATCTATTCTTACTTCTGCTAATTTCAGCTATCCCAAACGCATTAATACCCTAATCTCAAATGGGTTCCATTCTTCACCCACAAATAAACCATTAAAATCACCATAAACCAACCCAACACACCAAAAATAACAGCCACCAACAGTTTGCATTTAGCATAAACTAATTTAGTCTTCAAGGTGGAAATCTTCATCTTCAACCTTGCAACCTCAGCTTCTTCTGTCTCTGCAACTCCATCTGCCCAGGAAAAAAATGTGCACTCCTTCCCAATCTGCAACATAAACAAAAAAAAAAGAACTTGAAGAAACTCATGAAGACATCAAAATTAAAAGCACTCAAAACTAACATCAAAGTATACACAGCCCCAAAATCTCCGGCCGGGATTTTCTGGTGTCTTCGACCATCTCAGTACAGGGGGTTCACCACAGTTGCATATAAGCGTTCGTCGTCTCCGATTGCTTTTTTGTGATGATACCGAGCCTTGGGAAGCCATTCGTTAGGGTTCTTATTCTTACACACAGTGAAGAAGATGAAGAGGAAGACGTAAATGAAGAAGTTAATTTTAGGGTTTGAGGTTGTGATTTTTAGCCATATCATTTTTGTAATATAAATTTTTAAACAAAAAATTAAAAATTATTTTAAAAAACGTTTTAGAAATGACTCACACACATAATTGCCACATAGAACTCCTTTATTGCCACGTCACTAACGTCTGTTAGTGATTTCAACGCTGTTAACGTTCAGGGATAAAATTGATGCAAATCGAAAACTTTTGGGATAACATTGAAACAAATTGAAACTTAGGGGTAATTTTGAAACTTTTAGTAAACTTCAGGGACAAAAAGTATACTTTACCCATTTTGTAATTAGGTCATCAATAACATTTTATAGTAAAAAAAACGCACATTTATCATAATATCTTCTTCTTTCTCTTTTCTCTTTTTTCCTTCTTTTCTCTTCAGTGTGTTTGTTCTTTTTTTTTAACAATAATACGACTTTAACAACAACATAATATCTTCTTCTTTCTGT
Source organism: Arachis ipaensis (assembly GCF_000816755.2). Lineage (NCBI taxonomy): Eukaryota > Viridiplantae > Streptophyta > Magnoliopsida > Fabales > Fabaceae > Arachis > Arachis ipaensis. The sequence continues at coordinate 130,754,450 of NC_029789.2, forward strand.
TTTCTCTTTTTTCCTTCTTTTCTCTTCAGTGTGTTTGTTCTTTTTCTTTAACAATAATACGACTTTAACAACAACAATGCCGAAATCATTGCTGATGATCAAATTCATTAACACACAGTAAAAACCAAAATTAACGGTAATTATACAAACTACCACGATAATATATACTATTATCATGAATGAACAAAATTCAACTCATCCCAATTATATTTAAATTAGGAAAAGTATATGGAACCAAAAGGTTACCAACCAAAAACTAAACAAAATCACATTAATTTATATTAATAATTAATTAATTTTAAATTTTTTAAATTCAAAATTTAAAAAATTTAAAAGATTAAGTAAACCTAATTAAAACCTATAAAAACGTTCCTCTTCTCTCTCACATTAACCTAACCACAACCTGCTTGTAACCAAAGAAGGATCTCTTCTTCGCCGGCCTTCACTATCCGGGCCCTCCTTTCGAATCAACCTCCACCTCTAATATTTCTGGCACCGTCCTTTTCATCTCTCTACACATCTTCGTCACCTCCACTAGCTCCTTCAATCGGAAGCAATTACAGAGACCGCATCTTTTGCGTGAAATTTCCTGCACCCCCAGAAGTACCGCCGGTAGGCTCTTCCCCTACTGGTAGCTCGATCTTAATATCCACTCCTTCATCCATTTTTTATCCCCTTCGATTTTTGCTGGTACTTCATCATTTTTTTTTCTTTTTTTACAGCAACCGATGATCCAATCATAAAATTGGTTTATTGTCATACTCTCTCATGAACATAGTGATCCGCTTTACTGAAAAAAGACTTGTTTGTTGGAAATTGTCGGTTGGTTGATCCCGAAATGCATGGGAGAAAGAAAGCATTTTTATCGATCTTGAACAACGATAGACTTGATGATTAAAGAGACTGTAAACTACACATTTGATTTTAGTCAAAAGGAGTTCTTGAACAATTACAAAAATATAAAAAAATATTCATTTAATATGAAAAAAAAGCTATCCTAATACTTAACAAAAGAAATATCCAATTATATTTTAGTAAAAATAATTAAATATCTATAAAATTTAAAAAAAATTATGAAATTTTTAAAGAAATAGAGACATTCACATTTGTAATACAAAAAAATTTAAAAAATATATAAAAGAACATCCATTTAGTATAAAAAAGAAACATTCTGATACTTAACAGAAGAAACATCCATGTATATTAACTCGTAGAGATTTTGGATTCACCCAAAAATATTTGGCTGATTTTTGGCTAATACCCTTTTGGTTCCCTAGCATTGCTCTTTAAATTATCAATATATAAAATCTTTCCCTCATCATAAACAAAATCCTTCTCTCTAACAACTCAATCTTACTAATCAAATCCCTCGTAGTATGCCTCTGAATTCTACCCATAGGCACATACCGATCCAAGAACTCACGATCTATCAGCGTCTTTCTCTCCACCGCTCCAATACCATCACCGCCATCAACCTCAAACGCACCGTTTTGGAACGCATGAAGCTCTTCATCCTCTTCCCTTCCCATAACGTCTCCAACGCCTCCCCGCCCTTCGCCATCCAGATCCTGTCAGGGACCATCCTAACCCTCTTGCCCTCGCAAACCAAGCTCCGTAGCGTTTCACTTTATTAGCACCAAAACCACTCGGGTCCTTGGAGGACCAGGACACGGCGTGTGAAGCAGTTTTTGAAATTAATGGTGGTAGTGCAAGAAACACACGTCATTTTGACAGAATCAAAGACTCTCATTGGTGTAGGGACTGAAGGTTGTGGTAGGCTTAGAGAAGGGGGGTTGAATCTATGCCTTCCTTTTAAGTAGCTGTTATTACCCTTTTAAACAAATTTGCAATTCTGATTCTGTTTGGACTCAGCAGCGGAAATTTATGAGACAATTTATTTTTGTCTCATGAATATCAGAAAACAGAACACAGCAGAGAAGAGAAAAGCTAACACCAGCATGTATCCTGGTTCGGTTGCCTTGTGCTATGCAACCTACATCCAGTCTCCTCCACAACTATGGAAGAATTTCACTATAGTTAACAGTATTACATACACTAATAACACAGGATTGACCCAATCCTTTCACACTCAAGTTCTAACCTAACTTGACATTGGCTATGCTAATACCTAACTATTCACTCTTAGTGCTAACTCAACTAAGAAAGGGATACCTCACAGGTACAAGATACAAGACATAAACACACCTAAAGAAATCAGAAAATAACTCTAGGCTTTTCTCTTAAGTGTATCACTCAACCTTTTTCCACTCATGGCTTTTACTTGAGCTTTCTCACAATGCCTTTTCTCTCAAGAAATTACAGAAAGATAAACTTAGAAAAGTACATTACAATCAGTAAAACATGAAGGAGATTGACTTCATCAGCAGCCTCTTTGCTATGCGAAAAACCAGATTAGCAAGCCTCTGAATCAGTTCTTCATACTGGCGGAATGCACCTTTGATTAGGTTACACTGTCCAGTTAGTTGAACTTCTTCAAAGAGCTCTCTTCAGAACAAAACCTCTATTCACTGGTTTTCTCTCCTTAGTTTATGAATGAACAGCAAACCTCTTTTATCTCCTTGCATGTTCCTTGGTTCTTCTTCCAAGGTCAACACCTTGAGCCTTGAGCTTCACCAACCCACAAGCTCACTTTTTCTTCTCAAACATCAAAATAGGATCTTTGCTTCTGACTTCTCCAACTTGACCGAAAGCCATGTGGGAGTAACTGAAATTGTCTTCCAATGGTCAACCAAATCTGAACCATAGAGATGCAACTTGGTCCCCAAGAATCTCTTGTGACCGTGGATTTGTAGCAGTGAAGAACAGAGATCAACTTTTTCTTGAATGCCATTTTCGGATAGAGCAGAGAGTTGGGAAGAAGGGATGAAGATCTAATTGCATGCAAGATGAGATGGATTACCTTTCTTAAGCTTGATTTGGTTTGGATTTTCTGTTTTAGCTTCTGTGCTTATGTGCTTCAACTCTCTCTCTCTCTCTCTTGCTTCTTTGGTTACTAGCTTAGGGAAGAAGCTCTTTCTCTCTTTCTCTTTCTTACTTTTCTGATGCCATGATTTGACTTGATTAGAGAGGAGAGGAACGTTGCTTTTGGTTAAGCAAAAGAGGGGGATTTGCATTTCTAAAACCAGATCGGGCTGGGATCGGGTATTGGTATGCTTGGCCCGATTTAATTTCTTTGGCTTCTTTCTTTGCTTTTGTTTGGGCTCTTTATTTTGCTTTCAGCCCAATACTCTTTGCTGATTGCTTTTTATTCCATTTGGGCTATTAATATTTGGCCTGCAACAATAAACAATTAGTTAATAAGTAAATATAATTAATCAACACTAATTATTTATTTTACTCAAAAATAATGTTTGTCATCACTAATTAATTTGGTTAATTTCTTAACTCAACATTCTCCCCCTTGATGACAAACATGATTTAAGCAATAATCAAAAGGAAATGAGTTTGAGTCAGGTTTAGAAAACTCCCTTTGATTTTTGTCTTTTGCTTTTATGTCGCTCCCCCTTTCCTTTTCATGGTTAGCTCCCCCTGAATTTGTGCTTTCCTCTTTGTTCCTATTTTTCTTTGATCTTAAAGAGAGCACAATAAAGAGCTAAAATACATTAATCTTGGTTAAGGGATATCAGATAAGCAACATCACATAATCAGCCCAACATCAAGCTATTACCATCAGCAAACAGATTCAGCATGTGAAAACAAGTATTAATGCAGCAAAAAACCAAAAGAAGTACTAGGATCTACTATCCTATCCTATTGCTATTACTCCCCCTTTTGTCATCAAGGGTGGATAATAAACGAAATCAACAAAAACAAAGTCTTGTATCCTGCAGAAAAGAGTTAGAGCACAGTTTAAAGTACTAACTAAGCTGTCTGAAGTGCATCAATATTAAGAGTTATTACAGTCATCCAAAATGAAATAGTTCAAAAGTAGCAAAAGAGACATAAATTATGAGACAAAAAGAGAGCAGTAGCAGCAGTTTTCATGAGACAAATCTAGGCATCAGAACCATTCCCCTCCGAAGCAGCTTCCTCTTCAACATCCGTGGCTATGTCTTCATCATTTTGAAGGTTGTCAATGAAGGTCATCAGTACAACCACCCTATCCCTTGATTTCTTCAGGAAGTTTTCGTGCTTGCTAGCCAGCTTCCTTTTCTCTTTGCTCAATTCAATCAAGTGATTCGATTGGGAGACAAACTCTTGAGCAACATCCCTGACCACATTCAGCAGAGTGGATTTCTTCCCAGTGGAGATGGAAGTACCCTAAGTGGAAGGAGCAGTAGAATCCTCAGGGACAAAGTCCTCATCTTCATCATCTAGGACGACTCTTTCAGATCTAGTGGGTCCTTTGTTCTGTTTCACTGAACCACCCCCCTTTAGGTATGAATGTCTATTTTCATATTTCTCATTGGTCAAGTCAACACCAAAATACTCAAAAATGCAAGTTAGAAACATGCCATAAGGGAGTGCTTTGTCCTTTTCACTCCTAACAGAGTCAAACATATATCTAACCATCAAGTATGCAAATGAAATTTTAGTTTTGGTGAGAAGGGCATATAAAACGAGAGTATCAGTGTAGGAAACCCTTTGATATGAGCCGCTTTGAGGCAGAATAATATGATTGACCATTCGGTGCAATTGAGCACGCTCATATCTTAGGGCTTTGTGAGTGGGTGTAATACCATCAATTAGAGAAACATGTTCACAGATGTGAGCCAATGCATCATGATAAGAAATTTCAACACCTTCATCCCACTTAACCGAAGTGTAGGCACAAGGCCCAACATCAGTATACTTCAAGGCATCACTGATAGTTTCATTATTTAGAAATATGTCTCGGCCCTTAACATACGAATGCACACTTCCTTCATGGTAAGTCATGTTTGCATAAAATTCTTTGACCAACTTAGGATATACAGGTTTTTTGATTTTGAAAAGGTGATTCCAGTCTAAAAATTCCAAATTTTCAACAAAAGGAAAACCTTTCTTTTTCAAATCAGGTAAATCAGCCAGAAAAGATGGACACAGAGTACGATACTGAATAACTCCCTCATAGAAATCGTGGTTCATGGCAAATTTGAAACGATGGGGGTTAAAGTCTGAGTGAGATGTCATATAGTGTGATTTGTGAGCAAAAGGATCAATGTCTGGTTCTCTAACAGATGTGAGAGGAACTCGAGTTTTACCTCTTTGAGAACGTGATGGAACAGACCTAGACTTTGGTTATGTGGACTCAGGTAGAGGTTCTGGTGCTGCAGGTCGCTTCCCTTTGGATGAACTCGGTTTCGATGATCCTGGCTTTGATGGTGTGACTTTCGGTGGTGGCGTCGGCTTGGCAGAGGCAGGGAACCTTGGAGTGTTCTTGGTCCGAGCCATGGGGTCACAGTGAGAGAAGGAGAGGTAGGAGGAGACAGAGAAGGGGTAAAGGTTCGGTCTTGAGAGCGAGTGGTAGGCTTTGTGGATAGCTTGTAAATCTTTTCACGAGGAGGCCTTTTAGGAATGGTTTTCTTCCTTATTTGGTTAGTTTCAGTCTTTTGAGGGAAAAGAAGCAGTAAAGTGAGTGGGAAGAAACCGAAGAGTGTGTGGAGAAGTTATGGAGGGAAGAGAGGGAGTGTTGGTAACCGTACCCAAAAAGTAGATTTCTAAAACCATGCAACTGCATCACCATTTGAAAAGACTTGAAAAGACATGACCTCATTCAAGAAAGATTTTATTTGATTTTAAAAATTAAGAAATTAATTTTAAAAATTTGAAAAACAACACAATTAACCTGAAACACTCTTTGGGCCAAAATTAAATCCACTTGAAAACCTTTTGGGCCACAAAACATTTAGTGAAAGCCTTTTATGAAACACACAAGTCATCAAAAACTAACAAACAAGATTGTAACATTCATATTTGAGCCTTGAGGTGATATGAAATTAATGAAACATATTTGGACCACTCTTGATCTGAATATTGAGGTTGGCCCAGATTGAGGTTCATTTGAAACAAGCCCAGAACACGCTGACTTGATGGAAATGTTCATCACCTGCCCAGAATTGGCTCATGCCTGTTTATGAGACAAAAAACTCCAGCAAATACATCAGCATTTTTCAAATAAGGAATCATAACTCAAAATTCCTAGACAAGTCCTAAGCATGCAGAATCTATCCTCAGCTAATGGTTTTGTGAAAAAATCTGCTAATTGCTCCTCTGATTTAACAAATTGAATACTAATATCCCCTTTTTGGACATGTTCTCTTATTGAGTGAAATTTCACCTCAATATGTTTAGTCCTAGAGTGCAAAACTGGATTTTTAGAAATATTAATGGCACTCATATTATCACACAGCAGGGGTATATTTTCAGCATTTAATTTGTAATCAGCAAGCTGCGTTTTTAACCATAAAAGCTGAGAACAACAAGAAGAAGCAGCTATATACTCAGCCTCTGCAGTGGAAAGGGCCACTGTTGGTTGCTTCTTACTTGACCATACATTTAAGGACTTCCCAAGGAAGCAACATAAACCAGAAGTGCTCCTTCTATCAACTCTATCACCAGCAAAATCTGCATCACAATAACCAACTGCAGAAAGATCATCAATCTTAGGATACCAAAGACCAAAATTGGATGTGCCATGAACATATCTAATGATTCTTTTAACTGCAGAAAGATGTGACTCTTTTGGTTTGGATTGGAACCTAGAACACAATCCAACACTTTGCACAATATCGGGTCTAGAGAAAGTTAAGTACATAAGAGAACCAATCATTCCTCTATACCTAGTCTCATCAACATCTTTCTCA
>NC_029789.2:130761330-130784915 GCF_000816755.2 Arachis ipaensis
AAATTAAGTTCACCCATCATACTCATGTCAAATTCACTTGTCATGAGTTTTCCAAATTCAGAACAAAGGGATTCATTTGCTGATCCAAAAATAATGTCATCAACATATATTTGGACTAGAATAAAAGAATCATTAGAGTTCTTGATAAATAGAGTTGTGTCGGTGGTGCCTCTTTGAAAATCATTTTTCAAAAGAAAAGAGCTAAGTCTCTCATACCAAGCTCTAGGAGCTTGTCTTAAACCATAGAGAGCTTTAGACAATTTAAAAACATGATTAGAATGCTCTTTATTTTCAAAACCAGGAGGCTGCTCCACATATACTTCTCTATCTATCACACCATTCAAAAATGCGCATTTCACATCCATTTGGTATAATTTAAAACCACAAAATGCAGCATAAGCTAAGAGAAGTCTTATGGCTTCCACTCGGGCAACAGAGGCAAAGGATTCATCAAAGTCTATTCCTTCTTCTTGGTCATATCCTTGCGCCACTAGCCTTGCCTTGTTTCTTGCAATGCTACCATCTTCTCCCAACTTGTTCCGAAATATCCACTTGGTGCCGGTCACTTTCCTTCCACTTGGCCTTGGAACCAAAGTCCATACTTGGTTATTTTCAAACTCAAGAAGCTCATCCTCCATAGCTTTAACCCAAGAGGGGTCACTAAGTGCTTCCTTGACGTTTTGAGGCTCTATTTGTGAAAGAAGGGCAATGTTTGATCCTTCATTTGCCTTTCTAGTGGAAGACCTTGTTTGCACTCCATGAGAGACGTCCCCAATGACAAATTCCTCAGGATAATTCTTCAAGAATCTCCATTCACGAGGTCTGGTGGTCTTGGAGGCAAATTCATTTACCAAGGGATTCTGGGCGCTGCTGGCTGCAGGATTTCCTTTAGATTCATGAGACAAAATGGAATTGTCTCTTGAATTTTCAGCATTTGCAGTTTCTGATTCAGCTTGTCCAGAATTTTCTTTTCTTTGATTTTGAGCAATTTCATCTTCCTTTGAGCTTGATTTCCTGCATCACAATCTTCCAAAATGCTTTGTACCAAGTTAGTATCACAGAATGTGACATGTATGGACTCCTCAATAATCCTAGCATCTTGATGATAAACCATATATGCTTTGCTAGTTGTGGAATGTCCTACAAACAAACACTCATAAGCCTTTGGATCAAATTTTCCCAAATTTTCTTTGTTATTTAAAACAAAACATTTGCATCCAAAGATGTTCAAGTAATCTAAGTTTAGTGGGTAGCCTTTCCAAAGTTCATAAGGGGTTTTCTTCAAAAATTTCCTAATGATTGTTCTATTTAAAATGTGGCAAGCTGTGTTAACCGCTTCAGCCCAAAGGAATTTTGGAACATTACTCTCACAAAGCATGGCTCTTGTCATCTCTTGTATGCTTCTATTTCTTCTTTCCACAACACCATTTTGTTGTGGTGTTCTTGGACAAGAGAAGTTGTGAGATATTCCAAATTCCTCACAAAAGGATTCAAACAAATTATTTTCAAATTCAGTTCCATGATCGCTTCTTATAGAGGAGATTTTCAAATCCTTTTCATTTTGAATTTTCTTGCAAAAAGGTTCAAAGGCTGAAAAGGCTTCATTTTTGTGTGCAAGAAATAAAACCCAACCAAACCTAGTGTAGTCATCCACAATTACTAAGCCATAATGTTTACCACCTAGGCTTTGAGTTCTTGTTGGACCAAATAAATCAATGTGTAGCAACTCAAGTGGTCTTTTAGTAGAGATGTCTTCCTTTGGTTTAAAAGAACTTTTTGTTTGTTTTCCCATTTGGCAAGCATCACAAGTGATGTCTTTGTCAAACTTTATCAAAGGAAGACCTCTTACTAATTCTTTCTTAACAAGTTTGTTTATTTGAAACATACTTGCATGGCCCAATCTCTTGTGCCATAACCACTTTTCAGATTCTTTAGAGTGAAGACAAGCTACATTTTGATCTTTTAGTTCATCAAGAGTAAGCCCATACATATTATTGAAACGCTTGGCTACAAACATCACTTCATTTGTTTTTTCATTAACAATACAGCATTCAAGCCTTTTGAAGACAACTAAATATCCTAAATCACACAGCTGACTTATACTCAAAAGATTGTGCTTTAAACCACATACCAAAAGTACATCATCAATGAAAATAGATTGCTCATTACCTACTTTTCCAACAGCAATAATTTTACCTTTACCATCATCTCCAAAAGTCACAAAACCTCCATCATACTTATTTAACGAACTGATTTTTATTAAAGTTATTCCTCTTTGCAAAAGTATTTTCACCAGAATTTTTTTGAACATTTTTACCTTTCGAATATGAGGTTTTGTTGTAAAATGGTGGTTTCTTGAAAACAGCCTCATTTTTCGAAACATAACCCAAACCTGGCCGGTTTGAACTCGGTTCAGTTTTTGGTGAAGGCTCAGTTTCACTTGTGTATACTTCATCAAATTTTTCTTCAAGTGTTGGAGCATTTTCAATACCAGATTTGTTTGGTATGGTTTCGGTATTTGATGAAGAAGCCACAAACTTTATAGAGAAAATATTAGAAACTGCATCTTCCTTGGCTATGTAGCCTAAACCAGATTTTTCAAACAATGGTCTTTGACTTGCAAGTAATTTGTCCAAGTTACTAGACCCTTAAGCAAATTTTGCTAAGTCACCATTCAGCCTTTTAATCATATCATTTAATCTTTCATTTTCAGCAATTAACTCATGTGAAGGATCCACAATGTGCTTTCCTTTTAATTTTTCAAGTTCAGATTTTAAAAATCTGTTTTCGTCAATGATGTCCAAAGCACATTCAGTTTCCTTTACTTTTTCTTTTAGAAAAATATTTTCAGCTCTTAACATATCTCTTTCAGATCTGCATTCATTGTATTTATCAAGCAGTTTTGATGTGTTTAAAGTGAGATCATCAATAATAACATGCAAGTCCTCAATGGTCAAATCATAATAGTTTACCTCATCAAGATTGTTGTTTCCAGCCATGAAACAGTCCTTGTCATCTCCTTCAGATTCTTCTTCTTCATTTGAGTCATTCTCAAGATCCTCCCAAGTTGCCATGAGTACTCTCTTCCTTTCCTTCTTTCCTTTGTCCTCCTTTTTGAGCTTTGGACAGTTTGACTTGAAGTGTCCAGCCTCCTTGCAATGATGGCACGTCACTTTGCTCAAGTCTATCTTGTGCTCCTTTGAACTTGAACCCTTGTATTTGCCCTTGTTCTTCATCATCTTTCTAAATCTCCTAGCAAAAAATAAAAGTTTATCATCTGAAATACCATCACTAGACTCACTCTCTTTCGGTTCTATTTGTGACTTGAGGGCTATTCTCTTTTTCTTTGAGTCTGTGTTTGTGTGTGTGGCTTCATAGGCAAGGAGTTTTCCTCTCAGCTCATCATAGGTTATGGGACTTATGTTGTTACTCTCGGTTAGGACAGTGGCAGTGTTTTCCCACTCTTTTGTGAGGCTTCTAAGGAGTTTTCTCACCAAGGTTTGTTCTGCATAGTTTGTACCCATAGCATCAAGGTTGTTGATTATGATTGAGAATCTCTCAAATGCTTCATCAATGCTTTCTCCATCCTTCATGCTAAATATCTCGTACTCTTTTCGCAGCATATCAATCCTCGTTTCTTTGACTTGTTTAGTGCCTTCATGTGTAACCTGGAGTTTTTCCCAGATTTCTTTGGCTGTCTTGCATCTAGACACCTTTCGGTACTCTTCAAAGCTGATAGCACAGTGAAGAAGGTTGATTGCTTTAGCGTTCAGCTCTATCTTCTTCTTGTCATCTTCATTCCATTCAGCTTCTTCTTTCGGAGTCACCACTCCATCAGCACTTGTTTTTGTTGGGATCTTGGGACCACTCACAACTATCTTCCATAAGTTGTAATCGATGGATTGGATGAAGATCCTTATCCTTTCTTTCCAGTAGGAATAGTTCTTTCCGTTAAAGAAAGGTAGCCGGTTGTTTGACTGGCCTTCAGTGAGGGTGTAGGCAACAATGGTTGTGCCCAGATTGTTCGCCATTGGATCTTTGCTCCAAGCGGTTAAGCTTGATTCTTGAGACCTTAGCTCCTGATACCAATTGAAGGTTGTGGTAGGCTTAGAGAAGGGGGGTTGAATCTATGCCTTCCTTTTAAGTAGCTGTTATTACCCTTTTAAACAAATTTGCAATTCTGATTCTATTTGGACTCAGCAGCAGAAATTTATGAGATAATTTATTTTTGTCTCATGAATATCAGAAAACAGAACACAACAGAGAAGAGAAAAGCTAACACCAGCATGTATCCTGGTTCGGTTGCCTTGTGCTATGCAACCTACATCCAGTCTCCTCCACAACTATGGAAGAATTTCACTATAGTTAACAGTATTACATATACCAATAACACAGGATTGACCCAATCCTTTCACACTCAAGTTCTAACCTAACTTGACATTGGCTATGCTAATACCTAACTATTCACTCTTAGTGCTAACTCAACTAAGAAAGGGATACCTCACAGGTACAAGATATAAGACATAAATACACCTAAAGAAATCAGAAAATAACTCTAGGCTTTTCTCTCAAGTGTATCACTCAACCTTTTTCCACTCATGGCTTTTACTTGAGCTTTCTCACAATGCCTTTTCTCTCAAGAAATTACAGAAAGATAAACTTAGAAAAGTACATTACAATCAGTAAAACATGAAGGAGATTGACTTCATCAGCAGCCTCTTTGCTATGCGAAAAACCAGATTAGCAAGCCTCTGAATCAGTTCTTCATACTGGCGAAATGCACCTTTGATTAGGTTACACTGTCCAGTTAGTTGAACTTCTTCAAAGATCTCTCTTCAGAACAAAACCTCTATTCACTGGTTTTCTCTCCTTAGTTTATGAATGAACAGCAAACCTCTTTTATCTCCTTGCATGTTCCTTGGTTCTTCTTCCAAGGTCAACACCTTGAGCCTTGAGCTTCACCAACCCACAAGCTCACTTTTTCTTCTCAAACATCAAAATAGGATCTTTGCTTCTGACTTCTCCAACTTGACCGAAAGCCATGTGGGAGTAACTGAAATTGTCTTCCAATGGTCAACCAAATCTGAACCATAGAGATGCAACTTGGTCCCCAAGAATCTCTTGTGACCGTGGATTTGTAGCAGTGAAGAACAGAGATCAACTTTCCCTTGAATGCCATTTTCGGATAGAGCAGAGAGTTGGGAAGAAGGGATGAAGATCTAATTGCATGCAAGATGAGATGGATTACCTTTCTTAAGCTTGATTTGGTTTGAATTTTCTGTTTTAGCTTCTGTGCTTCTGTGCTTCAACTCTCTCTCTCTCTCTCTCTTTTGCTTCTTTGGTTACTAGCTTAGGGAAGAAGCTCTTTCTCTCTTTCTCTTTCTTACTTTTCTGATGCCATGATTTGACTTGATTAGAGAGGAGAGGAACGTTGCTTTTGGTTAAGCAAAAGAGGGGGATTTGCATTTCTAAAACCAGATCGGGCTAGGATCGGGTATTGGTATGCTTGGCTCGATTTAATTTCTTTGGCTTCTTTCTTTGCTTTTGCTTGGGCTCTTTATTTTGCTTTCAGCCCAATACTCTTTGCTGATTGCTTTTTATTCCATTTGGGCTATTAATATTTGGCCTGCAACAATAAACAATTAGTTAATAAGTAAATATAATTAATCAACACTAATTATTTATTTTACTCAAAAATAATGTTTGTCATCACTAATTAATTTGGTTAATTTCTTAACTCAACAATCTCCCCCTTGATGACAAACATGATTTAAGCAATAATCAAAAGGAAATGAGTTTGAGTCAGGTTTAGAAAACTCCCTTTGATTTTTGTCTTTTGCTTTTATGTCGCTCCCCCTTTCCTTTTCATGATTAGCTCCCCCTGAATTTGTGCTTTCCTCTTTGTTCCTATTTTTCTTTGATTTTAAAGAGAGCACAATAAAGAAATAAAATACATTAATCTTGGTTAAGGGATATCAGATAAGCAACATCACATAATCAGCCCACATCAAGCTATTACCATCAGCAAACAGATTTAGCATGTGAAAACAAGTATTAATGCAGCAAAAAACCAAAAGAAGTACTAGGATCTACTATCCTATCCTATTGCTATTACTCCCCCTTTTGTCATCAAGGGTGGATAATAAACGAAATCAACAAAAACAAAGTCTTGTATCCTGCAGAAAAGAGTTAGAGCACAGTTTAAAGTACTAACTAAGCTGTCTGAAGTGCATCAATATTAAGAGTTATTACAGTCATCCAAAATGAAATAGTTCAAAAGTAGCAAAAGAGACATAAATTATGAGACAAAATGAGGGGGTTCGGTTGCTTCTACGGGTAGCTAACTTCTTCCTGTTAACGAAAGAGATGAAGTAGAGAATGAGAAGGTGAAGAGAGGCCGAAGAGTAAGGAAGGTGAGGAGAGGATACAACGCATTAAATGCTTAGTGGGGAATAACATTTAAAGTAATGAGTATTTAATGGAAATGGTTTTCAATTAAGGAAATTTAAAATTAAAACAAGTAATTGAAAAACCTTTTCCTTGAAACGTGGGAGAGAATAAGGGAAAAGAGATTTGATATGACATGAACTCCCTTTTAAAGATATGATGTGACAATCTTTCCAAAAACTATTTAAAAAATTATTTTATTGAAACTATGATGAAGAAAAATTGAAAGCGGGCCAGAATCATGGAATTGATCAAAGTGGTTGGGTTGGGCTTAAGTTAGAAGGCACCAAGATCCAGTCTCCCCCTGTTTCATAGCTTGTTCATCACATGCCCAGATTTGTCTCCCTGCTTTCTACGAGACAAAAACCAACAGAAACATAAAAATTACAATTTTTCAACACAGCTCAAATCCATCATTCCCAAACTGTTCCTTAAAGAACAAAACCTATCTTCACATAGAGGTTTAGTGAATATGTCAGCTAGTTGCTCTTCGGATTCACAAATTGAATATCAATAGTACCTTTTTGCACATGTTCCCTAATAAAATGATATCTTACTTCAGTGTGCTTAGTTCTAGAGTGCAGAACATGATTTTTAGAAATGTTTATAGCACTCATATTATCATAAAATAAAGGTATACTATTGATTTTCAATTTATAATCCTCTAATTGAGTTTTCAACTAAATTAATTGTGAGCAACAAGCGGCGGCAGATATGTATTCAGCTTCAGCCGTGGATAGTGCAACAATGGCTTGTTTCTTGCTTGACCACATGTTGAGTGAGCTTCCTAGGAAGCAACACATGCCGGAAGTGCTTCTTCTATCCACTCGGTCACCTGCATAATCTGCATCACAAAAACCTACTGCACAAAATTCATTAGATTTTGGATACCATAAGCCAAGGTCATATGTGCCCTTAATGTATCTAATGATTCTTTTAACAGCCGAAAGATGAGATTTTTTTGGGTGTGATTAAAATCTTGAACATACACCCACACTTTGAACAATATCCAGTCTAGAGGAAGTAAGATATATAAGTGAGCCTATCATTCCTCTATATCGTGTTTCATCCACATCTTTGCCACTTTTATCCTTATCAAGTTTAGTGTTTGGATGCATAGGTGTTCCCATTGGTTTGGAATTTTTAAGGCCAAATTTCTTAATTAATTCTTTTGCATATTTACCTTGGTAAATAAAAATACCACTAGGAGTTTGTTTAATTTGAAGACCAAGAAAAAAGGTTAATTCACCCATCAAACTCATTTCAAACTCATTAGTCATAAGTTTTCCAAACTCTTCACACAAGGTTTCATTGGCCGAACCAAACACTATGTCATCCACATAAACTTGAACAAGTAAAATATCATCATTAGATTCTTTTATAAATAAAGTAGTATCGGTGGTACCCTTTTGAAAATGATTTTCCAACAAGAAGGCACTAAGCCTTTCATACCAAGCTCTTGGAGCTTGCCTTAGGCCATAAAGAGCCTTTGAGAGTTTAAAAACATAATTTGAAAATTCTTTACTTTCAAAACCAGGGGGTTGAGCCAGAAATACTTTCCTATCTATAAAACCATTAAGGAAAGCACATTTGACATCCATTTGGAACATCTTAAAACCCTTGTGGGTAGCATAGGCAAGAAACAATCTAATTGCTTCCATTCTTGCTACCGGGGCAAATGACTCATCAAAATCAATCCCTTTCTCTTGATCGTAACCTTGGGCCACTAATCTAGCCTTGTTACGAACAACACCACCATCCTCACCCAATTTATTTTTGAAAATCCACTTTGTATCAGTTACCTTCTTACCATTAGGATTTGGTACAAGTGTCTAAACCTCATTCTTTTCAAATTGAGCAAGCTCCTCTTCCATGACTTTAACCCATGAGGGATCTTCAAGGGCTTGCTTTACATTAAGAGGCTCCAATTGGGACAAGAAGGCAACATTGCTTTGTTCCACTTGTTTCTTGCTTGAGGATCTAGTGGTTATGCCTTGAGATGGGTCACCAATGATGAAATCATGAAGGTAAACCTTCAGAAACTTCCATTCTCGTGGCCTTTGAGGGATGGTTATGCCTTGATGAGTTTCAGTTGACTACTTTGTTCTGGGTTCTCTACCTTGGTCAGGAGATAAAACAGAAATGTCTCCTTTATTCTGACGAGACGTTTTTGGACAGTCAGGTTCAGCATCTGGGAAGGACTTGGGATCAACTTGACTGGCTTCTTGGTTCACCTCAGTATCACAACCTGCATCATCTTCTATCACAGCACTAGGAATAGAGTTAGAATCATAAAAGGATATATGTATGGATTCATCTATTGTTCTATGTTCCTTGAGGTAAATTCTAAATGCTTTGCTAGCGGTGGAGTACCCAACAAACATTCCTTCATAAGATTTTGGATCAAATTTTTTAAGATTTTCTTTATTTTTGAGTACAAAGCATTTGCATCCAAAAATGTGAAAATACTTAAGATTAGGTGGGGTTCCTTTCCAAAACTCATATGGGGTTTTCTTTAAACCTTTTCGAATGATGGTTCTATTCAAAATATAATAAGCTGTATTTATAACTTCTGCCCAAAAAATTTTTGGAATATCATTCTCATAAAGCATAGCCCTAGTCATTTCTTGAAGGCTTCTATTCCTTCTTTCAACAACCCCATTTTGTTGAGGTGTTCTTGGGCATGAAAAGTTATGTGCTATTCCAAATTCATCACAAAAATTTTTAAAATCTTGGTTTTCAAATTCCTTTTCATGATCACTTCTCAAGTGGGAAATTTTAAAATCTTTTTCATTTTGAATCTTTTTACAAAGAGAAGAAAAGGTATGGAAAGCATCATTCTTATGAGCTAAGAAAAGAACCCAACCAAATATAGAGTAATCGTCCACCACTACCAAACCATAATGTTTGCCCCCCAAACTTTGAGTTCTAGTTGGACCAAAGAGATCAATGTATAACATTTCTAATGGCCTTTTAGTGAAAATTCCTTCTTTTGGTTTAAAAGATGATTTTACTTGTTTGCCTAGTTGACAAGTATCACAAGTAATATCCTTATCAAATTTAATTTTAGGAATTCCTCTAACCAAATTTTTTTTAACAAGCTTAGAAATTGGGTACATGCTAGCATGACCCAATTTCTTATGTCAAATCCATTTTTCAGATTTAAAAGAAGTAAAACAGGTTACTTTTTGATCCTTTAAGTCCTCTAGAGTTAACCCATACACATTATTGCACCTTTTAGCCTCAAACAAAATGTCACCAGATTTTTCACATACAACCAAGCAGTCCAATTGTCTAAAAATAGCCCAATATCCAAGATCACATAATTGGCAAATGCTTAGTAAATTATGTTTCAATCCATCAACAAGTAAGACATCATTAATGAAGGAAGAAAAGTTCTTACCCACTTTACCTATGACCACTATTTTACCTTTTCCGTTATCACCGAAAGTAACAAAGCCTCCATCATACTCATCAAGCTTGATGAAGAATGTTGCCTTTCCGGTCATATGCCTAGAGCACCCACTATCCATATACCACATGTTGTCCTTTCTTTTGGATGCTAGGCAAACCTACAAAACAAGCTCAAGTGACCTTAGGTATCCAAATCTTTTTGGATCCTTTGATATCAAACCATTTCTTTTGTCCAAGCCATTATAATCACAAACAATTTTGTAAACTTAATTTCCAATCATCCTTTCACTTATGAAACACTAAATAGGAAAATGTCTAATCCGATTGCATAATTTACAAAATTTTTGAGTTGCTGTTTTTCTAAAGTTAGTTGGGTTTTGAAACCTTATGTCACCTGAAGAGGATGCCATGTTGGTAAAAGAAGGTTTTTCAATAAATTTTGCAGATTTATAAAAACCCAAGCCAGCTTTATCATAAAGAGGTTTTTGACTAGCTAAAAGTTGATTTAAGTTTTTAAAACTTTGAGCAAAGGTGGCTAAGGCCTCTTTAAGTCTTTTTACCTCTTTAAGCAACTTCTCATTTTCTTCAAAACAGTTAAGATATGCAATCACAGAATGCTGTTTTTCACAAGCTTTTATTTCAGTTTTCAACCGCTTGTTTTCTTCAACAAGATCAACAGCGGTTTCAGCCTCTCTCAACTTTTCTTTCAGAATACCATTTTCTGCCTTCAGAATTTCTATTTGAGACTCAAGATCTTGGTTTTCACTTAGGAAACATTTAATCTTTTCAGAAAGATGATCAATCATAAGATGAAAGTCTTTAGTTGAGGGTTCAGGTTATATTACCTCATCAACTATGTTAGCCATGAGACACGTTTGAGACTTGATTTTTGTTTCATCATCTTCATCAGAGTCATTTTCCAAGTCTTCCCAAGATGCCATGAGGCCTTTCTTCTTTCCCTTTTTCGGCTTGTCCTCCTTCTTCAGTTTTGGATAATTAGTCTTGAAGTGCCCAGCTTCTTTACAGTTGTAGCAGATTACTTTGCTGAGATCCTTCTTTGTCTTCCTTGAGCTGCTTCCTTTGTTTCGCTCCTTCAGCTTCACCATTTTCCTGAATTTCTTAGCAAACAAAACAAATTCATTTTCAGATGAGTTATTACTGGATTCATTATCCAGAGGTTCAGTAATAGATTTGAGAGAAATTCCTTTCTTTTTTGTATCCCTTTTTAAATATATGTTTTCAAAAGTAAGAAAATTTTCTCTCAAATCATCATATGTCATAGTATCAATGTTACTACTCTCAACTATTACTATTGCTTTGGTTTCCCACTCTTTTGTGAGACATCTCAGTATTCTCCTCACAAGCACAGATTCTAGATATGTGATCCCCATAGCATCCAAGCCAGTGACGATGACGTTGAATCTTTCAAACAGTTCATCTATCATCTCTCCTTCCTTCATTGAGAACATTTCATATTCTCTGTTCAGCATGTCTATTCTGGTCTTCTTTACTAGGTTTGTGCCTTCATGAGTGATTTGAAGTTTGTCCCAAATTTCCTTTGCTGTTGTGCATCTTAATACCCGTCGGTATTCCTCGAAGCTAACCACACAGTTGAGCAAGTTGACAGCTTTGGCGTTGAGTTCTACCTTTTTTCTGTCTTCCTCATTCCAATCGGCTTTGCCTTTGAGTGTAACCACACCATCAGCACTTGTAACTATTGGAAACTATGGTCCTTCTAGGATTATCTTCCAGAGTCTGTAATCTACAGATTGAACAAATATCTTCATCCTTTCTCTCCAGTAACTGTAGTTCTTTCCATTGAAGATTGGAGGTCTGTTGCTTGACTGCCCTTCTGTCAGAGTATAGGCAACCAGATTTGAGCCACTGTTAGCCGCCATCAGGATCTTTTCTCCAAGCTGCAAAGCTTGATCTCTTTGAGACCAAGCTCTGATACCAATTGATGGTAATCAGTGGCTAAGAGAAGGGAGGGTTGAATCTTAGCCCTTTTTTTTGCTATGTGTAACTTTCTACCTTTTGAGATAACTTCAGGAGATATTTCTGTTTTTGTCTCATAACTAGTCAAGAGACATTTTCTTTTTGTCTCGGAAGCGGTTAGGAGATATTTTTCAATTTTGTCTCCTACGCAACAGAATCAAAAATAGAGTAGAAGAGAAAGAGAGAATCACACCTAGAAATATCCTGGTTCAGCTGCTAAGTGCAATGCAGCCTATGTCCAGTCTCCATCACAACAGTGACAGAATTTTACTTTAATCAATAGATTACATACACCAATTCTTCCCTAGGAACTACCCATTCTTATCTGGGACAAGTCCAGAATCTATTCCCAAAACTGAACTTGACTTGGTCACCTACGAAGCTTTCAACCACAAAGTGCTAACCCAACTTGCAAAGGAATCCCCACAGGATCATGAAACACAACACAAATGTACAAAGGAACTCTTAGACATCTGTTTGCCTTTTTCACTATGAGACTCAGACAGAGAAAACTAAAGAAAAGAAAGCAAAATGTAACATTGAAGGAGAAGAACTTCTGTTAGCTTGGGTAGCTATGAGAACTCTGTGCTTACTCTCCTTGCTTCAACCCTTGGCCGTTCACCCTTATTATAGAAGGGGAAGCTTCCAAAGTTGAAACCGGTTCAACCAAGCCATCAATATCTTCTCCATCACACATAATCGGTTCAGACAGAGAGAAGAGAGAGGAAAAACAGAAAGCAAATCAACATGCATGTACCTCTCTCTCATCCCTTCTCATCAAACTTCATCAATCTGAGCCTTCCATCTTGACTTTGTCCCTAAGAAAGATTTCCGACCCTTGATGAACTCTTGATCCTTGACAGCTCCATCTGTTTCATTTTTGTTTCTTCCTCCACGTAGCTCTAGTAGCTACCTTCTGTGATGGATGAACAAAAGTGAAAACGAGCTTCACCTCAGAGATCTTCTTCTCTGACCCAGGCGATTGCTTCTACTTTAAGCATGAAGATCTTGAAGCTTCTTCTTCACACCTTGCCTTTAGTGGTAACAATCTTGCCACATCCATGCTTTAGATCTTCTTTTCTCAAGGCCATCATCATCCTAACCTTTTTCCTTCTTCTAGCTTCACTGTTTTTCTGATAGCTTCTTCTTCCTTCCTTCCTATTTGACAAGACCGAATGAAAAGAAAGAGGAGAGAGAAGAGAAAGAAAAAGCTTTGGAAGCAATGAATGAAAATTAAAACTTAATTAAATCCCACTTACATTCCCGTATGCATAGTAACGTGTGGAGTCATTGAAAGCAATCAAATCACTTTTAATTTTCTCTTTCCTGTTACCAATGCATGTAATTAAACTAATTTAATTTTGAATTCCATTCCACTAGGGGAGTAGGTAACCAAACTCATCATGTTCCACTACTTTCTTTCTTCTTTCAAATTCGGACCATGATGATATTGGGCCAAGACAATGTTAACTTGGGCTTAGTATTAAATTACCAGTCCAATTAGCTTTGCTGAGCCTTAAAAACATTCAGCCATAAGTAACAAAATTTTTCTTCATCCAAGACTGCTAGTTATTTGGACTAAAAAGTGCTTTTGGTCCATTAACAAAAAATCTACACATTAACAAAATTATTAAACAAACAATTGGAAGTAAAAATTAAATAAATAATTTTTTTAATTAATATTTTTAATAATGTTTGATCATCACAATAATTTCAAGTTTTTTAAACTCAACAAAAAAAGGGGGCATGCATTTTAGAAGGTGGGTTTTATTTTACGATGGAAGTGAAAAACCATATAGCTTAAGAATAAATCCTTAACAGGTACTTAAATTTCCTTTTACGACCATTCTTGGAGGATACAAATATACAATCTAATAAACAATAGTTTATGGTTGCTTATATGATAAAACAGTCATAGGAATTAGTTTGATTTATATACGGTACCTACAAAGATAAGGAAAAATAAGTTGCACGGCAAAATAGCAGAGAACAAATAACAAAACAAAATGTTCAATCTTTTTAGTTTTGCTTAGATTGTAGCATGATAAATATATGATCTCATAGAATAACAATAAGTAACACGCAATTACTATAAAGAGATCTTAAACACTAAAGCTGTAAACTATAACTAGGAATATCCTCTAGAGAATCAATAAAGCAGTGAAATTAAAAAGGATTGTAGCAATTGCAAAATTCGAAAGTTCAAGATTAATTGATGCTATGGCGTTGCCAAAGTCCTCTGACCGAACAGATACAGAATTTACATAACTATGATACATATTCAAAAATAGAGATGTAATTCAATTTGAGTTGATGTATCTTACCTTCTTTTATCCATTCAATAAGCCTCTAGCAATCATTTCCCGAAAAAGTTTCTTTGCAATGTCATTCTCATCTTTTTCAAACAAAGCACGAATAAGGGTTTCAAAAGTCACAGCATCTGGTAAGCAACCATTGTCTTCCATTTCCGACAGCAAGGCAATGCTTCTTCAAACACTCCCTCTTTGCAGAACCCATGGATCATAATATTGTAAGTCCTCACATTTGGAGAACAACCTTTAATTGAAAGATCTTGAAATATTTCTTTTGCATTTTTAAGTCTTCCACTTTTGCACAAGCCATGTATAAGTATGTTGTATGTATATATATATGCATGAATGCCACTCATTCATTTCCTTGAATAACATAAGTGCCGTGTCAACTCATTTGATATTGAACATCCCATCCAACAAGGAATTGCAAGTGACTACATTAGTGGGTTGACCCCTTTCATGCATCTCAACAAGAAGCTCTAAAATCACAAGAGATTCTCTTTGATTTGCTCAAGCCATCAATAAGAGTGTTGTAAGTTTCTGTGTTTGGAACCAAGTCCTTACTATGCATTTCTTCAAAGAGATTCAAGGTTTCATCGACCATTTTACTTTTGCAAAAGCCATTAATCATGATATTGTAACTTCGAACATTAAGTGACACTCTACTTTGGGCCATAGTGTTGAATACAAATTTTGCCTAATTTTACACTAAAAAGGATTTAATTACAAAAATAAAAGCATTGTCGGGATTCAATTAAAAAGAAAAAAATGTAGGAACTTGATAAAAAATTTGATAAAACTATAGAGACCAACAGAATAGTTAATTTTTTTAAATTAATACAAAATTATTGTTTTCCAACTCCGCCTATGTTACACTTGCGGTACATAGCCGGTTCCAAGCCCGGATAAAGGAGGAGGGTTGTGTTAGGTCTTCGACAACCAACATAAAAATATAGTCGAATCCCCATGACATGAATCAAAGACATTATTGCGCTAAAACTAGGTCGTTGCTTGGAAGTAACGCGCTATATGGCTCGAGTATGGTGTCAAATGAGCAAGAGCCGCCGCATCGGTGCCCGGATGTAGTGTTAAATGAGTAAGGGTTCTCGCATTTTCATGAACGGATGAGGGTAAATAAGCTAGTTCACAAAGTAAAAGGTAAAGGTTGGAGCGACAGAAGGTTGAGATTTGGGACATGGAATATAGGCACTCTAACAGGAAAGTCCATGGAGGTGGTGGACACCATGACAAGGAGGAAGATTAACATTATGTGCCTACAAGAAACAAAATGGGTTGGTGCGAAGGCTAGGGAGTTGGATACTTCTGGTTTCAAACTTTGGTATACAGGAAAGGTGAAGAATAGGAATGGAGTTGGAATAATTGTGGATAAGCAGTGGAAGAAGGACGTAGTGGATGTTAAGAGGGTGGGAGATCGGATCATCTCTATCAAACTTGTGATGGAGGGAGGTGCTTTCCATGTGATTAGCGCCTATGCACTGCAAGTGGGTTCAGACGAACAACACAAGATAAGGTTTTGGGAGGATCTAGAGAGTTTGGTTCAAGACATACTTTTGGAAGATAAGATTTTCTTAGGAGGAGATTTAAATCGCCATGTTGGGAGAGAAGTGGTTGGATATGGGAGTATTCACGGAGGCCATGGTTTCGGGGTGATCAATGCCGAGGGTAAAACTATTTTGGACTTTTCCTCAACATTTGATCTTCTCATCGCAAATACATGTTTTAAAAAGAGAGATGAACATCTTATAACCTATAAGAGTGGACTTCTTCTTGTTGAGGAGAGTCGACCGAAAATTTTGCATTAATTGTAAAATTTTCCCGGGAGAGAATTTGATAACACAACATAGGGTGCTCGTCATGAATTTCTGCGTTGAGCAAAAGTTGAGGAAAAGATATCATACAAAAAACCCAAGGACGAAGTGGTGGTGGATGAAATGTGAGGAACAAAGAAACTTCCTAAGACGGGTAGGAGAAGAAGCAAAGTGGGATGGGAATGAAAGCACGGAAGAGATGTGGAGGGAGATGGCAGAAGTTATTAGAAGAAAAACAAAAGAAAGTTTTGGTAAATCTAAAGGAATAGGACCAAGAGACAAGAAGTCCTGGTGGTGGTATGCGAGTGTACAAAATAAGATAAAGATAAAAAGGGAGTGCTTTAAAGAGTGGTCTCTATGCCGCAACGCAGATAACTGGAAAAAATATAAGGCGGCTAAGAAAGAGACAAAAGTGGTTGTAAGTGAAGCAAAAACAAGAGCATATGAGGGTCTCTACCAGTCTTTGGGCACGAAAGAAGGAGAAAAAGGTATATATAGAATCGCAAAGAACCGTGAAAGAAGAACGAGAGATTTGGATCAGTTTAAGTGCATAAAGGATAAGGATGGAAAGGTGTTGGCTCAAGAGGAGAAGATTAATGAAAGGTGAAAGAGTTACTTCTACGAGTTATTTAATGAGGGACAGGAGACTCTTCCAAGCCTTGGTCGGTTATGCACAAGGGAAGAAGATCAAAACTTTGACTACTATTGGAGGATCCGAGACTTCGAGGTAAAAGAGGCTCTAAAGCAGATGAAAAATGGCAGGACAGTAGGACCTGATAATACCCCGATTGAGGTTTGGAAGGGTCTTGGAGAAAAATACATCAACTAGTTAACCAAGCTTTTGAATGAGATTTTAAGATCAAAGAAGATGCCTGATGAGTGAAGAAAGAGAACCTTGGTACCTATTTATAAGAATAAGGGGGATATACAAAATTGTGGAAACTATAGAGGGATCAAGCTTATGAGTCATACCATGAAGTTATGGGAAAGGGTGATAGAACAGAGGTTGAGAAAAGAGACACAAGTAACAGAAAACCAATTTGAATTTATGCCAGGCAGATCTGCCACTGAAGCGATATACTTTTTAAGAAGGATGATGGAGAGGTATCGTAGTAATAAAAGAGATCTACATATGGTGTTTATTGATTTGGAAAAAGCGTATGATAGAGTACCAAGAGAGGTCTTATGGAAGGTTTTAGAAAATAGGAGAGTAAGGATTGCATATATTCGTGCAATTAAAGACATGTATGATGGGGCCACAACTAGTGTGAAGACTCAAGGTGGTGTGACAGAGGAATTTTCTATTGGTATATGATTACACCAAGGATCATCCTTAAGTCCATATCTTTTCACATTAGTCTTGGAAGTACTCACAGAGCACATCCAAGAGCCTGTGCCATGGTGCATGCTTTTTGCCGATGATATCGTCCTTATGGGAGAGTCAAGGAAAGACCTAAATAAGAAGTTGGAGTTATGGAGAGAAGCTCTAGAAATGTATTATCTGCGCATAAGCCGTAGCAAGACGGAATATATGGAATATAAGTTCGGTTTGAGAAGGGAAAACCCTAATATAGATGTGAAGATTGGAGAAAACAGCCTACGAAAAGTTAAAAGTTTTAAGTATCTTGGGTGCATCATACAAGATAATGGAGAGATTAAACAGGATGTAAATCGTAGGATCCAAGCAGGTTGGTCAAAATGGCGGAGTGCATCTGGTTTTATATACGACAAAAAAGTGCCTTTAAAACTTAAAGGTAAATTCTATCGCACCACTATAAGACCGGCTATGCTTTATGGTACGGAGTATTAGGCGGCTAAAGGGGAACACGAACATAAGCTGAGTGTGGCAGAGATGAAGATGTTTAGATGGATGAGTGGTCATACGCGATTGGATAAAATAAGGAACGAAGATATAAGGGAGAGAGTTGGAGTAGCACCCATTGTGGAAAAGATGGTTGAATCGCGTCTCAGGTGATTTGGACATGTGAGAAGAAGACCGATAGAACATCCAGTCAGGAGGGTAGATGAGATGGAAGATGGACAAGGGGCGAAAGGCAGAGGAAGACCTAAGAAGACCATCCATGAGGTGGTCAAACAAGATCTACATGTAAACGGTCTCTCTATAGACATGTTACATGACAGAGCATAATGACGTCGTTTGATTCATGTAGCTAACCCCACTTAGTGGGACAAGGCTTTGTTGTTGTTGTATAAAATTATTGTTTTCCAATATATTAAAAGTATTAGTATCCTAGAAATGCTCTCTATGAACCCAGCAACAACTAGCGCTGAACCTGAAAAAAGATCACCAGAAGAGGAGGATCTGGTATAAAGGAGCACTAAAAAAGTGAAAATAAATGACAAAGAACTATTAAAAAAAAAAAACAACTATGGAGGCTACCCAAGAAGAAGAGGCACCAGAACTTGCTATGGAGGAACCAAAAGGTACTCCTATGAGAGAGATACAGGCTGCTAATATTGCAATAATCAGCAATAAACCTTCTTATAAGGATAGGCTTATAAGTGATGGTTTGGATAAGATGAACCCGTATGAGATTGTAGAGATGGTCACTGAAGTTTATATCTTCGATGAGGATCCCATGGAGCATATGGCGAGCCGCCAGACTCCCTTCGCTCCAAATCCAGTCATAGATGCCTGTCTAGAAGAATACGATGAATGGTGTAGGCCGTGGAAGTAAGCACTCATCACCAAACCTCTAGGAAAAAATCTAAATCTTCAAACAATGAAGAGATGGATAAATAGGATATGGACGAAGAAAGAAGCGACTCGAGTAATGAATCTTGTGGGGGGATACTTTCTAGTTCATTTCTCGAGCCAAGAGGATTATTCTCATGCCTTATTCGAGCGTTCCTAGATGATTGCTGATCATTACATTTTGGTACAAAGATGGAGACCCCTGTTTATTCCCCAAGAATGTGAGGTCCAAAAAGTGACAGTCTGGGTAAAAATACCTAACCTTCCAGTAGAATTGTATAATAGGTAGTTTCTATAAAAAGTAGGAAAAATGTTTGGAATGATGTTAAAAGTGAATGAGCACACATCTATACATTCAAAGGGTAAGAATTACCCGAAGAGGTCACAGATATTCTACATGCAATCAAAGCTCCTAATCCGCAAATCGGGAAAGATTCTATCAGTTGGATGTCCTGCCCAGATGGTGTTTTTTCTATTAAATCAGCCTATGAAACTTTTTGTATTGAAGATGGAGAGGAGCATACTCTATACAAACAGATTTGGAAAGCCAAATTGCCACAAAGACTTAGATCTTTTTTCTGGTTACTCACTCATGAAGCATTGTTGACAAATCATAAAAAAAGGAGAGGACTTACTGAAGATGGCAATTGCCCAAGATGCTAAGGAGAAGAAGAGACTTTGCTCTATACATTACATGATTACCCTTTTATCTGCACTGTTTGGAATAACATGGTCAATAGTAGTTTATAAAAAGAGTTTTTTAGCCTTTCTTATTCAAAATGGATTAAAAATAACTTGAGTAAACATACTCCATCCCAGGACGGTACTCCGTGGACCATCACTTTCGTGACAACCTGCAACTTAGCCTGGCAATGCAGAAATGAATTGGTGTTTAGCAACCTAAATACCCAGAATAATCAGATGCATCAAAAGATTAGGAACTTGGCAGAGAACTACAGCTACATTCTGGATATCACAGAGCAGAATAAAAGAGCACTTCGTCTTACTAGAACAGTCTTGATTGGGTGAAAGTCGCCGGAAAGAGGATAAGCCAAGCTCAACGTTGATGGTTCTATATTTCAACCTGATAGCAAAGGAGCCATTAGGGGCATAATCAGAGGCTCCAGAGGACGATTCATCGCTGGATTCAGTATGAACATTGAAAAATGTACCATCACTATAGTTGAACTTTGGGGTTTCTTTATAGGAATGAAATCAACAGTAGACTTGCATATCTTTTACCTGGAAATTGAATCTGACCCGAGTTGTGCTATTAATCTCGTCCAGAGTACGGCGGTTGAGACTCACATTGCAACTTTCCTGGTGAGGTCGATCAAGGAGCTGCTGATAAAACCGCAAAAAGTGGTAATTCGGCATATCTTTAAAGAAGCGAATCAATGTGTTGATGCTCTAACCAAATATGGGCAAGGAATGGAGAAAGGGGTCATGCTGTTCAAAGAAGTCCCAGCTATAATGGTTCTCTTGATGAAAACTAATGAGCGTGGAGTGGAGTTCTACAGAACCACTCTTGTTTAGTGTTTTTCTTTTTCCTGGGCTTTAGCCCCATTTTGTATCAAAGAATAAAAAAATATTAGTACCCTTCTAAAACAAGGATATATAGCTTCTCCTCCCCTTCCCTCTCCTCCCCTTCCCTCCCCTCCCCTCTTTTAATACCACAAGTATTTCACATGAAAATAGGAGTATTGATTGTTTTTATAATTTTTTTTTATTTTCATAGTAACATTTTCATTATTATATCTTTTTTCTTGGTTTAAAAATTTAACAACCGAGAAATTGCATTTTCCATTGAAAGATCCATAATCAAATTAAGAGAACAAAATCATTATAGCTATAAACCTACTAAGTAAACAAATTAAAACAAATAGATGAACATTTTCATTATACCTTCTATAATGTTCACCGAGTTGTGTACTTGTGTAGTTGTGTTGAGCCTTCACACAATGTAGTTGAAACCTTGAATTAATAACATAATGTCTATAATTTGTATTCTTCAAATTTTGTTCACTTAATGGATGGCTTGGTTTTAACCTTCAACTTGTTGTTTTATTTTCATTGCAGTAAAAAGCCCACCAATATCAGCCTATCAGGCAAATCATCAACCAATAATATTGTGTTTGAAGCATTGAAATTTCCATGTCTGAAAAAAAAGCATTGAAATTTTGAAATATTTGTTGAACAAGTTAAATAAAATTTAAGCAATTTTGAAGTAATTTATTTATAACAAATATATTTATCTAAAGTAAATTTTCAAAATTATTTCTAAAAAAATAGAAAAAATATCATCCTTTTATATTTGAAAACAACTAAAGCCTCTTAAAATAGATGACGAAAAATTAGCACAATTTTTTTACGGATAATTTATACAAGATAAAAATATTATTTGGACCTTAAAGTTTCGGTTACATTTTAATTTAGTTCCTAACGCTTAAAAATTCTTTTTTTACAAACATTTTATTTCATTCTATTTTAGTCTTTTGGTCGAAATTAAATTTTTTCCAAAAATATTATTTTCTCTCTATTATTGCCTTCTTATTTCTTTTAT
This sequence comes from Arachis ipaensis, assembly GCF_000816755.2. Classification (NCBI taxonomy): domain Eukaryota; kingdom Viridiplantae; phylum Streptophyta; class Magnoliopsida; order Fabales; family Fabaceae; genus Arachis; species Arachis ipaensis. The sequence continues at coordinate 130,782,607 of NC_029789.2, forward strand.
TCTTCTGTTACTTTTATTTTTAAATCATTAGAACCAAATAAATATGTTTGGAAATAAAACATCAAACATTAGAAACAGAATTAGAACTTAACTTAAATGTTAGAATTATAAGAGTACTTACGGATACAAATACAAAGTGATAAATATATCTATATTTTTTTATTAATGCATAGTAGTGAATAAAATTATCCAATAATAGATTAATTTATTATTAATTTCAAATCTATTAGTTTGTCAATTGTACATTTATCAGAGACTCATTCATTACATATGTAATAACAAAATTCAAACTACATTTGCTGGTTTCAGATATAAAGTTAGACCCTAAAATGTTTGGTCCGCTGCTGAATCATCAAATGCAACAAGACTTATTCGTTTTGGTGTTCCAAGCTTTTTTGCTTTGTTGGCTGCTGCCCTATTTTAGATTAATAGTCCAACAAAATTTATATATATGAATCTTTGTTTATTTGATGCTGAAATTTTTTTTATTATTGTTTTTGGGATGGGGGCTTGCTTGATGAGATTATATTATGAGATTTCATTTCATCAATTGCAACCAAAACGCATGTACTTAGAGATATCATAGAGCAATTCAATGATTCTTTAATTCTTTGATCATTTTGCCATATTACAGTATCTTCATCAATGTATTAACATTTTTTTGATGCAAAGAAAGCAGGATAGATTCTGCAGAATTGAAGAAGATAGTATTCCTGAATATGAATTCTATAACAATCTGAATAGTTGAATCACTAGTTCATTATATGTTGTATATAAGGATGGCCAAAAACCTTGAACCCATGGATATCTATTGAGATTATCCGGAGTTTTAACGGAACTCGCAAAATCCCCACGGGGATGAGGACCCCTCCCCACCAAAGATGCTGGAGCTTTCGTACTATTATTGGAGCCCTGAAAGTGTTCGGTATTGTTGAATGATGGTGATAAAAAAATTATTTGGAGAGAAAAAATTATGATTGAATGATGACGATCGAAAATCAGGAAGTGGAAGGATATATGCAGGGAAAATTAGTATTTGGAGGCAAAATTAGCGACCACTCAGAATTCTGTATTGTTTCACTTTAACACCCCCATAACAAAACTCCAAGCCAGTAACTTTTTTTAAAAGGGAAAAGTCTATTAAAAATTAAAAAGCCCATCCATCAAAATACTATAGGTACGAACATTTGGAGTAACGTTTCTAAGCACCATATCACTTAACAAATCAATGGCTTCCTTATATTGACCCTCAAGACACAATCCAAAAATGAGAGAACTGTATGTGATAACATTAGGAGAAATTCCCTTAGCAAGCATTTCAGAGTATAAATGAAAAGCCTGACTTACAAGTGTATCCTTGCAGAGGCTATCAATAATTGCGCTGTACATGAAGACATTAGGAGCAATGCCATACCGTGGGATCTTTCTCAACACTTGAATAGCAGCTGACGTGCGTCCGGTTTTACAGAGCCCATTGATCAAGGTCCCATAAGTGACTTGATTAAAGTGAAATCCATGAGACAGCACTCTGTCATGAAAGCGCACTGCTTTTTCAACACTACCACAGAGAAAGAGGCCTTTAACGAGTGTATTCAATGTTACCGTATCAGGTTGATAATCCATTCTGAAAATCTTGGCCAATACAGAGAAAGCAAGCGTCATACGACCCACGCCGCAACAACAATTAATTACGATGCTCAAAGTAAATAAGTCGGGAGCGATTCCTCTGGCTTGCAATTGCTGAAAAAGGGAAATGGCGGTGGGGAAATGGTTGGTCTTGGCAAGAGACCCCAAAATCTTGTTAAATTGGATTATTGATGGAGGGCGACGCATAGAGAGCATGCGAGTGAAGGAATCAACAGCTTCATCAACGTGGCGAAGGGATGGGGGCTCAGAATGAGAGTGAAGGGATGAAGAGGAAGGGAAGGAAACAAAATTAGGGATTTGGAGAAGAGAATACCTAAAAATGAAAGTGATCGTTGAGGTTGAGGATGACAACATTTTAGTGATTCGCACTTTCGCTGTTGTGTAAGTTTGAGGGAGTTTGCTAACTCTGCGGAAATAGTCCTCTGTTTCGAACACCCCCCATACTAATGAAAGGTCTCCAGACTCCAGTTCCGTTTTAATTGGGTTCTATTGATTTTTTTTTTCTTTTTTTTTTTTATCAATTTTATGAATTGGACGTATATACCAAATAAATTACAAGGCTTGGGGGAGTAATGGTTTCATTATGCTCGAGAAAAAAAGGTGATCTATCAAACAACGACGCAATAACAATAAAATTTAATTATTTTATTAGTTCTTATCAT